>NC_084759.1:177098487-177408019 GCF_028858725.1 Colius striatus | reverse complement strand
ATCAGTCCCACAAATGCACTACACATCTATACATAATAAGCAATGAAAAGCAAGCTTTTGTACAGCAATTCCAGATTATCTTCTTAATTAACAGTACCCTGTGCATGCACAGAGAGAAACTGCCTCGTTCAAGGTGCAGACAGTTGCGCAGATCCTGCAAGCAGTCACAATAGTGTGGTGCTATAGCTACATGAGCTGACATTTTAATGTGTGGTTTATTGTGGATGTACTCTTGGTGATTCTGACCCTCCTGCTACATTTCTTTTGGAAGATGTATCTGGGAGAGGAAAGAGTTAACAACCCAAAATGTTCACTGGCTGCTAGGTGAACTGATTACATAATATTTAGAACAATTTATAACATTCCATGAAAATTAGCTGTCTCCTTAGCAAACACATTACTTCCATATTATTTTCTAAGATTCAGCGATAATAAGAAGCAAAGCAGCCTAATGACTTCAGATAACTGACATAAGATCAAGATACTAAGCAGTTACAATATAAGTCTTACAAGATCTGCTTTTTGGACTATCTGGCAAGGACAGTTTTCTCTTAAAATTTCTATTTGAGCTGCTTAAGCCTTTCTAAGGCTTCAAGAATTTTTAATTCTTCTTTGACAAAAGGAAAATATTGAAGGGAAGTAACGGAGATAAAAAAGCAGTAACAAAATAATGAAGAAATGTTCCACCTGATTATTTGCAGTACCTGTGCCATACACCGCAGTCAAATGAAAGGCTGCCGAAATTATCCATGCTATCAGAAGAATGATAGTTTGCATCTGTATGCAATGGTCTTCATTTTTGTTGTTTTGAGAACTTTCAGTGGATGTTCATTCAAGTTGAAAATTAATTTTTCAATATTGTAGCTCCGAAAACAAGGAAACGTTTTTCCCATTTTTGTCTGCCATCTAGTGTTAGGAGGCAGAATATCCATGTTTTGCATTGACAAAGCTTAAAATACTCGGGAGCGCTACACTGCTTCTGCCTATGTTATAATATGTTAATGAAAATAGAAAACAGCCTTTTCCCTAAGGCTTAACTGCAGATATTATATTTAAGCAATTATTTCAGACTCCATTATTATCAGAATACTACCCTACCAAAGACTGTTAATTTGTCATAGTGCTTTAAAATACTTCGTTTTTTTTCTAATTTGCTTGACTCTCTCAGGTGACAGCTCTGTGTTTCCAGGATACCATCCATAATTAATACAGCAAATAAAAACAAAACCCCTGTCTGTATATACTCAAATGCTATTCATATAATACCTTTGTCTGTACTGTCAAAGTATATGCAAAACTATTTTCTCTGAATTAATATCTCACCCCTGGAATTTGCTCTGTTCAGGTTTAATTAATTTAAGCCACAGTCACTGACTCTGCAACTGGAATAGTACTAAAGGGTAAGAATTTTGTAGAGTTCCAGAATTAATTAATTTCAGAGCATTTGCACCACCTTTTATAGTGAAGGAGAGTGTAAGAAAATGTCAAAATTTCGTATTTCATAGATCATGAGAAAGAACCCTAGAAAGACAAAATTTGGAACAATTATTTCTGCCAAGTATCCATTTTTTGTCAAATTCCCTTATAATACATTATGACTTTCTCTCCAAGTAGCAGTATAAGACAGACATACAAATGCGAATGTCAGAAACAGTTAGTTGCATTATAAAATATAGCATACATATAAATGAACTATAAGTTACCTCACTTCTAGTATGGGATATCACAATATTTTAACATGAAAAAAATCATGTACAGCAAAGAACACCCACCATCTCCCACAGCATCCTTGCAGCAAAACTGAGATGATCAGTGTGAACTGGATGATCAGGCAGTGAAGTGGATTGTTAACTGTTTGAAGGGAAGATGGCAGAGAGTGGTGATCAATGGGTCAGGGTCTAGTTGGAGGCCTGTGTCTAGCGGAGTCCCTCAGGGGTCAGTGCTGGGACAGATACTATTCAATATATTCATTAATGACCTTGATGAGGGAACAGAGGGCACTGTCAGCAAGTTTGCTGACAATACTAAACTAAGGGGAGTGGCTGACACACCAGAAGGCTGTGCTGCCATTCAATGAGACCTGGACAGGCTGAACAGGGAGAAACAGGGACAGGCTGGGCAGGGAGAAACCTAATGAAATTCAACAAGGGCAAGTGTAGAGTCTTGCAACTGGCAAAGAATAACCCCAGGTACCAGTACAGGTTGGGAATTAACTGTTAGAGTAGTGTAGGGGAAAAGGACCTGGGGGTCTTCCTGGTGGACAGTAGGATGACCATGACCCAGACACGTGCCCTCGTGGCCAAGAAGGCCAATGGCATCCTTTCATTAAAGTGGAAAGATCTACCACAACTTTTGATCTGGGGCTTGCTTTGCCAGAGCTTGACTACTGGGTGTGCAATCTAATGGAGATCTGCAAAAAATCCATCAATAATCACAACAAATGATTGCTTGAAACTTCCCATGGAAAGTACTGAAATTAAAGTATTCTCAAAACAGTTAATGTACATCCTATTAAAACTGAAATATATCTCAAAATGTGATACATGGAATCGCTTCCATTCTATGTGAAAACTACGGTAATTGGAGTTACCAAACCCTCTGGATATTGCAAGTGGATTCATTTCTCTTCTCTAAAGAGTGCTTAGTCAAATGGGATGAATCAACTCACCTTTGGCTATTCAGAGAACCTAAAAAATTAGCTTAGTCTAAGTCTCTACCTTTTAAATAAATAAATCTGAGACCTCTTCTTCTTAATGTCATGACCTCAGTGAAGTAAAGGCTAAATTGGCAAAATGTTTGAGAAGGTGTAGGTGTGGATAGAGAAATTGTGCCTGGGAATATATTAATTTCTCCATTTCTTCATTCAGTGCTGTTTAGTTCTTTCATTGAGTTGTGTGATGGTTTTGAGAAGCTGATGAATCATAGGTCGCTGAGCATGTCAGGTCAGACAGGTTCATCCTTGGGGAGAGCCATGTGGCAAGAACACATGGGTTTGTGATTAGACATAATATGTGAAATCCTCAAATCTTTTCCTTAGCAAAGATATGACGCAGCACACCATTGTACATGTGCTGGTGGTGAGATGAATACCTGAGCAGGTATAGAAGAGAATTTTACAATGAAATTATGGAAGAAAGCATGACTGTTTAGGAAGGACCTAAGTGCAGCTAAAAGGGATTAGTTGCCATCTACAATACCATATTGGCCAGTCAAAGAGAGGTAGGATGTGTCCCAACAGCATGAAGCTTAATGTGGCCAAATTTCCTTCTTATTGAAGTTGTATATCTTGTTTTGCCTAAGCTTTTCTTGTTACAGGAATGCAAGCTAGCTTGTTTAAAGCCAGCTCAGACTGTGGCTTCAGATTGGCCACTGCTTCTTAAGGCACCTGATGAGATCCATTTCAGTTCACCAAAGCAATTCAGTTCACTCCTGGCAAGCCAGTGAGACTCATGGGGCTTGCACTAGGGCAGACACAGGTGGGAAAGATGCCTAAGCTCACACTGCTACCACAGTAAAATACATCAGTACTGCCTTGCTTCCCTAACAGTAAGTGGCCTTTACCTGAAAAAACTCATTCAAGAGGCAGCAAATCCTCCCCTCTTAGCTACATCTGGCACTTGGGGCAGATGCCACTACTGTTTGAGCTATTTGGTTTCAAAATCATAGAATCATAGACTCAAGGAATAGTAGGGTTGGAAAGGATCTTTAGAGATCATCTAGTCCAACCTAATAATATAGAAAAAAGTCTCATGATAAAGAATAGAATACAAGTAAAAAACAGTTGCCAGGAGTAAACCATCACTAGGTAATACAACCGGACGTGTAATCATCTACAGACTAGGCAGACAGGTCATACCTGCAGAACAGGCCACTGCAATTCAGAAAGCAGCAATTCTGAAAGCATTTAGAAGAGTACAGCTGATTCCCTGGCAGTGAACCTCCACTGTCCTGTGCAAAAGGATCCTAAATAATATGGGTCATGAACTACTTGTAGCCACTGAGTACTTCACTGAGGAAATGATACTGGAATGTTGCCTTTAAGTCTTGCCTTGATAAATGTGCACTCTTAAGAGTGCAAAAACGTCATTGCATTGGGTTTATGTGGCCAGCTGAAACTTCTGTGTTGGAAGGAGCACAAGGATGAACTTGCTGCTGACCAAGGCTGTAGCTACAACAACCACAACAGTAGCACCCCAGTGATAACATATTTAAGAAGGGGGAAAAAGCTCCAAATAGCAATTGCAGCTGCAGAGAGGAATGAGAATATCAGAACAACTCTGCAGGCACCAAGGTCAGTGAAGAAAGAGGGCCAGATGTGCTGAAGGCGTCAAAGCAGATTCCCCTGCAGCCTGTGGTGCAGCCGGGTGAGTCAGGCCCTGCCCCTTCAGCCATGGAGGCCACAGGGGAGCAGAGATCCACCTGCAGCCTGGGGAGGACCCTACACAAGAACAGGTGGATGCATCCAAAGGAGGCTCTGGCCCTGTGGAAAGCCAGTGCTGGAGCAGGCTCCTGGCAGGACCTGTGGACCTCTGGAGGGAAGAGCACATGCTGGAGAAGATTTGCTTTCAGGACTTGTGACCCCATGGAGGACCCACACTGGAGCAGTTTGTTCTTGAAGGTCCGCATCTGTGGAAGGGACCCCCATTGGAGCAGTTCATTAAATGCCACAGCCCATGGGAAGAACTTACGTTGGAAAAGTTTGTAGAGGACTGTGTCCCATGGTAGTGGCCTGACCAAAACCCCCACTCCCCATCCCCCTGTCCTGCCATGGGGAGTAGGCTGAGACATTGGAAGTGGAGCCCAGGAAGGACAGGTGAAAGGAAAAGGTGTGTTTAGATTGTATTTCTCATTCTCCTATTGTTATTAATTGGCAATAAATTTAATTTCCCAAAATTGAGCCTGTTTTGCACTTACTGGTACTATTAAGTGATTTCCCTGTGCTTATCTCAATCCATGAGCTTTTCACCCGTATTTTCTCATGTCCTTTTGATGGAGGGGAAAGTGATACAGCAGCTTGGCATGTACTAGCAGCTTGCCATGTACCTAACAACTAGCTAGGGCCAACTCACCACATATACAGGAGCGAGAAAAAAAGACCTACAAATTATTTGCTTAATAGTCATTAAATACTGAAGACATGAAAAATGCCCTGCATTGGTTAATGCAGAAAATTCAATCTGGACGATTTAGAAAAAATACCCGATAATTACAATACATAATGGATATAAACTTTCCTTTGGGGAAGAAAACACTATGTAACAAAATCCACCTTACTTTTGAGAGAAAGAACAAAAGCAGATGACTGAAATCTGAAACTGGAAATGAAACAGTATCCTCCCGATGTTCAAGGTGAGCTGTCCATCAGCCTGCCGAGGCCCGCAGGCCATTCACCATCTTTTGCTGTCATCACCGTTAAGTCTAGGCAACTTCACGAAACCTGCATTTTTCAGAAAAGCCGTGTGAGCAGGCTGGAAGCTCCCAGGCCTCCTGCTACTCTCGGGTCTGTTTGGGCAACACCAAGGTGCCTCCTAAACCTGTCAAATCTATGAAATCTAGAAAAACAGTTATTTCTGATCTTTCTCCAGAATTAAGTGGGAAATGCGGGAGGCCGTGCCCAAAGTATCTGCACCGAGCGGTCGGATAAGCGCTAAGCCGAGCACAGTACCTCCTCCTCCCACTCGCCCCGCTCCCAGAGCGTCCTGCGGGGCGGCTCCCAAAGCCCGGGGCTGCCGCCGGCGCCTGGCCCCGGCCCGGCCGTCCCCCTCGTGCCACCGCGCACGTCGCCGCCCCGTCGCCGCCGGCCGCAGCTCGCGCGCAGGCGCAGTGCCCGCCCGCACCACCGCGCCTGTGGCCTCGCCCCGCCCGCGGCGGCCGGTGAGGCAGCGCGTGCCTCCGCCGCTTCCGGTGTGCAGGGCGCGGCGCAGGCGCAGTAGCGCGGTTCGGTTTTGCTGCTCCCCGCCGCCGCCGCCGCTCCCGCCGCCTTCCTGCCCGCTCTGCCGGGCTGGCACTGCCCGGGCCGCGGCCCCTGCGGTCGCCTTCCTCGTGAGGGCGACAGGCCGTGCCAGGCGCTTGGCGGCGGGCTGGGGAGCGGGGGGAGGCGGGAGCCGTTGCCAGCAGGTACCCGCCGCCGCCCGGCTGGGCCGCTTCGCCCTAGTGGGCGTGAGGAGGGGGCGGGGGGGACGGTGAGCGCGTGCCAGGCACGCGGGACGCGCGTGTGTGACGCGGCGGTGGGTGTGAGAGTGACGCGGGGCCGCCGCCGGGCAGGGCCGGGGGGGACGGGACGGGACTCGCCGCTTGCTTACGCGGCCACTCTCGAAATCGTTTCTGCGAAATGCAAGGCAGAAACAGAACGTGCTCCCCCTCCCGGGGCAGGGGCCGCACGCGTGCCTATATAGCGGCCCGCCCGCGGCCGTGGCCTGGAGCGCGGCTGCACGGCGGCGGCAGTGACACAGCGGAGGGTTGACAGGTGCGGACGGGCACAGCGTAGGCTGAGGCAGCTGCTGAGGACACTGTAAGTAGCGATGCTGCTGCCCGCGGCGGTGTCGCCGCTACTGTTGCTGTAGCATCGGCCTGCGCAGGTCTTGGCCTGCCTGACCCCCTCTGGCACTTGTCACTGGAGCTAGAGAAGTCTGAGCTTGCCGATGAGGCAAAGAATAGACTTTCTTCTGCAGTTTCAGCAAACTCTTGTATACTGTGTAAAACTTTGATCTACCTCAGAGAAGTCTTTATGGATCAAGGATTAAAGATCTATAATCCTTAGCTCTTAGGATAGGGATATTTTGTTGAACTTGTGGGGATATACTGAAACTTTGCTCAAAGGATTAATTGGTGTCCGTTCTTCCCTGGGAAGAATTCTGCAACGAGGCAGTAATGTAATAACAGTTTAATTTGAAATCTGGTCTCTGAGCTCTGAAGTCTGGTCTCTGCATGAGATAATTTGCTGAAGAAATACAAATTTCTCTTTAATGGAAAGACCAGCAAACAATCTTCTATATTACTAAATGCTTTTGACAGGTGTTGCATATTGCTCAAGGTGGACTTCAGCTGGTCTTTAAGCAATAAGATGTTGAAAGTAATGTCAGAATGATACTACCAAATCTCCTGAGATTATTTGAATTGAATGTTCATCTGTCTTTACTGAAAGAGTAAATAAGCTGCATCTACTCAAAGCAACTCTGTGATATTAGTTTAACTTCTTAATGGTTTGGGGATTCCATTGTTTTTGTCTTTCTTTTTCAGGTAACACCGTGATATGAGACTTATTTATTGAAATATATTTTCTTGAATGAAGTAGACAAGCAACATAGAAAAGGTGTAATTATAAGTAATGACAGTTCATTTACCTTTAGACTCATATTTTTTCTTTGTGATTAACCCAAAAAGTCTTTGGTGGAAGCAAAGAAACAAATGCCTGTATTTGTATAGACCTAAAGTCTGCTGGAGGATAAATCATGCCATTCACCCCAGAGTTTTTCACACAAGCGAGCTTCGGTGTAAGTGGGCCAGAAGCAGAACATTTTGGTATAACAAATACATTTACAGCCATGACTTTTTGTACTACAGAGTTTCTAATCTTTTAACTTCTTCTTCCAAAAGACTTGCAAAAGTGAGCAATCGCATGTCACGTATTAAAAATACTATAGAATCTGTTTCAAAGGCAGTGTCTAGCACCCACAGTGAACTGGTTTCACGGATAGCTCGATTAAAGTCACACTCGGGTACTCTGGGAAAAACAAATAAAAGTAATGCAGATGCAAATAATATCAATGCAAATCTAGAGAATGATAAACAAGTTGCCAGAACTCAGGAGGATTGCAACAGAGGCCCAGCTGCAAAGAAGTCCACTTGTGCAAGTGAAGGCTCGGCGTCTATGTTAGTAAGTTCAAGCGACCCTTCCCAAGATACTCCAGAAGATTCAGCGTCTACTAAACCCCACCTTTTTCATATAAGCTTCTTTTCTACAAATTTTGGAGAGACTTACAACTTTGTAGCTGATCATATCAACTGGTACTTTAATAATAATTTTGTTATGGATCAAGAGAAAAAAAGAAATGCTTTATTACAGGATTCTAAAAGTGAAGAGAGGAGTAAGCTTGATTCATCAGAAAAAACCATAACGAATGAAGAAAAGACAGAGGATTCAGCAACTACTTCAGTTCCCGGAGCAGAGACTCTGGATGCCGAAAAGACAACTACTGCCCTTCCAGTTTCCACTAAAAAAAGTATTGCAAACTTTCTTTCATATCCCAGTAACAGTGTACAAGCTTTTGTAGACAGTTACATTGGTGGGCTGGTTCCCAAGTTGAGATCTGATACAAAAGTTGTTTCACAAGAAAAGAGTAAACAGCCAGAACAAGAAGTGTCTGAGAAAGATGAGGAGGACAAAGCAAAGGCGGCCAAGACTGCAGAAGAGAGGGAAAAGCATCTGTCTCTTCAGAGAGAAAAGGCAAGTCTTTCTTTAGTGTTATTTCTTTATATGTCTTTATTATGTGTATTTTATACAAATGTATATGTCTGTAGGTAAATTTATATATACACACATATGTACTTAAATAAGTGTATACTTACCTACATATAAGTACATATATATTTACACAAACATTTATTTATGCATTATACTTAAAAGTGCATATGTACTTATATAAGAATATACTCATATATAAAAGCTATATAAACTTGTATATATACATACTATATGTAAGTTTACATATAGCTTACACATATATGTACATAAATACATATGTGTGTATACATATAGTAAAATGTGTGTATACCTTTTATATAAGTACATGTATGTCTATGTAAGTTTATATATTAAGTATACGTATGTAGGTACACATACATGTGTGTACACCTATTCAGTTCATATGTATGTGGAGAGAGAGTACATAAATGTGGTGGTTTTGTAGTTAAAGTAAGCATATGCTCTTTCGTGGTCCACGTACTGTGGTTTCAGAATTGCCCTGAAATTACATAGGGACACATGGTTTTATGGTATATTGTTGCAATGAGCTGCCTTTATTTGTTTTTCTAGTAAACAAGGAACTAAAAGACTGCCTGTTGCTGTTTAAGCAGTGCTGATGCCTAATCTCTAGTACAACATGCTGTTCATTACTTCTGAGAAACCTAAAAATAACAGTTTGGCGTTAGTCTAGGCAAATTTTACATGCTTCTTAGAGTAGTTTTATGTTACTTGTATAACATTATCTTTTTTTTTTTTTTTAGATTATTGCAAGAGTGAGTATTGATAACAGGACTCGAGCTTTAGTTCAAGCACTAAGAAGAACTTCTAATCGAAGAGTCTGCATTAGCAGGGTTGAAGAACTGACCTATCATCTTCTAGAATTTCCAGAGAGCAGAGGAGTTGCAGTTAAGGTGCAAATAGTATTTATGCTTAGACAGAAGATAAATATCTGAGACAGAATAACATAAAACTTCCTTCTTTGCTTTTGTGGGCTAGTCATACTGTCTGTTTGTAAAGATTATAGTGTGACTGTCTCTGTAACTGGTTTTTTAGCTGATTCAAGCAGATTTGTATGCAAACCATCAGTAGTTTAGCTAAATGCTCTTCAGATTGCAATGTTTAATTTAGAAGTGTTCAGCATTGTCATGTGGATAGATATTGTAGCTTGCTCTTCTGGTAGATGAAGGTCATAGGCTGTGTCCTCTGTTGCAATTGACCAGACAGGAATGTATGGTACAGTTGATCTGCATTTGTGCAACAATTTTTATGCTTGTTTGCATGCTTCCTTTGAAGAGAGGTGATGAGTGGAGTGTAACCGTCAAATAAGTTGATGTAATCTAGTCCAACTTGTTCTCTTTCCTGCAGTGAGAGGACAGGAGGTGGGTGGTAGACTATTCTAGCAGCATTAGCCAAATCACAGCATTTGTCGGTATCATGCCTTTTTCTACAAAGTGGTACAGATGTGTGGCATAGTTAGTAGAACTGGTGGAAAAGAGATCTTTAGGAATGGAGTGCAGCCCAGATGAGTCATCTGGGTGAGGTACAGGTCAGACATTACATTTTGATGGGACATACTCCCATTTTGATGATAGTACTCTGTCTTTGTGACGATAGTTGTATGTTTAAAAATTCCTCAGTCTGAGGAAGAATTTTAATTTTTGTTTTGCTTTAATATTACTGTACTTTGAAGGCATTTCCTGTTTTCAAGTAATGTGGTACTTACTCTTACCTATGTTTGATGTGCTCCATACTTGAGTTTATATTTGGCCAATATGACATTCAAGTCAATAAAACTAAATTGCTGCTAAATATAGCTTCTGTAACTATTTGAAAGACTTTCATTTCATCTGTATTGTTTAATTCTGACAGATAGTTACTTTAGCAACAAGGAGTGTACAGCATAATATTGGAGACCATTTTTTCCTTGTTAGAAAGAGGGACGGGTAAATACAGATGAAAAATCGTTTCACTCTGAGTTCAAGAAGTCACTTTTACACTTTAATGCCAAACTAGTAAAGTTAAACTTGGATTCTTTTGGTATAAGCATATAGTTAGAATGAAATTTTTTGTATTTATCAATAGGAAAAATTAATCCCATGCCTACTGCGACTGAGACAGGCAAATGATGAAAGTCTTCAGGCTGCTGTTAGAGAGACTTTAGCTATAATTGGATATACAGACCCTGTGAAAGGCTGGGGAATTCGAGTTCTTGCTATTGATGGAGGAGGAACAAGGTAAAACCTCTTTTTTTATATGCTTGTAACCTTTTTCATACTGTAACTGGACATGAAATTTCAGTTTCTCTTTGTTAAGATTGTGTTACGTTTGACTATCCAAGTAATGGTTATTATTTTTGTATGCATTTGTTATTAAATTTCCAAGCCTTAGAGGTTCTAGGACACTGAAATTACTTACCCATTTAAAGTTGGCTATGCACTTACATGCTTGGATTGGCTCTTGCTCCTTTCAGAAGTGAATTAGTTACTTGAGTTAGCCTGCTCACAAGTCTAACCTCCGAAATACAAAATTGAAATGAAATGGCTTAAGTAGTTTATACTTGCATTGTCTTTGTGCTTTTCAGAAGAGTGACCTGCCTTAGCAGGACAGGTCTCATATATTAGAATAAGTAAACTTGTGAAGATATTCTATCCATGCTCTTGATTTATATTTCTACTGCTGATGCTTTTTTTCTTTAAGTTACACACCACATGCCTTTAGTTATGTGCACACTAGTTTTGCATGAATTTATGCATCTACAGCAATTTGCAAAGTGTACTAACAGAAGCTTGTTTAATAAATTTGAAGTCTGATGTTTACTAAAAGCTGTATTTTCAGGCATATTTGAAGAAATCTTGTTGGGAAATATTTATTGGTTCACAAATCTTTATTAATAGAAAATGAGATATGAAATCATTGCAGAAATACAGTTTCGCAAACTTTGTTTCCCCATAGTATTTATTGCATCAAAATCAGTTACCTTCAATAAGGAGGTGTATGTCACAACTTCAACATGTGTGTTTCCAAAAATTAATGGTAAATCATTAAGATTTTACAAAGTAGAGTGGAGGGTGCTTCACAGATAATGGTGTGATGCTTATATGTGTAAAGAAACTCTGCTAATTTTTCTATTAGATTTCAGTGAGGTTATAAGACACCTTATATAAGTGGTTTCTGTGTCTGTTAACACTAAATGGAACAAGTCCAGAGAGCAAGCCCAAGTACTGACTACTCACTGTTGTGCCACTTAACTGTTGGTAGTTAGCCAGTCATGGTTTTGTGCTGGGTTGACTGCTGCACTTCAGCTCAAGCCAGGACAGATTTGAGGGCAGCATTAAGGGGATGCCATTCTCAACAGAATGTGTTGACAATATGATACTCAGTTTGATGTTCCTTTTGCTATACACAGTTCTCTAGCACCAGGCCAGCAGATTTTGCACCTCTGCATACTCATTTTTATACTGTAGAATCATAAGCCTGATGGCCTGGAATGCATCTCACCTATTTCAGACACATTGAATTGAGGCAGAAAAAACCCCACAGACAGAAAAATAGTATGCTCCAAGGGAGCATATTTTATAGCCCTGTTAAGACCAAACTTTAGGTCCTGCGTAGTGTGGATGCAGCTAAAATCTATTCTGCATCTACAGAAGATGATCATCCCAGAGCCTTTGCAGCAAAACAGTATGGCTGTAAAACAACATGACTTTAGCTGTTGAGTACATTTTTGGTATGTCTAAGCATGTCATTTATATTTAGTGTTCGTCATTCCATTTTACTTGTGTACTGCTGCTCTTTCATTTCTTGAAATGTTAAAGATTCTTACTGTTGTAGTTTTTCAGTTACCTTAATTATAAGTAATTGTAAGATGAAACTACCATGGTATATGAAAGGGATTTTTGTATTTCAGGGGTTTAGTTGCACTTCAGACTCTACGGAAACTAGAAGAACTAACTGGAAAGCCGGTTCATCAGCTTTTTGACTATATTTGTGGTGTAAGCACAGGTAACTGTTAAGCTACAAGTTGGAATTTCTTATCAATATAGTAAAAGGAACATCTGAGAATAAATGTAGATTTTGCAGAACTTACCAATTTCTGACTTTGTGTGAAATCTGGGAAATTACAGATGTGATTTCTTCTTTCTTCTTCTGAATAAGAACGTATTGATTCATGATACACTTGTAACTTCAAGCTGACTGACAATTTTTTCAATGGATATACGACCTTAATTTTGCACCCAGATACAAATATCTTAAAAGTTTATGCAGCTTTACAACTAAGGTAGTGTCCCCTGGGGACTAGTGCTGGGCTGGTATTGTTTTCTGTCTGTGTTAGTAACCTGCACAGCAGGATAGAGTGTGGCTGTAGCAAGATCTTGCATGATCTAAATTTGAAGAAGTGGTCAGTACAATGAGGTCCTCTGCTCAGATTGACCTGTACAGGCTGGAGAAATGTCTTGACAGTATCTACCTAATGTTCAGTAAAGCCAAGTACAAAGCACAAGAACATGCTCAAAAGGTTAAGGGGCTCTGGCCACTCTGTCTAGTTTTGGGCTTCTCAGTAAACCCTTATTGTGTGTACTGAGTGAGTCTGGCAGAGGTCCAAGTACTGAAGATCAGGACACAGAGGGAGTACAAAAACATGAGTTTTATTCAGCCTCAAGAAGAGAAGCCAAAGAAGAAGCCTTACTGTTGTTCCAACTAATGGGAAAATGCAGAGAATATGAAGCTCAACTCTTCTTGAAGGTTCACACTGATAGGGAAAAAGCCAACAGACAAGCTGGAATATGGGAAGTTAGAGTTAGGTATAAGGAATCATGTCTTCCCTGGAAGGTTGGTCAGAAACTGGAAGGAGTTGCCTGCACAGGCTGTGGTAGCTCCATCCATGGAGATGCTCAGAACTCAGCTGAACGAGTAACCTGTTGTAATGGAAGCTGTTTAAACAGGGAGTTGAACTAGATGTGCTCTAGAGGTCCATCCCAGCCTTATTTAAGGCTTGTAACTCAATGATAAGTTACTCCTTAAGAAGTAGGAAACTCTAGAGCATGAGTTTCTTTTAAAAAGACAGTAGTCTCTTTTGGAGATGATACTTGACTAGTAACAGCATAATGCAGATCTCTAACATCAGAGGTGTGCTATAATTCAGTAGCTCTGTTTCCTTTAGAAACCTGGATTTTTCAATTCTTTTTCACTATACTTCCATACAGTTTAATTCAGAAATAACATTAAGTGCAGATCTCTGGGATTAGGTGAAGTGTTTGTCTTGTCAGAGATTTGCTCAAAATAATAGAGGAGAGGAGAGGACAGGAGAGGAGAATGTTTAGGTCTAGTAGAGATAATTTGATTTTCGGTACAATACAGTTCCCTGCTTTATATTTTTAATAGTCATTGAAATAAATCCTTTTTTAGTTAGTTTAGCAGTATGTAGTTGTTTCTTTGGAAGATAGTTTCACTACAGAACACTTCTCTAGTCTCATTCAATCATAATAAAGACATTTTGTTTCTAATAAAGTGACCTGATGTTCTTAAGTTGAACCCACTGCTCTGATTAGGTCTAATTTTTATTCTTAGCTCTTCTTGGGATCTTGGAGTCTGTAGCAGCTAGTAAGTGCTTAATATGTTATTTTAAGCTTTGTTTACACTTCCAAGCTTTTGTCTGCAGTAGTTCAGCTGGCAATAACGTTTGACAAGACATGGCTGAGAGAGGTGGTACATACCTGTCAACATGTGTTAGCACTATACTTCATTGGTCCAGCTTGTGTTGACAGTACATATGCCAATATGATTTGCAGAAGCTTGCAGATGGATGAATTATGGTTTACAAGAGTGAGATATTAAATAATAGGAAGGGTGCCTGTTGCACATTACAGTTGTTTTTTTTTTTCTGCTGTGCTTTTCATATCTCTTAATATCGTTTAGATGTTTTGCCTTTGCAGTTTATAAATAATCAGTTTGCTGTGAATGCAACATCAATCTGTAGTTAGTTTCCCTGTACTTCATTGCTCGTCATAGGATGTAAATGCAGGCAGTCACAGAGGCAGACACATCATTATAGAGATCTTTAATGGGTATACTTAGATCACATGCCTGTTCTGAGCATGGTGTCTGGGCATAGAAGCAACAGAAAATCTGAAAAAAAAATGCAGTGCACTAAGGGCTGTGGAACATTTTTATGGGGAGCCAAGTTAATGTAAATTCTGTATACAAGTTTGTGCCTGTTCTGTGCAAAAGTCCAAAGATGAAAACAAGGCTTTTGAGAGGAGGAAATGCCATTGCTCCATGAACCGAGCTGCTAGGAATTCTGTAAGTGACAGTGGTAATCACTGTTCTTAGAGTATGACGTGCTTTCATAGACGTACAGAGCACTTAATCCATCTAGGACAACTTATCTGCAGGTATGCTGCAGGTGTGGCTTGCGTGTTCTTTTGACTGCCCATGCAGTCTCTCAGTATATCAAAGATAGTGAGACACTTATGTCACAGGGAGTAGTTAATAACAAACATTAAGAGTAGCTGGTCAGACAAAGTGCATACTACCACATTTTCAATGTGCTGGCCTGCTCCAAGAATTTTTAAAATACACTTTTTTTCCTGGATTTCTGTATTAAGATAATAATCCTTGGCATGCAGATGCATCTTATGGAGGACTTGATCATTGACATAGTATTATCGAAAGCTGTCTAAGCATATTGTTTTCCAGTACATTTTACTACAAGGACATCTGAATTGTACTAGTCTCTTTGATCACCAGTTTTTGATATATGTGAAGTTTGTGTAAAGATTTCACATTGGGATATTCTCTCAAAATATCCTTTCCATGTCATTAAAAGCAGCGTATAGCTACTGGCCCCATGTACTCTCCCAGCCTTCAATAATTAGCAGATGAGGATAATCTGTCTCTACTGATGATTTATTTTTTGACCATGATGTCTTTCCACTTTTGAAATCCATTTTGAAAGACTTTCTGATGGCAGAAGTATTTTTTTCAGTACAGAGCTGGAAACATCCTTAGGAGGTTTCTTTTTTTCCCAAGGAAAGGATCAGCTGTGTGTTTCACTATTGACAATTTTCAAAGATTTTGAATCACGTGAGTCCTCTCAGAAAATCTGTGCTAGTAATCTTCTGTCTTTACATTTGGGGAAAAAAATAGAACATCCAAATGCTTATTGTGGATGTTCCTGTTGCAGTTCAAGTTTATCTACCCTTGCCCTGACTCCCCTGGAACATGGATAACATTCTTTCTTTTTGCAGTAGCCTTCAATGCATTTAAAAGCTTTTGCCATAGCCTGTTTGGTACAGACCTATTTCCTTGACCTGTGGTTGTTTTGAGAGGATTTTTTCATGTGGTTTTCAATTGATACACATTTTTTTGAAGAATGTCACTTGAGTCCAGATAATAGCACTTCAGATGAAGTCTGGATAGTACTGAAGGAGGAAGGAATACTTTGTAATTTCTTTCAGGTTGTATCCTTGACTGTCTTATGTCTCATTAGCCAGCTGGTAATTTTTCACACTGAAGTCACACTGTCAGGTCTGAGATGGTGGCTGGAATGTAGGAGTCTGTGCTGTAGAGCAGAATGGGATGGAAACATTAGAATGTTAGAATCAGTGAGGACCATCTGATGGAAAATGTGAAAATGAGTTTGCATTTTGTATGAATTTTGGCTCTTTGTCTTTGAAACTGTTCACTAAAATAGCAAATGTGTGGTATTGTACAATTGGTGCTGGAATGTTAAGAGGAAAAGAAGGTGGCAGAGAATTTGTGTGAGTCAGGAAAATGTTTTTTTCTCTGTTAATAGATGTTTAGTCTATGTTGAATACAAGAATTTGGTGATTTGGCAGTTGAGCAGGTTTCTCTTGATGAAATTTTTATATGCCATGTAGGCCCAGGTTACATTAAGCACGTGTACTACATTTTAAAAATCATTCCACTGACACTCAGCTGTCAATGATGATGGAATTTGTGAGAGCAAAATAAGCTTGGAAGTCATGTTTTCTTTGAAGTAATTTTTAAATTTCTGAAGGTAGTTCTTTCAGTGTATGTCTTATTCTTACTCTATTCCAAGAATTTACTCTTTTTAAGAATTAATTTTATACAAACCTATTGCATTCATTTCCAAATTCCAAATATCGTGCGTCCTAATTATTCCTAATGCCTAATTACATGTCCTCATACTATTAGGCAATTATATTTGCAGATATTGTATGTCTCTTTAATATATCTAAGAATTGTAGTGATGCATTAATTATATTTTTCCAGTCTTTGATGGTATTCTGCAACCTTGCTTTTTGGATGCTGTGTTGTTCCTACAAGGGTAGGTTATATTTTTTAGGCACACACTAGATGCCAGTAGTTATGAATGACTAATTATAAATGGTTGCAACCAAATGGATTCCAAACTAGTCAAAACTCCCTTATTTTTACAGAATTCTCCTAGAATTTTTCTTTCCTGACTCGGAGATTGTCAAATACCAAGTAATGCTCCAAATACATTTTAATTTCACAGCATAGATTTCTCTTACTCATTTCTCTTTCCAAATAAAGGAATTGGTTTAATTTGCTTTCTGCCATATACTTGTTTGCAGACACAAAATTTGCAAAATGAAATAATACCATTTTTCAACTTCTTATAGTTCACTTTTTGAAAGTAGCCTCTCTTCCTATATCTCTTTCTGTCTTATTTATGTCTTTTTGAAACATAGTTTGTGGTCTTTGAACAGGAATTTAGTGATCTAAATACCAATTGATCTTCCCTATTCAAGATAGTTATTCTGCTAACCTATGAACTACATTAAATGGTAATTTATACTCTTACTCCAAGCTATATTTTACATTTCCAAATATTTCTTTTTCAGGATCTATATTAGCTTTTATGTTGGGGTTGTTCCATATACCTCTGGATGATTGTGAAGAACTGTATCGCAAGTTAGGATCAGATGTTTTTAAACAGAATGTCATTGTTGGAACAGTCAAAATGGGCTGGAGCCATGCCTTTTATGACAGTGATATATGGGAAAAAATGCTCAAGTAAGTAAAAAATGACCAGGTGAAAAATAATTAGCATAATATCTAAAAGCCTTGGGTTTTGTTGTTATTTCACTGGTAAGCAAATTTTTAAAACAACTAGGAAGGATTAGCATATCCTCTCATTCTTTTGAAATAGCTTTTTTCATATTTACCAAAACATTGAAAGCCTTTAATGTAATAATTTCTGTTTCTGGGGAATAAAGTAAGCTTTAGTGCACTGATTTCTGATTGTATTCCTGTATGCTTGCCAGCTCTGCTTGATCTCACTGATTATACATCTGCTACAGATTTTACTAGTCACCTGCTGTGCCTTTTTTCTTATAGGATACGTAGTGAATGAAGTAATGTGGTGTAGGAGGGATTTTTATTCTTAACTGCTGTATTTTAAAGGGAAATGAGCTGTAAGGTTTACAATGAAAAAAGTCTACTGTGTCAGAGTTGCCAGTGAAATGTTGTTTGTTCATAGAAACGTACACAAATGCATTCACGGCTCTTCAGGAAGAGGCAGTGGAAGAAATTAGTACAAGTGTTATTATTCAGTTTCTCCATCTGTGTTTGTATTGATAGTTCCATTGTTTGTAATTTTTAACAAACTAGTGTCATAGTTTCCCAAGCAGTGTAAGCTCCACTGCTGCTGAAAGAAATGAAACAACCTCTGAGGACAAATATAAAATGGTAAAAAGTTTCTTTGGATAAGTAATGACAAGTTCTTTTGGGAACATGATTAATGTGTTTTATGGGATTGAAAGAGTATTTTTCTAGGCATTACAGTAGCGTTATCTATGCTGCCTGAGTCTTAAGCCTCTCACTTCTTTGCTGAAGTAGGGAGAGAGACTTCCAAGAACTGCTACTCCATGCTCCTGCCCTTTTTTAGGAATAACTGTATTTATCAAATAACATCAGGGGTGTTTTTTTCTCAGCTATAGTGATCTCCTCTCATTTAGAAGACATATATTTCTCTGCCTTCCCTCTTTGTCTCCCCTGCTAAACTAAAAGAAGTCTTGCAAAAACCAGAATTACCTCACGTGAAAGTATTTTACATGCCTTTAATAAAAATGCTGTTATTCTTTGCAGCTACATGTGACACATGATGGAGTTAAACACAACTCTCTACTCCAGTGCAAGAGACAGAAGCCAGGCAATTAATATATCATCCATAGATTAAGTTAAAAATGAAACATACCGATCAACGAATTACTTTTTGTTGACCTAGTTTTGCAATTTTAGGGAGATATTATGCCTACACAATGTTTTACTGAAACAGCGGGGATTTCTCTAAGCTTCCCTGTGGCATGGAAGCCAAGAACTAACAAGAGAATTGAAAGATTATATAGCATCTCTTTATGGCAATAAGAAGCTTGGGTCTAATGTTCAGTCATTGCCTGGGAAAAGTGCTTCACATTTTGTTTTCAATTTGAAGCCTTGATTGTATTGGGTAGGGTTTTGTTGTTAAAATGGTGTAGACTTGTCTACCTTTCTTTGAAATGGAGTATCTGTTTACAGTGTACAGGCATGCAATACACATTTAGCTCTACTACAATATGGATAGTATTATTTTCTGCCAGAAAGTATTCATGCTGAAAATAATTAAGCTAATGATGCATTAGGCTAATGTTGCATGCATTCATGCAGCATATTATCAATTCCATTTCAGAAAATGGCAACTAATTTTGGTTAACTTTTTATTCCGAGTGTTGATTTTATTTTTCTCTGTGTATTTATTTTAACTCTCCTTATGTATTCCTTAAATTGCGATTTGGGGGTGGGTTTTAATCAGTTACTTTTATGACTTTATGCAGAAAATTATACTTACAGTGCATCAGTCTAAGTAATGCTGTATTGAACTCATTTGTTAGAAGTACCTGGCTTATAGGTTCCAAATTTCCTGTTTTATTTGGACTGTTGTTTACATGTATAGCTTTCTTCTTTTATGTTATCTTGAGAAACTGCTGGAGAAATTTGGTGAACAACTAAGGATTTTCATAAGACAACTAAAATCCCATTATGGGAATTTGTAAGATTGAGAAGCAATCAAGCACTATTACAGAAGGAAGGGTAGTGTTCTCAGTTGGTACGAAAATGGATAATGCATGTATTTGGGATTACAAGTAACAACACTTCAAACCAGTATTTGTTATGGAAAAGGGAGTATAAATTGAGACATCTCTCCAGTGATTGATGAGCCAGTACCTGAGTAACTGTACCAGTTAGTCACTCCAGACACACTTTACAGGTCTTGCAGCATTATCCGTGAGGTATTCTCTGTCCTTATGGAACATAAAAAGCTTTCCTGAAGGTTTGGTAAATGTGTCATGGTTTCCTGGTACATTTGTTGCTGTTAGAAGGTAGTAAAAGTGAAAATGTTGCCTTTTGAGTTGATTGCTCTTTTTCTAGACTGTTTGATTGCACCCTGGCCCTAGCCTGTTGGAATATTTCTTTAAGCATGTGGTTGGCAATATATTCTTCATAGCATTATTGCAATAAGTGTTGCAATATTAGTGACTCAAAGCAATGAAGGAGCAACATTTGTAAAGGAGACTTCTTGTTTAAGTAGATCATGTCTGGAGGACAGAGGTCACAGACAGAAACAAAGCTGATAATTTAATTTGCCATCCTATTTTTCCATTTACCTCTAAAGTAAAAACCCACGAGTGGAGAAATGTAAAATGCTTGCAGGATTTAAACTAACTTTAATATCAAAAGTGATTTGGATCTTACCATGGACAATTTAATGAAACATCTGTATACTTGTGGTCAAATAGATGGTTTGATGTGTGATGGTTGAGATTGGAAATACAGAAAACATTATAGAATGCCATTATAGTCATCCATAATACAGTTTCATTTAAAATACTATTTACAGTCCCAGTTACTTCATTTTAGAGAATGTTTCTCTTGCAAGATTGGTAAAAAGTAGCCAGTGACCTAAGGACAGCTCTCACAGAGGAATAAGAGCTCTTAACGTTGCTTTTTTAAACAGTAATTACTTGACATAGTAAGCTGTCTTGAATTACCTTTCTTGTCTTTTCTCCAATAAAGGGATTATTCAATGGAATTAGGAGACTTTTTGTTTTAACGCAGTACGTGAATAAACTGTGGAATTAATTGTGTTGTGACTTTGCCAAAGAAAATAATTGAATGGAGAGGCTTGGGAAAGACATCTATATAATGTGCAATTACAATATTAATGCTAGCAACAAAATCTAAAATAAATTCTTCAGACCTTAATGTCTAAAAGTAGTAAATTAAGGGATTTCTTGTACCTACTCTGAAGTGTCTGCAACAACATGTTAGAAAATAAATTACTCAGTTTGACACTTGCTGTGATTAAGCAGTGGATATTGCTTATGTAGTTTTTTAATCTTTGCATTCAGGGTTTGGGGGAAGTAACTTAACACAGATATTTAAGAAGTAGCACATGAAAGTGATGCCAATCAGTTGATCTTTCCTATCTCATCTCTATCAGTCTCATAATTTGTTTCTGTATGTTCATGCTTCCTGGTTTTGTGTGCCTTTGTCTCCTGTAATCAGTTAGTGAATGCAGATGGCACTCTTCTCCTTCACTTTGGTGATTGTGAGACTGAAATTAATGCACTTATGGGAAACGCAAAACAAAACAGCACTATTGGTAGAAAAATAGTGTCAACAGCAGTCTTCTCATAAGACTAGAAACTGTCTCTCTTCCTTCTTCTCTCACGGGGACACGTACACAGCCATTCTTCAGGCACAAATAACTACTAGTGCAACAGAAAATTGTCCTGCTTACAAATACAGTTTACTGGCTACTTTGAGGACTATTGCTCTTGTAGCATTTGGAGCTTCTTTTGTTTATCTTCTTTTACCCACAGTTGGTAGATGTACCACCTGTATATGTTCAAGGGGAGGAGGAAAACTTGATGAATTCAATGGAAGCCTGTTTGGAATCATTATGGATGAATACTCACTCTGTAGAGTTTTATACCTTTACTCTGAAAAAAATCAAAGTTGAAATAGCTGCTGATACAAGATTACTGGCTATAATGCTGATATCCTCCAGTCCCCTGCACTGTGCAAGAAGACTACCTTCTAGTTAGCACCTAGCTTGCATACTCTGATGCTGATGGGATGATAAATTACAGTGCTGACCATTCATGTGATTTCACTGCTAGGTTTATAAAAATGTATGTATATGGAAAAAATTCCCCCTCAGAAAGGGATGTAAAATTCATATTCAATTATTATTACAGAAAATTACATGTGGATGTTTTCACTTCTAAAGCATGTAGAATGGCATATTTCTTTCCTTAGCTTTTGTTTTGTAACAGTTCAGGAGAGTAATTTTCATTACTACAGAACTGTTTAATAAAGGTACTAATTTTTTTAATTCTTAAATTTAGCAAAAGTACTGTTTTGCTCTCACAAATTGAGTAGTCCTGAAGTATATGGTGAATTGAGTCACTGAATCAAGACCTGAATCATGCTTCGCACTTATTTCCGACAGCCCAGAAGGTTTGAAGTATTGCCCCACTGAAGTCAACTGTAGAAATCTGATTATTAAAGTGCAATCCAAGCATTGCTTCCTTTAAATGCAGAGTTCTCAGAGTAAAGATGATGAAAGTGAATGTCTTCTATTGATGCTGAACTGATGGAACATTTTTAATTTTTTTTTTACATTTATTTGTAGAGAAAAAATGGGCTCAAATCTTATGATTGAAACTGCAAGAAATTCCAAATGTCCAAAGGTAAGTACAGCTTTATAAGGTAAATACTGGTTGTGTATTCCACAAGTACTTTTAAGAGACAGGAGTAAGAGTACTATCCCTAGAAGAATATTGGTTGAACAGTGTCGATGTGCTCTCCAGGCTCCCATATAAAATAACACTGAATCACACTCAGCATCACGGAATGGTAGGGGTTGGAAGGGACCACTAGAGGTCATCTCATCCAACTCCCCTGCTAAAGCAGGTCTACCTAGATCAGGTTGTCTCACTGTGTTAGTGAGAGAACAGGGCTTCTCTGCACTTTTACCTGGATTGCTAAGTTTTCTGCAGTCACATTTGCCTCAAGTTCTCTACTCTTCCTGTATAATATAAAGGACATCAGTTAATTGGAGGAGTATTATTTACAGCAGCAGCACGAGAATGAAAGATGAGCAAGCGCGGGTATTTTATTTTTAGTGAAGGATAGAGTGTGAAGAAAGAAGAGAAATATAATAGCGCATATTTCAGAACAATCTGTAATTAACAGGTGTTTTGGTGTCATAGCACTATATTTGATGCTTTACTGTTAAATGGAAGATATTCACATTTTTCTAAACATAGCAACATGTGCTTGACTGACTGCGTTCCTATTCCATGTCTAAAACAAGGACATGAAAAGACTGGAGTGGTATGTTGCTCTCTGAGAGAGAAGCTATCCTACATTGACTTGAAAGTTATCTTTGAACCAGGATCTTTGGCTTCCTTCCATGCTCTTTGGTAATAAAATGGGAATATAAATAGAGTTGAAACTAGCTATTTCCAGCAGTTGCTTTGTAGTGGTGGCATTCTTTGTAAGGCACAGCAAAATCAAAATAAAACGTGCAGTTGTGTACTTTGGTGCTGTTGAAGTCATGACGAGATGGATTTTTCTAGAAAGTGCTCAGTACTTTGCAATTTAGACTCCGTTATGAAGTAGAGGTGTATATAGCTATTACTAAAAATTAATTCAAGCATCAGTTTGATAAGGTTCTTAATTAAATTTTTTGCAAAGATTTTTTTCTTACCACTTCTGGTAACGCTTAGGACCAAACTTTACTTTTGACAAGAACAGGAAATTTCCGTCAAATGATGGCATACATATCATGCATGTGTGTTGGTTATGTGTTGTCATACAAAAGTTGTACTGTTCTTGTTTTCTTTCCTATAAGAATGCAATTAATGTGAATCAAAGGGTTTAACATATGTAGCTGAAGAGTGGAAATTAATACAGTGCTATCACGGTGTCAGCTGCTAGTGCTGTTGAGTAACTGATCAAAAACACCCTAGTCTGTCAAATAGTAAACAAAATAGAGTCCGACACCCACTTGGCTACGGAAGAGTATTTTTCTGACAGTGCCAGCCAGGCCGGGTGCATCATCACTAGGAATTCTTGTACATTGTAATGATCACCTTTTAACTATAGATACTCCCACCTCCTGTGATTAAATGTAAGATGTAAGGAGTTTGCAATCATATGTTTTAGTTAATGAAAATATAATTTTGACTCTTCACTTAGTTGTATATAGGTGATTTAATAATATTTCAGCTTTTTCTGCTTGAATATCAATGGATAGATACTGGCAGTAACAGAGTAGCAAGTAGAAACAATTTCATTTTGAAAATAGCATTTTCTTTAGGGAGTTCGGGAGGAGAGGTGTTGATTTGGTTTATTTTTACTTTCAAACATTTAGGTAGGCACTATAATTAAGCAGATAAATAATGAACCAAGTAGGATTCTAGAGATGCATTATAGTAGAAACTGAATTTCACATTGTGGAAAGCTGTTACTATCATCATATATAACTCTTTTTGTTGCTCCTAACTCCCTAGGTAGCGGCAGTAAGCACCATTGTAAACAGAGGAACACCACTGAAAGCATTTGTTTTCAGAAACTACAATCACTTTCCTGGAGTTAAGTCTCATTATATGGGAGGCTGTCAGTATAAACTGTGGCAAGCCATTAGAGCGTCATCAGCTGCGCCAGGTTACTTTCAGGAATATGTTTTGGGCAATGATCTTCATCAGGTAAGTTGAAGTCTTCTTCAGTAAATATTTTGCAATACTTTTACGTGAGGAAAAGAGTTGTCTAAATTTCTGAATCATAACTAAGTTGGCTATCTAGGATGGATAGCGGCAAAAAGGAAACTTTTTAGCTTGTATAGCCCTTATAGAACTGGAAAGTGTATGGGCTTAAAAATCTTATTCTTCTCAATACAAACATAAGCTCTTCTACCATTCCTTTCTTCTCTGCCTGGAAGGAAACCTGATACGAGTTCTGAATTGCCTCTGACTTCCTGCTTACAACTGGTATTTCATTGAGCATTATTTCACTAAACAGATGGTGTGACTTAAAATCCAACAATACTGTAAAGTGTGAAAAAGTCAAGTTACGCTTTTCAGTGTTCCTTTCATTAGTGCATAATTTTAGTTTATACTCTAATTCTTTTCATTGATAGCTTACTGAGCTGTCCTGGTTCTGAGCTATTAAAAAGAATAAGAGATGCCACAACAGTAAGATTAAACTTAGAGGACAACTGCGAAAGAAATTCTCTTGAGGATGAAGCAATGTCTCCTATCAACAGTGTATGCTGTTTTATTGTAGCTTCTGTCTGTGTCCCCAATTAGTAAAGTGCAATGCAAATGAATTTTGTTAGTACTTTTTTAACCATTATGTTCTTGTCCTCCAGTACTTTTATTGTTTTGCGGTTGTCTGAGTTTTAAAACAATCTTTTTTATCTTTTAATTAAAAACTATTAGTATTGATGTTCAAACAGATTTGTTCATTATCTGTGGTGGAAAAGACTACAAAAGGCGTTCACAAAGTCATCACAGGATTCTATGACTTAAATGCAAATAAAGCATCTATTACTATCTGTTGAATTAATCCATATGATGGTATTAGCCTTAACTACTGGAAAGTAGTAATAGCATATTTTGAGTTATATGATGCACTTGGATCACATGCAGACTTACTAATGGTGTCCATAAAAAGTCTGTGTAATCTCATTAGCATTGTAATGTGCATAAGTAACACCAAAGTTTAAAGACTAAGATAAATAAGAAGTATAAAATGAAATAACAAAAAAGATTAGATTAAGAGATAAACAGAAGCACTACTACAAACAGCTAGAATTTAACTTGAAGAAAATGAGCATGATTCCATATTTCTAATTAACATTAATAAGGAGACAAATCTTACATTCAGCTATATAAAAGCTCTACATAAGTTGGGGATGAAAGGGAAGAGTTCCATGGAGGGCAGGATGGTGCTACTGTAACAACCAGATTCTGAGAGTTTTTTCCATTTTGTTCTGTTTCCTCCTGCTGTTTAAGGTCATTTTTATTTTTTTCCCCATGCCCCAGCCTCCTCAGTATATCTTGTTAATCCCCAAAACATTTTAATCAAATACTACCTCAAATAAGCAAATACGTTTTTCTGTTTCTTTTCAAACTAAAAATGGAGTAACATGTCAGATATTCCAAGCCTAAGCATTGCTTGAAATACTGAAACATGTTCATCTTTCATGTGTCCAAGCACAACTGGAAAGAGGACTACTTTAGCCTTTGGAGCTGTTCCAAGCTGCTCCTTAACTGCTTGAATGGGTCAGTGTTAAGCTATTTGAAGCACTTTTCTTCCTCTTCTCACCTTTCCACCCCCCCTTTCCTTGAATTGAGAGTACATAAAAATCTGTCTATGCTTCTGTATGAAGAATGTCTAAACAACATGGTTTGCAGTGCTTAGAAAATTACTTGTATTAACATTGTTTCTGAACTGCAGACTTGCATGAAATGTGGTAACGTGGATATTCGTTTCATCTGTATTCACTTTTAAGACCAGTTTACCAGACTAGAGAATATGTGATGGATGTTAATAGAGATCAGATGCAGTATTCTTAGGCACACAGAGCCGGAGTGAAGTGTAGTTCATTTTGTCCCTACTCCAGAGTCTTTGGGCAAAGCCTTTCCGTATGATCTTACCAAGTCTGTTTCACAAACTCCTCATTCTTTTCTGTTTGACGTATTCTAATTACTGGGGCTTAGGATGTGGTTCACCTTTGTAAGCCAAAAAGAACTAATTTTTTTTTTCAGTGCTAAAATTGTTGAATGTAGTAGAAGTAGGTGATAAATTTTCTGACTTAAAATTTCATATCATTGGAAAAACATCTCTTCCACCCAGGCACGATACTTAAACACTTTTCCATAATTTTAGAATCCAACGGTTGTCATCTCTAATGTCTTTCATGCTTTTCTTTCCCTATAGTACACTTTTCTTACCACATGTCTATTTCCATAATAATATGTTTTGTGTGGGATGTGCTTGGGTTTGGTTTTTTTTTGGACAGCTGGCTAGCAAGGTGCTACATGGCAAATGCTACGTAACTGTCTTCATGCCCATTTCTGTCTCACATTATAAATCCACCAGTGCACACTAAAACTACCTTGAATTACCTTGCTTTAATTGTGAGGTAAGAGTGTCCATGCACGTAGCAGACCATTACCATTATGTTCTTGAGTGTGATGATACCTCAGTTGAAAATGCAAGGTAATCCAGAACTTTAACTCTATTAAAATATCCAAGGTGAATTTAAAAGAAGGCATACACATAAATATGTTTTAAGTAAGTAGAATCCTAAATGCACTCATATTCATGATTAAAATAGGTTTGTGATTATTTTTAAGTATGTTAATAACTCTTAGTCCTTAGTTATAGCTCATATCATAAATGCGAGAGTCATTTTTGTTAAGCATCTTTATTGTAAAAGTGTCAAGTTGCTCATCAGGGCAGGTATGATACTAATATTTGTAATTTGTATGGAAATACTTACTCTTTTCTGTCATAGCAATTTCAGCCTGTATGCTGTCTAACAGATTGAGCTGCTTTTGGGACTACAGAAATAAGTGAAGCGTAATATTATTAGATGTTCTCAGTAGTACTGTGATTTTTTAAAAGTGCATCAGCACAATACACATTCATTGTAAAAAATAATTTGTGCCAGAGGCTTCAGTGTAGTATCAGATGATCTTTTGAGGATTTCTGTAATGGACTGGAAACTTCCATTAATTAATCAGCATAATCTCTTTTCTGAACATAAACTATGCTAGTTTCTTTTTAACTTCTTATATATAAACTGCTTTTGCAGTGTTGATATTTCTAAATAATCCAAAGAATAGAGATGGCCAAAAAGTGAAAATGATTGTAAAATGTCTATGAAAATTCAAAATAGTAAATATAATGAGATTTGTTTCCTGGCTTTGAAATTTGGGACTCTAAAGGCTTATATGTAGAGACCAGGTTTTGTGTTAGCTTATCAAGTCAGTTGTACATTTAAATCTGAATGAAAAGCACTCTGACAATTGATCTGACTTAGGACTCTTCAAATGTGTGAAAATATTTTTTTTTTAACAGAAATTTAGTGGCATTGTTTTATGGTCGGGTTGCATATTCTTTTCCTACCTTTTCTAACTTCTCGGGAAATTTGAATCGTTTTGCAAGCTACATGAAGTAATCAGATGAGAGTTTTGTGTCAGGTTGAGATTAATGCTTAAAGATTTTATGTATTACTCTTAAATGTATATGCCAGAATCATGCCTGAGCTGAGCTGTAGCTGTTCAGTTTAACACCCACTTTTCCGTGATCTGAGTATTTATATACACATGTGTATTTGTGTACACACATGTATGCCCTTTCTCTGGGAACATTCCAGTCTGACTTCCTGTACTAGTCACTGTAAATGTTTGAGGGTATTGTAAAGTGTGGGGGTCTTTATATTACTATATTTTTGTAATAACATAATAAACTCTTTTTAGAATTCTTCTGATACAATTGTTTAGAAAAAGGTTTCCAGGCCCTGAACACTTATTCTTATTTGTGCTACGCTAAGGTGATGACAAGTTTGTTAAATTTCCTCAAAAAATAAGCAGTTCAAAATCAAATAGCAATATTTACGTTCAAGTCAATCATGCCATGCTATCTGGTTCCACTCTGTCAAGTAGGAAAAAACAGTGCAGCTGTTGGTAGATGAGGGGAGGAGGATTAATGTTCTTTGTGGTTCAAAAGAGGAACACATTAACATTCAAAGGGATTTAATCCCTGTAACATGCTTCTCCAGGAACCGTGCAAGTCAAGAGAGACCAAGTCATGATGTTACAATATAGAAGCTCTATTGCCACATGTCAGCTTCTTTATTTTGAAATCTATTTATGAAGCAATGAGGGTTCTTAACCTCTCCCCAGCCCCATTACAGCCAATGATTTTTTTTCCCTACTTCACACTGAGGTGTGTAGTGTCTTATATCTATTCCTCTTCTTTTTCTTTTCTTTCTTTTTTTTCTGTAATGTGACAAACATTTGAAGTACTCAATAATGTCACTTCAGTAGACAGCACAGTATGCTAAGTAAATTAACAATTAATTAAAAGAGCAATTTGAGATTTAACAAAATCATTATGCACACATCACTTAATAGATTTTACAGTAAAAACAGAATTTGTCCCACAGGATTAATTAAACAGGCAGCAGGGACTGTATGTATGTGTGTGTGTGTGTGTGTGTGTGTCTGTGTGGTGGTGTTGGTGAGTTTAACAAAGCCACAAATTTTTCTCAAAATAAAATAGATACAATTTAATACAAAGACTTTGCTCACCTTTTTCATGATAGCTTCCCATGATTTCATCACTGCATCACAATTTTGTTTGATAAAATTCTGATGTTGACTCATAGTACTGTTTAAATCAGATAATCACATTTTCTTTCAGCAAGATGAGATAATAAAGCTGTTATTAAATTGGCAGCTAATCTGTTAGAGGTGTTTTGGTAATGCAGGTGTAATGTGATGTGTTCTGAGTACAACCTAGGAATAAAAATATATAGATATTACAGTAATATGATGTAACTAAAATTTGAAGACTTGCTTCATTAAAAAAAAAAAAGATAATACACAGTTTCCTCATAGTTTTCAAATCTTTCCCTTTATTAGGCAGTAAATCTATAAAGCCGTTTCATCTTTGTAGCTTGTTACAGGAGAGGCTTTCAAAAGTGATTGGCTTAGTGGATCCTATCCTAATTGGTTTTACATGGTAGCTTTTAAAATTAGATTCAAGGGTGCTTCCCAGGCTCTAAGAAGACATAGAATATAGGTCACATTGAAGTTCTTTTCATTCTTAGGATATGCCACGGTGATCAGTATGCAGCAGAGCCTTTACAGACTGCAGTTTAATAGGTGTATCTTGTTCTCACAATGATAGAAACAAATATTTCTTTGTTTCTCTGTCTACTTGTTGCCATACAGATTTTCCTACAGCCTTGAAGGCAGTTGCCTGCTGTTTAAGAAAGAGGGAGTTTACTGGAATGTGCTAGCTACATGGATATGTGCATTTCTCTTTCTCAAATGGATTCTAGATGTTTGATTAGCAGCTCTTACGGTGGACACGCATGATGCAGCTTGCCTGCCTTCGAGAAATTGCCGTGATATTTTGCAGAGCAGACCACAAGATTCCCTGCAGGGAATTGTTAAGTGAGGTGTTATTGGCAGATTTGTTTAGCGGAATGGAATCAAGAGTATATTTAGTTTAGGTATTTAACTTGGAAGCATTATCATTTTTACCTCTAATGATTCAGTTATGCTTTGCTAATGTAATTTTCAGAGAGCTTATTCAGAAAAAGCCCAAACCTCACTCCCAAATGAGCTGTATTACATTTAACTGACTTTTTCTTAGACTTCAGAATCCGTGTATCTTTAGTGACACTGTTTACTGTATATTTGCTGTAAATCAAATTTTGCAAAACCAGAGGAGACTGGTATAGTGAGAAATTAAGAACTGAATCAATCCAGCAATCTCTACACAGACGATGTAGGTCACTGCCTCCCAGATCTGATGTTACTGGCCACCATTTCGTAGATCAGAAAGAACAATTTACTGTCAATTCTTGATAGCCTGTAATTTTTGTTTTCCCAGGTTGAATATCTGTCTTTATACTGGCTTGAACGGGGCTGTATTTCAATATGAAATAGTCTTGTGATACACCTTTTAAATAAGGCCTAAGACTGTAGTGGGACTATTGATGTACTTTTACCTGTTCCTTAGAGAGAAAGCTTGCTTATAGAGTCATAGAAGGGTAAGGGTTGGAAGGGACCTCTAAGGAGGCTCATCTAGTCCACCATGTTTCCTTCCACATCCTTCCCGTAGGTCCCTTTCAAGTACTGAAAAGCTCCTATAAGGTCTCCCTAGAGCCTTTATGATACATAGTGGTCTGGTACTTAATGCAAACAATCACTTTGTGCCTTGTCAGCTACTATCCAGCCCCTAACTGGCAATCTCTATTGTAGTGTAGGAAACTGACCCCTTCTAGTTGTGGATACAGGTCTTAGTTCTGTGATAGGAATAATTTTCACCGTGTACACATAATGTGCATGAAGTCAATTAGTTCAATACCCAGTGTGTTCCCATTAGTCAAATGGGGCACAGCATCTAAGCTGTATGTCCTGCACTGAGCTTCTCTTCTAACACAAGTGTTAATTTTGCAAATCCCAAATAAGTTGGCAATCTCTTCAAAGATTCTTTACCTTGTGAAGTTTATTTCACTGGGTGTATATTTACACTACTGGGTCTAGTAGCAGATATGTTTTAGATCTTTGGGTACAGTATTTTAGTTGACGTTTCCTCAGGAGAAAAAACAAAAAAGAAAGTATAGAATGAAACAGTTGCCCTCAGGTTAAATTCAGGGTCACCAACTGCATCATAGGCTGTAGTTCATGAACAGGGAAAGCTGTCTTTGCTGTTGCTACCCTTCTGAAAAGTTATTTCAAGAAGATAATTCTTCATTTTTCTCATGAAAAATTTCTTTATTTCACTCTGAAATCTATTCATAGCTAATGGATGCAAATTCCATGCCAGTACTGTTCTGTAGTTTCGTTATATTTTCTTCTTGTAATATTTACCCTTTTGATGTGTATGTAGAAAGCACATGTATCTTTTTTCATTCTGTTAATCTAAATATGTTAGTCTGTCTCAATCTTGCAAAATACACTCGATGTCCTCATGGTCATCTTAAATGTTCCTTCATTGCACCTGCTGATTACTGAGTGTGTTTTGGCATGACCAAAGTCATAGTGTGCAAAGTGGAATGATATACCAGATTCAAAATTAGCATTTCTAAATTAGAAGCGAAATTTAGAGAAATTAATTTGATCAGTCTGGGATACTGTATTGTAGACAAAGTCTTAACTGTGTCGTGTATTTCTTTTTTACAGTTGCCTTTTCAACAGCTACTCCATGTATATGTGATTTAAATCACTCTCTGAGTTCTACTCAGATCTTTCCTATGGTTGGTCTGATTCCAGCTTAGTTCTGAAGAGGAAAGCTTTTGTGTATGTGAGCACTTTACTTGGCTGCATGTTGTCTCCTTTTGGTTTTCCTTAGGGTCATTCTGTATTTACAGTAAAGCCATTGTATTTGCAAAGCCTCTAACTTCATAGTAACAGATTTCATTAGCAGTTGTACACTTTTCAGAAAATAATGTTAAAAAGGATGCTCTTAAGTAGCTCTGATAGAAAAGAGTCCCAGCCAGAGTTTCCTGTTAACTGTAGATTGCTGTCCAGTCTGATTAGCCAGTTCTTTCTGCACTGTAGTTGCTTCCATGCAGAGCTTTTTCCTTCAGTTCTCTCTCCCCTTTCCCCCACCTTCTGCTGTGGGTACAAACATTAGTTCATCTCCAAATCCTGAACCCTTCATATCGATTATCTTCAATAATTAGTTCACTTTATTTCTTAAATTTTTCCATTGTAAGAAGAAATCCTTTCATTACAAACCCACTTTGTTTCATTTGCAATTAAATTAATGTTTAAATCTAAGCATAAAATTGTATTAAGAAATGTAAGTAGCTTGCATAGTTTTATAAATTAAAGGAGTTAATGGGAAATCTGATTTTAGTCTGAAATTATAATAAGAAAGATAAATTTGTGGAATCTGTAATACATTTAGTTTTAAAAGATGTCAGTAGAGTTAGCTTACAGCGTTCTGATTATTGTACGGTTCCAAACAGATGAATAACCAGCAGGTTTTGAGTAGCATTTATAGATTATTATTTATATATTATATTCAATGATATATCAAATAATGAGTCACTTGGATTCCCCACAAGTCACTAGTAGCCTTCATACTCTTCTGTGTTTTTCCCAAAGCATTTTGATTTTCCTGACATTTCACTATTATTTAATAAAATGACAGCTAAAAGTATAGACCAATTAGTTAGCAAAACAAGTATCAATAATAGTAATCAGGTTATTGATGTAAAAATGTATTGAGTCCTAATATTTCCCTTATTAGCTTGGGAAATTAAGGACTTTTGAAATTTTGAAAATGCCATATGGTCAGCGTTCACAAGGATCAGGATATCTCTGCATCTGGGATTTCTTGCTTACTTGTGGAGATGTTACATTAATGTGATTGTTTTGTGCAGCTACCAGAGCTTGCTTTTTAGTCTGATACACCCTATCATAGCAAATAGATCAGCAGATGTGCTTCCTAAGTTCAGTGTTCTCAGAAATCTTCTAGGCTTGAGCACCCCAGTGTCATCTGCATTCCAATGGATTTTGTTCATATCTAAGAGTTGGTGGGTTTTTTTGTTTGTTGTAGTTTGGGGGTTTTTTTGTTTGCTTTTTTAACTGTGCTCTTGAACCTTGCGTGTGCTTCACAGACATACAGAGAACCTGAGTTCAGGCCTGTGTGTGGGGCCAGTGAAGATTCAACCACGGGCCAGGGTTTTTTCCACTTGCAGTATTACAGGCAATTCATCATTTGGGAACCAATGTTAAAATACGTCCTATTTTGGTGACAGTGTAAGAGTATTTTTTCTATATCTGACATAAATCCATACATTCACTCATGTCTTCAGAGCAGCTTGTTATCCTCCGTGAATTAATGACTCACTAGGATGAGTAAATAATTGAAAACAATCACCTAGCAGTCTACCTCAGCCAACCATTTGTTTTAAAGAAATGTCATGAGCAAATGGGGCTAATGTAGGGTAAAATAATGCAAAATGTATTATTAAATGTTTAGCTTGTAATAGTATTGATAGCTCTCACAAGCACTTAGCATGGCATTTGTATGTATGCAAACAGTGTATTACAGTTTTGGTGGGGTTTGGAGAAAAAAGGACCCTATGAGTAATGGGAAAATGGTTGTGTTTAAAAGCTTTCCAGCAAACTGTCAAACTTGTAGATTTTTTCTACTTCACGTAATGTGATCTCTGTATAAAGTGCTGTCATTTTTGCAACTGATGTAGCAGATGTGGCTAATGTGCCTTCTGTTGTTTTTTTTTTTCAATCTGTCAAAGACAGCAGTAATGGAAATGTTCATAATAGTGTCATTCGATAAGAGAAATACAAATCCATTCAATTTTCATTTTCTGTACAAATGTTTCCTGAAGATATTTTCATTGGCCAGTTCAAGGCAAATTCCTTTTCCAGTGCACACTTGAGCTGTTACTTGTCACAGGGTTTCTTTTTCTAGTATCTGAAGAGAAATCTTAATTTTGAGATAGCTTTACAAAGTAATGAGTGGAAGATGTTTATTTCAGGAATTTAAAGGAGCATCTCTGCCTCTTATTATATAAATTTGGTGTACAGGAGGATTGCATGAATATCTGTCAGCAATTAAGGTCTCTATTGTGAATCAGCATAGTGCAGGACACATCGTATGTAGTTGACCCAGTAGCATCCCTGTTACAATGATTAGAAAGCAAAGATGAATCTTTCTAAATAAACTGCATTAAATATTTGTTTAAAGAGGTAACTGCAGGTCATTGCATGCTTTGTAAAAAAATTACCTGCTTTATTTCATCTCATGCACTCTACATTTCAGAGATTTGTTAGAAATTTTGGCATCACTGTCCATTGTTTGTCAGCAAGGTAAAGGGGAAACAACTCTACTTTGGTACTGTTTTGTGTTTGTAAAAGACTGTACATTTTACGGGGTCAGAATAGTTTGTTCAGGGCCTTAAAGTTTGCTGGTACTTGCTGTGAGCTCCTCATCAGCAGTTTCAGCAGTGCTGTGATCAGACCAAGTGACTACTCACAAGAAGAGAGACATAATCAATGTGTATTTCAGACATTTTTTTATACATTGAACAGCACAGGATAATCATGTAACCTTTGTATTGATGAGAGTATATTTGTGCTTTAGACTGTAGAGACTAATTTATTGTACAGTTAGATCTGAATGTGTAGATTCCTTGTTCACAAGCATATATTAAAAACTGTAGTCTAGTTGCCTAGTGATGTTTGACTGAGCAAGCCTTAAAGCCTTGCACTAACATTCTCATCATGGCCCCCATGCCCAGTGCAATGAGAGGACTAGGTCAGGATGTGAATCGTGAGGTTAATCCGTATAAATAGATCTTGCAGGTAGTAAAAAAACCTCTCATGTTTCTCATTCCTGACTTCTACTCTGAGGACATTTGTTGAGACTCCTGTAAGTGTATGGAGTTGATTTTTCAGAATGATTCAGCATTTTCCTTACAGAAACTAGAGGAAATGTTTTTAGAGTAGTTATTTTAATTTTTCCAAGTTGTAACCACTTGTCATAGTACAGCAACTTCTCAAGCTTCTCATTTGAAACAACAAACTTTATTTTTAATCTCTGTATTTATTAATGTCGGCTTTAAACATGCAATTTAAAAAATACTCCTGAAAAGTCCATTCGGAATCCGAGCCTGTCTTGTTCTAGCCTGTGATAGCTTTGTACTAATTCTGTCTCCACTTTTTCACAGTCAGTGAAAGTAAACAACAGAGCAAGTCTGTAAAAGTAAACTCAAATGCAAAGCATGTCTGCATAGGCAGGGAGGTGAAGTGGTTACTATGGAGCCAACAAACTCTGCTTCCAAATATCAGACCTGTCTTTCTTAAGTTATCTATCCTTTATCCAGTGCTAGATCATTTTCTTCACAAACTTTTGCATCATTTAAGCAAAACAGTAGCACACAGTAATTACACAGAGCAATTACAAGACACAACTTGAGTCTGACAAAATGAGGAAGTGCAGTGACAACCTATGAATGCACAGAGTAATCTGAACATGTTAGAAACAACTGCCTAAGGTAAACTGTGGTTCAAACTGATACTTCAGTATCTTAATTTTTGATAACAGTTTCAAAAGCACTGACTTAAACACCAGTGGTGATTTTATTCACATTCACGGTAATTATTTAAATGGGACAAGACTTTCAGGAGGTCTTGTCCTGCTAAGCACCTAACTGGCCTGGAGCACTTTGTGTGAGACTTTCCAGTGTATTTTCCTTCTGATGTTAGAATTTAGCCTCACCTATTTCATAATGTTTAACCAAGTATGGGGCAGATAGGATATCTTCACTAGATAATTTTCATTGGAGTATATGCCTACAAAAGATGTATTTTTCCGGCTTTAAATAATTCACCATCTGTAGTCAAATCATGAGAGAGCTTTCTCTGAGTATTTTGCAGCTATCAACTAACAGAAAATACTAGTCTAGTGCTTTACACTCATGACTAACAACCAGCAAGCCTTAAAAATACGATTAAAATTCCATGAGGATTATTTTTGAAAAAAAAAAATATTAAAAAAAGAGACTTCACTTGGGACTTGGCAGATAAAATGTTCAACAAAACATAACAATTGAATTTTTACTTGGAAAGCCTTTGGCAAAAGACTGAAAGTGACCTCCCATTCCAGAGTTTGCTTCTTTACTCTCACTAACAAGCTCAGTTTTATTTGTATTAAGCTTCACTTTAAAATTATTTTATTATTTCCATTATTTCTATTACGAATTTTTAAAAGCCTTCTTCCTTACCAGTCACCTGCAAGATGGCATAAGGAAAGCAACACACCCTTTTTCGGCACTTCCTTTGATTAACATTACTACTGTGGCGTTTTGTATTCAATGTACTGACAACAAATTAAGTTGATTCAGCACTTGAATGGTTTTGCAAAGTTCAGCATGTGGAGAAACACCCAGTACTTGCCAATGCACTGACCGTAGCGGCACAGAAGGTGGCAAAAGCGGTAACTCGTGTGTGTTTGGGCAGTGAAAAAAGAGGGTTTGCAATCAAACTGAGAACCAGCCAAATGAGAGGAGATAGTAAAATGTCAGGAAGGCCAGACAATCTAAGAATGGGAGGACAGGCAGAATGAGGGGTCTGCTCTGGCTGTTTGCCCAGGTCTGAGTCTTCAGTCAGAATGTGGGACAACTGCACATTTTTGTGAATGTTGGTCAGCAGTTCAGTCATTTGAAGAGTTCCTGTAAGTTACCCTTTCAGTTACAGATTCCAAGGTATGAGTTGCATATGGAAAATGCATGTTTGCATTTTCAACAAGACTTAAGACTAGTCTGATAAAGTTTGATATTTAATAAGAATGGTTTTTTTAATGTAGTTTTGTTTTACAGCTAAAATAACATTCATCTATGATTCTTATAGTATTTCTTTAAATAGACGAGAAAGGAAAATTTGGGGAGGAGAGGGCGTCAGAGGGTCATCTATCTCAGCCTCCTGTTCTAAGCAAGATAAACCTCAAAGCTGTTCAAGGCCTTGCTGAGTTTAGTTTTGAAAACATCTGAGGCTGGAGATTGCACAGATTCTCTGGTTCTTATTCTGCACTTCTTGAAAGAGTCTGGCTATGTCTTGCCCCATTGGGATTAGATTCCTCCTTGGCTTTTATTTCTCCAGGTTAAGCAAGCCCAGTTCCCTGCAGGAATCCCTCTCATATGTTGTGTGTCTCAGCTCCCAAACCATCCTAGTGGTTCTTTACTATATGCCAGCAATCAATGCCTTGAAACTAGATGTCCAAAGCTGCACGCAGTATTCCCAGGCTGATGTCCTGAGTACTAAATGAAAGGGACAATCGCTTCACTTGACACCCTGGTTTTCCTGTTAGCCGAAGTGTATGTGGGGAGTCTAGTAATTGGTCTAATGTACTGTTCATATTGTGTCTCTTTGTGCACACAGATAGTACCATACCGTAGCAACTTATAATATAGGTGAAAGGAGGGACATTTGAAGACATTCCAGTCTGTCAAAAAGGACCTGATAAATGTATTAGAAACTGAAAAGATTTAGGGCCACTCATAAAGTCAGCATTGCTGTCTAGAATTGTAATTCCTTCTGAAGTTTATAGTATAACTTAATATCACTTTATTTCAACAAGATTTTTACATTTAAGAATTAAGATTGAGAAGTGGATCAAAGATGAGAGATTGTATGAAGAAAACAGAATATTTGAAATTGAATAGACTCGAATTACTTCCTTCTGAAAATAACAACAAACAAGAATTCAGACTTTGGCCAACAGGCATCTCTGTACCTCTAGATTAGATAACTTGGCCTTGTTTATTTACATTTGTTTAACTGCATGAAACTTTGAAGTGACAAGAAAGTTCATAGAAACTAATATGAAAGAAGAATCTATTGTGTTAGTCACCAGGACATTCCATACTACAAGCAATCAGTTCAGTCTTTTGGTTATATTGCGTTTTGGTTGGTCTATTTTTATAAACGTCTTTTAAACTCTGAGTGCATGCAATAAAATATTTTCATTGATAAATTGATTTAATTGAGAGGAGATCTTATTAACATTTATAAATATCTAAAACTCGGATGTCGGGAGGTTGGGACATCTGTTTTTCTATAGTAGCTAGCGACAGGACAAGGGGTAATGGGATGAAGCTGGAACACAAAAAGTTCCACTTAAACATAAGAAAAAACTATTTCACTGTGAGGGTGATGGAGCAGTGGCACAGGCTGCCCAGAGGGGTTGTGGAGTCTCCTTCCTTGGAGGTCTTCAAGACCCACCCAGACATGTTCCTGTGCAACCTGATCTAGGTGACCCTGCTTCTGCAGGGGATTGGACTAGATGATCTCTAAAGGTCCCTTCCAACCCTACCATTCTATGACTCTATGGTAAGTTACAAATAATTTAGATTAGTTTTGATAATACTGTATAACTGTAGAATAACTTCAACAGGATCAGAGAAAAAAAAACCTCAACCAAATTTAGCAATTCTCCAAAATAAATTGACAGACTACATATGTAGGAATTCAGAGCAAGTATTAGTGAAGATTCTTGTCATCTCAATATATCTTATGTACAAAACTGCAGAGTTGATTGCATGGGATTGTACTCCAGTGTCTCAAGGGCAAGCGTGAAGAAGAATATGTCATGATTTCTTAAAATTATTTTTTTTGAAAATGTGGATGTGTCTTTCATGTTTCTGTGTTGCTAATTTCGTGTATTTCTTGAGAACATATCATTTTATCCGGTTTTACAAAGATAAGAACTATTCAGAATGAGGAAGCTTAGTTTCTATTTTAAAATCTTAGAACTGGAGAAATCTTTGTTGTTTACAGTTTCCTTAGGATTCACATATGGGTGAAATCATTGCAACGAATTTTAAAGCTTGTGAAATATTTTTCCACAAGAGTTTCACCTTTTGACATAATCAGCTCTAAAGCTTCTGAAGCCGAAGTCAGAATTAATTAAATTAGTGCAGTGTTTCCTTCATTGAGTCCTTAGTAGTCTAATTTAATTAATAACGTTATTTACTGCTTCAGTAGTTAATCAATGTAAGCAAAAGAACACGAACATCTTTGTTTAACAGAATAAGCTGATCTGAAGCACAGTATTGATGAGGATGTGGCCATTATCAACCATAATCTGTTTGTAAGAAATAAAACAGTTGCCTTCCTTATTGAGTCCTATATAAAATGCTAGAAGTTATATTAAAGGTGTTTAAATTGAAAATTATTAGAAACGGATAGTTACTGTCCTTTCAATAAACCTAAATTGGAGAATGTTTAAATATGGAACTCATTGCACGAAGCTGCTAGTTATCATCACCATACACATTTGGTATGTGAAGGTGTGTGTATTTTAGCTTCCTTTGATCTTCCATTTGTCGCTATTACAAACATATTGTAGTATTATAGTGTTATATAGTCCATGACTTGTGATAGCATTAATTTTTCCCATGGTGAAGCAATCATGTTTGTTTCAATCATATTGACAATATCGGTAGAAATTATTTGGTAAGAAACTTTTCAGTCTAGGATTTAAAGAAAAAAAAGTAGCGACCACAAAGATAGCTATTAAGATGTTAGATTAAGATTCATGGGGAATTACATCAAGGATAACAACGTACTTGTATTTAGTCTTCTGTGTAGAAGCTAATTTAAACATAAGCAAAGGATAATAGGCACTGAAGAGCTCATTTATTTTAGCAGTGTTTTGAGCAAAGCAGATAGTATCCAGAAGGAGTTCAAAGAGCTCTTTGTAAGTTGAAATGAAAACTGAATGGAAAAAAAAAAAAACAAAAAAATAACCTCAAAACCCCTCAGCTCAGTAATTCTGTTTTTACTTATTTATCTAGCACAGCTGTAGTTAAAAGGAGTTTCTGAAAAATGCTTTTCAACTCCAAAACATTTTTTATTCTAAGCTATTCCAGAGGAGAGCTGCCTTTTTTTTTCCTAATTGTACTGTGGCGGTCAGATACGGGATATAAGGGAATTCAGGGAGCTTTTGCATAATTCTTGTTCTAGTCAATATTCTCTTTCTTTTACATTTGACATGTTTTCTTTGTATGGATTTTGAATGGCTTTAAAGGTCTTTGTCACTGATTGTGATTTTCACCTTATGTTTGGCATTTATAGTTGCTTTAAAACATTCCCAATATAGAAAGTCCTATTGAAATCCAAATCCAAAGTAATCTATTTCTTGGAAGGAGGGAAGATATTTTACTTCCAAGAAATACTGAACATACTTTTTGAGGCTGTTAGATTAAAATCTTGTCTAAACACTTCTCAGACTTACTGTCAGTCATATGGATTGTTATTAGTCCTGAAGTATTTTATCCCAGCCTCATCGCCTGTGCTTTTAACACGTTGCTAGCAAAAGATGTCTCTCCTCAATTCCAGACATAGGAGAATACCCTTTGTTCCCATTAGTCTTGGACTGAATTCTGATCGTCAGGCAACTAAAGATGCCTTGTGTTCCCAAGACTGGGTCCTCAGCAGGATTTGAATCAAACTGATACTTCATAGGGATAATACAGAAGAGTTCAAGCATTGCAAACTACTTCCTGCTACAGTTGATGGGGAAGCCAGCAAGGAAAGTTGCTTTGCTGCACGTGATGCTTATGAAGAATAAAGAACTGGCCAGGTCATGAAAGTTAAAGAAAACCTTGGCTACAGTGACCATTAATGGAGCTCAAGATCCTACAAGAAGGGAGCAGGGGAAAAAGGCAGGATTACAGTGCTGGATTTTGGGTGAGCAGACGTCGTCCTCTTCAGAGCTCTGCTTGGAAGAATCCTAAGGTCTTGAAGAGAGAAGGGGTCCTGGCTGATACTCGGTGGTTACTTCCTCCAAGCTCAAGAAAGAACCATCCCAACAAGTAGGAAATCAAGCAAAGACAGGGACGAGACTGGAGGTCCTAACTGGGGCAGCCCAGGTGGAGTATAGTGCTCCTGTCCAGTCTTGCAGAGATGGAGTTACGAAAGCAAACGCCATCCTGGAATGCAATCTGGAGAGGAATGTGAAGGGCAACAATAAAGGATTCTAGAAGTATATAAATAGCAAAATGAAGACTAGGGAAACTTGCTACTAAATGGGACAGGGAAGCTGGTGGCAAATTACATGGAAAAGACCAAGATGCTTAATGCTGTCTTTTACTATTAAAAATGCCTTTCAGGAATTCCAGGCTACTGAAGCTGGAGCGAAAGTCTGGTGCAATGAGGACGTAGACTTGGTAGAGGAGAACCAGGTTAATTCCAGTTAAACAAACTGGAAATAGATAAATTCATAAGACCTCATGGGTTGCTCCGAAGGTTGCTGATGGAGTTGGCTGATCCTATTGTGAGGCAACTCATGATTATTTTTAAATGGTCCTGGTGGCAGGGAGAGAAAATTTCATTCCTATCTTCAGGAAAGGCAAGAAGAAAGCTCTGGGGAACCACAGGCTAGTTGGTCTCAGCCCAACTGTTTGGCATGTGATGGAGGAAATTCTTTTGGAAAAGATTTCCAAAGTCATGAAGAAGAAGAATGTGATCATAGGTGATCAGCATGGATTTACAAAGGGGGACCTCATGATTGACCAACCTAGTAGCCTTCCGCAATGCACGTGACTAGCTCAGTGGACAAGTGGAAAGGAGTGGAAGTTCTTTATCTCAGCTGTAGTAAAGCTTTTGACACTTATATCCCATTACATCATAGACAAGCTGACAAAACGTGGGTTAGAGAAGGAGATAGTGAGATGGATTGCAAACTAGCTGAATGACCAGGCCCAGAGGATTGGGATCAGTGTCACGAGATCCATTTGAAAGCAAGTCACTAGAGATATACCCCAGGGGTCAGTACTGGACCCAGTACCATTTAACATCTTCATTGATGACCTGCGTGATGGAACAAAGTGCAGCTGCAGGAAGCTTGCAGATGGTAGAAAACTGGGAGGAATGTCTGGTACACAGGATGGTTGGGCCACCACTCAGAGGGACCTCAACAGGCTGGAGATTTCACATCAGGTTTAACAAGGAGAAAGGCAGAGTCCTGCATCTGAGGAGGAAGAACCTCATGCACCACCACCAGCCCAGACTGGAGACTGACCAGTGGTGAAGCAGCTTGGCAGAGAAGGAATGCAGGGGTCCTCATGGACAAAAAACTGAACATGAGCCAGCAACGCACCCTTGTGGCAAAAAGGGCCAACAGCATCCTGGGCTGTGTGAAGAACCATGTTGCCAGCAGGTCGAGGGAGATGATCTTTCCTCTATGCACTGCTGGGGCGGTATCAGGAGCACTGTGTCCACTTCCCCAGTACAAGTGAGACATAGCATCTTGGAGCAAGCCTAGCTCAGGGCCACAAAGATGATTAAGGAACTAAAGCATCTCTGACACAAGGAGCGTGAGAGAGCTCGGACTGTTCAGCCAAGAGAAGGATTGAAGGAGATTTTATTAATGTGTATAAATAAAGGATGGGAGGAAATGAAGATGAGGAAGCTCTTCCCAGTAGTGCCCACTTAAAGGACAAAAGACAGTGGCACAAATGAAAACACATGAAATTCCATCTGAACAAAAGAAATTTTTTTACTGTGAGTGTAGTCAAACATCGGAACAGGTCACCCAGAGAGTTTTGGAGTCTCCATTTCTGGAGATGCTCAGAGCTCAACTGGACATGGCCTTGGGCAGCATGCTCTAACTGACCTTGCTCGGAGGGCACATGGCACCAGATGAGCTGAATGTGTCTCTTCAACCTAGACGATTCTGTGGATTTTCAAGTCTCACATCCAAGCTGTAGCACCCAGTAGCACCACAGCCTGTGGCTGTGAAGCAGCTTTAGCTAAGCTTAGCTCTTGAGATTTTTTTTCTTTTTAATTGTAGAACCTGGAAGTAGAGATTGGATTTTATTACAGAGTATATCTGTGTAATACCAGTAATAAACATCTTGAGATACAGACTTTTGTATTATTTAAGAAATTGTCACTGCCTATCTATCTTACCTAAAAGGTCTTCTGAAGGTGAAGTCATAACTTCCTCATGTATTCCAGTGAGTGCTGCTGTTTGAGCCTGCCCCTTCCATGCAGTGCTGCCAGCAGCAGAACTGCCTACAGCCTTGGGAGCTGCCCTGGCAGTGCCCCTAAGGCCAAGAGGCTTTGCTGCACAGCTCCTGCATGGCACAAACACAACAGTTCCACGAAAGATGCAAATGAGTGCTGCTTTGATTTGATTGATTTTGTGTATTACCACTGTCTGTGCTAATTTAGGTTATAGTTGCAGTTTATTTTATGACCATAACTAACGTTCATGTTTCTTTTTAATTTACAGGATGGAGGTCTGCTTCTAAATAACCCTTCTGCACTGGCAGTTCATGAGTGCAAGTGTCTCTGGCCAAATGTTCCGTTGCAGTGTCTAATATCTCTGGGCACTGGTCGATACGAAAGTGAGGGGAAGAGCAATGTCACATACACCAGTCTGAAGACCAAACTCACAAATGTTATCAGCAGTGCAACTGATACAGAAGGTTGGTCTCTTCAGATACATTTGTACTGTAACTGGTTTCAGGTATTAATTAGAATAACAGTTCCAGTTCCAAAGGCAATCTACAGCTTTTTCGATTTCCCATTTTCTTCTCTACCTCCCCTATTGAAACTACTTGAAAAATCTCTCTTTCTAACTCATTATCTGTTGTTGATGGTTTAGTACTAGTGTTACGGGTTTTCAGGAGATGATAATGTGCAGGTGTTTCTGAGCCTTATCTCCATGGATCTTCATCTTTCCCATGTTGTTGCTGAGCTCTTAGAGTTTATGAGTTTTCATCTCTTAATAGGAGGCTGATGACATAGATAAACTAAAGGTAAAAGATACCCTGATATTTATCAGAATGACAAAGATTTATACAAAATAATGTGGTTTTACTTGTGCTTCAGGATAAAGGCATTCTCAGAGATTAATTTCAGTGTAAAAATATTTTCTTATATTTGGTTTGGTTTTCCCATAAACATAAAATTCCTTAGTAGTTAGTATAGAACATTGATTGGTTTTCAACAGCTTCAGAAAAAGTATTTTAGTTCTGTTCTTTTTTATATGTGCTTTTATATGAGTGCTTTTCCAAGAACTAGGCCTTACCTACCAATGGTCATAACTTCCATTGCTGTCAGGAGGAGCCAAGCATGTGTGTTCCAAAATAAACTGTTCCCTAGGACAGAAGCATACTAGAACTCTATCACTAGCAGTTCACATCTATGGCTTTTTATAAATAGGAAATATTCATATGCAGATGATTCCCCTCTCTCCTTATAAAAGAAGAAACTGATAGTGTAAAAAGCTAGGGAAAAAGAAATACTCTTACGATCTAGATCTTGTGCTGATTTGGGGATGCCTTTGTTTTTTGCACAATTGTGGAAAGGCAGCAGGAATTGTGGGAAGGAGAGGGTGCATTCTGAAGAGTGTGACCAGCAGGTTGAGGGAAGTTATCCTCCAGTACACTCTGCCCTGGTGAGGCCTCATCTAGAGTCCTGGGTCCAGTTCTGGCCTCCCCAGCTCAAGAGGGACAGAGAACTTCTGGAGAGAGTCCAGCGCAGGGCCACCAAGATGATCAGGGGACTGGAACATCTTCCTTACGAGGAAAGGCTGCAGGAACTGGGGCTGTTCAGCCTGGAGAAGACTGAAGGGAGGACCTCTTGAACACTTAAAAGTATTTGAAAGGTGTACGTCAAGAGGATGGGGCAGCAGTTTTTTCTTTAGTGTCCAGTGATAAGACATGGGGTAATGGACAAAAGCTGGGACATAGGAAGTTCCACTTAAACACAAGGAAAATCTCCTTTACTGTGAGGGTGTCAGAGCCCTGGCACAGGCTGCTCAAGGAGGGTGTGGAGTCTCCTTCTCTGGAGATTTTAAAACCTACTTGGACGCATTTCTGAGTGACGTGATCTAGGTGGACCTGCTTTAGCAGGGGAGTTGGACTAGATGATCTGTAGAGGACTCTTCCAACCCCTGCCATTCTGTGACTGCGAGAGACATTCTGTCCACTTTCTATCAAGACCAGAAAAAGTTTCATTGCAGCTGAAAAATCAGCCAAGAAATGTGATGGGGAAGAGGAGGAAAGGAGAGTTCCTTGTGGATATCGAAGAAGAGGAACTGGAAAGAGGGAAGAGTAGAATTGAGCAAAAGAGAACTTACATTACAAAGGAAAAGATGAGAGTATTAAATAGGGCAAGAAAAACTGGATGTAGTGAGACAAGAACAGTGACACAGATGAGTGATTTACAGGATGGAGGGACCAAACAGAGATTTCAGGTTAACAAGAATCTTTTGCTGTAGTCTTACCCATGACTTTTTATTTTACTTCAAAATCTTTATGTTACAGTAGGTGTTTAAAAGAATGGAGGAATGCAAAGATGGAAGTAAATGAGAATGAAAGATGGAAATGGAATTCTAGGGGATCCAACAAAGAAGAGAGATCTAAAAGGAGAGATAAAATGAAAACAGGAAGAGGAACACAGAAATATGTAACATGGCCACTTTATCATTGCACAAGTTAATGGAATTGTTAAATGTTAACTTGAATATTTTGAATTAAATGAATGTTAAATTCAATCTCCCAGTCTATAATGATATGTAAAAAATGATTAGTTGCAAACAGAGGAAAGCTTTAAACTACATATTTTTATACAGTCTTTGAGATTAGAGAAGAGTATGTAGCTGTCATTTTCATGTTACTCCCGTAACAAATCACAGGTGTCCTGACCAGAAATACGCCACAGTGGTGTTCTGCTCCTCAGAATGCACCCTCACTTGTGAGGGAATGGAATGTACATGGAATTAAAAATCTGGGTAGCTGCAAAGCCTTCTTAATTGTCATACCAGGGAAATTGTCTTAGAATAAAAGCTGAAGCTTTTCCAGAGTAAACGGAGCTACAGGGTCACTTGCAAACCGTGTAATGAGAAAGAGCTTTTGGTAAGGCAATGGTGGCAAAAACGTTTACTCAGCAAAGCAGCACATATTTACATTCACTGTGTCACTCCAGGCACTTGTTCAGAGACTGCAGGACTATTTGTCTGTCTTGTGTAAATACAACTGTTCCTTCATTTGTTGTCAATGCAGAAGTTCATACCATGCTGGATGCGCTGCTACCTCCCGATACTTACTTCAGATTTAACCCCCTCATGCATGAGGACATAGCTCTGGATGAAAGTCGTAAGGAGAAACTCAATCAGCTGCAGACAGATGGAATTCGTTACTTAGAACGGAATGAAGAAAAACTGAGAAAAGCTGCAAAAATACTAACACAGGAAAAAGCAACTTTGCAGAGGCTTCAGGACTGGTTAAGATTAAAGGCTGACATGTATGAAGGCCTTCCATTTCTTTCCAAATTGTGAATATGTAATGCATGAAAGATCATAAATGTAAATCTTGTTCCAGAAAATCCATGCAGTGCTGCAAAGGAAGAATGTTTATTGGAAGTAAATAATGTCTTTGTAAAGCTATCAGAATTCTGGACAAAGCCACGTGGGACAGTTGTTTGTGCACACTGACTTGATACAAGGTTTTATGGTGTTAATTATTTTTCAGACTTTACGGATCTTATTGTTATTCTACTTAAGTTTCGTGAAGTCAGTAAAAGTGAATATTATCAACTATTGTGCTGTGCATTTTTGGATGTACGTACCATAATTATGGTGGCAGTAAAACTTTTATCAAGCACCAAGGTTCTTGAAAATAACAGAAAATAAAATCCTCATTCACTGTAGTGATACCTGCACGATACCTGTTGGGCCATTGAGTAGCCAGTGAATTTAACAGAAGTGTAACATTCTTACAGAATCTGCCCATGTAAACTGCACTTTGACATTTGAAAGGTAACACTTAAATTCTTTTTTTTTTTAATTTTCAGTGGGTTTTGTAAATAACAGTATTGAGTAAGATGTTTGGATGACTATAAATGGATTATTAAATTATCAGAATTAACTGACTTGCTGACTATTGTTTTTTGTGGGAACAACTTCAGATTGGATCATTACTTGAAAATCATCCCAAGCCCCAAAGCTTCACTTGAGCAGCTATTCCTGTCATGAGGTAAAGGAAGGAAAATCTTGAAATAGTTCACAGGAGTGAGAGGTTCACTATAGAAGCTTCAGTTTTAGATGCCAAACTTCATGTGTTTCTAGTCAAGGTGAAAATTAGCAGCTAATACATGAAATAATAAATTACATGTTTCCCTTTGTCTTTTTCATAAATGCACCCTCTGGAGATCTCCTTAGAGTTGCAAAGGTAACATTTAGAGCTTACTGTGATCTTTCTTACTGCTTATTGCTTTGCAGCTTTCTGCTTATGTCAAGAAGGGTGGCGTGGTAAGCTATGATGATATGGTATCTCAATGAAACAGTATTTCCAAGAGAGGAAAGCACATGAGACTTCTTCCAAACAGTGTGGAGTGAAATTAGACTTTAAAACCGCTGCTGTCAGATGTTGGGTGTGTACTTATTAAAAAGATTGCTTGGCAAGTTTCTTTTGCCTCTTAATAGACAGCTACAGTACAGGAAAATATTTGCTAGATAAGATGTATGTTTTATGCACTAGGTAAAATGTCCATTTTCACCAAAGAAACAGTGCCATTTGACCTTTTGGGACTAATCACCTGCTATTACCTTATCTAGTGAATATAACAATTGATATCAGTCACCTTCTGTACTTGTCATCTTAAAACATTGAAAATCTTCCTGGGCTGCCTTTAGGAAAGGAACGTTGAGGACAACAGCTGAGATCCTTTGTTATCTTAGGAATTGCTACATAATATTCTGTGACTGTGCAAGAAAACACTTGTTTTGGGCTTTTTTTAATCTGATGTATTTTTAATTTTCACTTGTGTCATTTTACTTGGATACCCATACTTTCCTGGTGCAGCCTCGTTTCTCTGCCTTGTTTTTGCCGATGAAGCTATTAATTGTCCTTAGTGCATGAGCTGTAGCCTTCACATGTTTTTAGTCTAGAGAACAGGAGACTGAGGGGGGATCTTATTAATATTTACAAATATCTAAAGGGTGGGTGTCAGGAGGTTCTGGCATCCCTCTTTTCTATAGTAGCTAGCAACAGGGCAAGGGGTAATGGGATGAAGCTGGAACACAAAAAGTTCCACTTAAACATAAGAAAAGACTATTTCACTGTGAGGGTGAGGGAGCAGTGGCACAGGCTGCCCAGAGGGGTTGTGGAGACTCCTTCCTTGGAGGTCTTCAAGACCCACCTGGACACGTTCCTATGCGACCTGATCTAGGTGAACCTGCTTCTGCAGGGCAGTTGGACTAGATGATCTCTAAAGGTTCTTTCCAACCCCTACCATTCTATGAGTCTGTGTTTTACATTGTTCCCAAGGCAGACAGCCAGCATCCTAAAATAGACAATATAGAATAGTCTCACATAACAACATACATAATGCACTACTTCCCAAGCAAAGAGCAAAGTTAAGGCTGTCAAAGGCTTTCTTCTGAGTTCCTAAGTTTCCACTCATAGTTTTTTGGGATATTTACTGACAAAAATGCTTACCTACAATGAACAAAGGGATAACATTTACATTTATTTCTTATACAAATAAAACCTCTGAGTTAGGAATGTTTAGACCTTGGGACAAGTGGACATAATGAGCCAGGCTTTTCAGGTCGAATGTTGTTTCTGTTTGCCATAATGCAAGACTTTTTCTTCATTAAGAAGTTCTCAAAGTAGGTTGGATAAATTTAACATTGTACTAGGAGCTGATTAGTGAATGTAAACCAGGAAAGCTAGCCATCTTTTCAAGGTGTACAGAATACCTCAAGAGAGCTTTGTTTAAGTACCAGGTTATTTCTAGCTCTTCACAAGCTGCCTACAAAGCTTCCACCATGGCTCTGTTGGAAAAAGTCATTTTGTACAGAGCCTTGGTTTTTCTCCTGTGCCTTCCAGGAGACTCCTTTAAGCATATTCTAAGCTGATGAGTGAAGCTGTTTGCCTGACTGTTGAGGTCCCACATTTAAGAAGTTAAAATATCCTTGGTAAGACACCTATGATGTCTCCATGTTTCTTGACACGGCCTTTCAAGGTGGATTTACATACATGCTCACGTGCCTTCAAAACGAAGCTTGTGAAACAGTATTTGCAGCTGGTGGCTTTCTCTCTGCAAATTCTCAGTGTCTGTAGCTTCAGCCCACAAACCAGGAAAAGCGTGGGCTTCATGTTAGACCTCTGTAAAGCTGGATTTTAGTCTTTGGTTGGTACTAAAGGAAGTCTAGTGCTGAGTTGCATAACTGTTCAGAGTTGAGAGAGAGCACATGCGTGTAAAGGTCAGTTTGAGAGCAACAACACTAGGCAAATCTCATGAAACACCAGTTCACTTTTGTGCCTAGAGAGGGTAAAAACATAGCTCTCAAACTGCTGAGGTCAAGGCTACATATAATAAGCAAGAAGAAAAGGCTATCTTTAAATCAGATTCTGACTCGGTTTCAATGTATTGCTAATGTTTTAGGATGCTGTCTTGAGGAGGAGGGAGGAGTTCATTTCAGTTGGGGCAAGATGTGGATTTGTAATGATGCTGGTTTTGCTGTAAGCTATTATCTAGCCTTCATTCACCCTTTTTTCTCCTCTTTCTTGCTGTACCAATGCTTTTTCTTAACATGGAATTGAGTTGAGCTATGGAGTAAATGATTCAGACTGTTCTAGGCCACGGTGTATATAAATTCTTAAGATGCACATATTGAAGCCTTTCAAACTAAATTCTTTGATCCTCAATGTTGCAAGTGCTGCCCTGACTGTCAGGCACTAATTAGGAGTTTGCTCTCCCTCTAAACTACTTCAAAATGTGCAGGTGCAACAGTTTTATCACTCTAACTGTAATTAGGTTTCAGTTATGTCAAAAAAATATGCAGTTTGCAAAGAATCCTGACTATGGTGGATGTGTTCCTCAGCACTGTATATGCAGTAAACCATTTCTGAGACGTTTATTGAGGCATTAGATGTGGAATCCTGCATGATACTTTAACAGAAGAAAATGGAATAAGGAGAATTTTAGAGGAATCAGGACTGGCTAAATAAGGAAGAAGAATTGTAAGGGAGGTTTATTGATAGGGAGCAAAGAGATTTGTGCTGGGTCAAATACTGGAGTGTTTTAACTAATCATTTAAATGGATTGAAGAACATGATAATTTTCTTCACGGGTGAGAAGGGAGTGATCATTAATATTTTGAACAATAAGATTTCAGTGCATGGATATGAGAAGAAAATAGGCTAGTAGGGAAAAGTGCCTGTGCTGAACAAAAACATTAACAGTGAGAGAAGGAATACTCTCATGCAGAGCATCACATTAAAGGAATCCTGCTTTGAAGAAGTACCCTTGGGAATGCTGTACCAGTTAACAAACTGAAATTGAGTCAGCAGTCACAGCTACAAAGGTAACTTTGTGTATCAATGCACAGGATAAAATCAGACAAATCTGAAAAAAACCCTGAGATACCAGTGTAAACTGGAATAGAAATCACAAGAAGATATTAGATAAAAATTGTGGGTTACTCGTGAACTCAGAGAAGACAAAAAGGTTTGTCTGTCCAGGTGAGTGTTCGCACTTGAAAATGTGCCAGGATTGCATCCTGTAAAGAAAATCGGAAAGCTCATGCTTTAGTTTAGAAAGTGTTAACATTAAATCTTTGCAAAATTGGCATGTCTTTGGTCTGATTTTTAAAGGCAGGAAGAAAGAGCCCAGACCAGGAAAATGAAATTTATAGACATGTCCCTTTGTGAAAAGCCAGAAAGAGAAAAAGCCTCTAGGCCACCTCTAAATATCATTGCATAAGGAGATCTTAATTGAAGATTTTGTTACCAAAGGAAAGAAAAATAAACTTCTAAATGTTGAAGTGTGATCACTGATCTCAGGATATTTCCTGTCAGCATCCATTGTAGCAGCAATTTGAAGATGCTGATTGTATTGCACAAGGCACAGGCAGCAGCAGTTGAATATAGGTATAGTTTTGGTCACTGCTAACAGAGAAAGAGAGATTCAAACTAAAACAGATGCAAAGAAGGGCTGCCAAAGGGAAGATTTCAAGATCATGGTTTGTTTTGTCCCACAGAACAAGAGCTGGAAAGAGAGTCAGTGCTGCTGTTCAAAAATACTTCATGAAGGAGAAGATAGTAAGCTGAAGGCCAACACTTGCATAAAACCAAAGATGGTCAAACTGACCTGAAATAAATGTAGCCAGAAAGTAAAAAGGTGCTGAAGCCTCAAGGAGTGGAGCAAGACTTAAGGACTGCACTCCCAGTCACAACTGTGATACACCTGTAGTATTTTACACTCAACAACAAAAGGCAAAAACATTTTTTAACACTATTGCCTAAAAACTGAGTCAAATTTTCAGAGCTTGCAGAGCTTTTCCATTTGAGAGACAGCCCAGTGCTAGAAGATATATTCTTACTGTTACCGTATTCATTTACAAAGGAAAGTAAGACTGCCAGATGCTTCTTCCTCAAACTGCTGGAACTTCACTGAGGTGTGAACTCAAGGAGCTGCTGTCCCCTGACTCCCTTTTGGCTGCTCAGCCTCCTCAGTCATGGCCTCCTCATTCCCATACCTGCAGCCATGTGTGCTCCTGGTACATAGCAGCTCGTTCCAGTGTCCCACCTGCTCCAACACTTTGTTGATGGTCTTCACTGTTTGCAGCTGCTTGTATAACAACAAGGATTTGGTTTTAAATTGTTCATTCTTGAAGATTTAACAAGGACAAATCTATTAATAAAACTGGCAGACTTTGGTAAAGGGTAACCATTAGCAATTTCCAGCATAATATAAAAATTGAACAAGCACTGAAATACTCCCATCCCTGGTAATGCATCTTCAATCTTTAGCAGCAATGCCATTTTGCTTTTTAGTTTTTATTTCATTTATCAATTTCTCATAACAATAGATCTTCAATGGCTAGCGTACAAAAACCACAATATCACACTGAAATCTGTACCTTTCAAAAGAGACGCTGTAATAACATTTTGATGTAAAAGCACAGAGAGAGTCTGGACAGATTACTGATACCATCAAAGTGCAATGCCAAGTTTGGGAAACTTAAGATTTTAGCATTTAAGAGTGATTTTTCACTTTCAAAACCTTGTAAGCTGGAAAAGAAACTTTGGTTTTTGTGCTTACACCATCACTTTGTAATTGAGTAAGATAATAATCATCACAATAGTATCCCAGGGAAACAGTCCTCCAGAATGTCTCAAAGCTTTGACAGCAAAACCCAAAAGTAATGTCTTAAAAAAAAATGGTCTCTGTCTACTCTTGGGCGTAATTTTATCAAAGCTGCTGTTCTGTGCTTCCTTACTGGCTGCTCTGTAGACTTCAAAAACATGGTGCTGACGTTTTGTAAGCCACATTCGAATGTATTTTCAGGCAGGCAAGCCATGCAGTCATGGCAGTTGTCAAGAGGTCCCTCTGCAGAAGGTTCCCATGGTAAATTCTTCATTGCAAAAGCACTTCAGAGGTGTAGAGTCTCCAAAACAAATATACTACATTTGACTGTAGGTATATCATCCTGGTAACCTTTTCTTTCAAGAGCATCCATGACAGACCTGGTATCAAGTGCCCAGATGGTATATAGGGATGCTTGTGAAAAGGGCAGAGAGTTATTCTTAGCAGGGAGCTGGTGCCAAGCCTCTTTCTTTCTGGCCAGGATAGTTCCTCAAAAGCAGGAGCCAACCTGTACAGGGAGACAACAAAGCTCCTGAGCTAGATCAAGTGTTGGGCTCAGGGGTGTTAGAACAAGTTTCAGGTGTGTGAGGAAGGGAGCACATTTCCTGAGCAAGACAAAAGACAGGAGTAGGTGCTGCTCTGCTAACCCTACAAGCCACTTGTATGACTTTGGGTTATCACCATGGGATGGCATGGGGTGAGGCAGGCTGCTATTCCAAATGTCTGGCTTTCTGTTGTGTCAGACGGCACTCTACTGTTGCTGATGGAAAAGCATCATTGGTCCTAATATGTGGACATCAGCTGTGTCTTTTTCCAGAGCCCAAAGCACTATGGGTGCTGCCAGAGGCTAAGGGAGGAGCACGAAGGGATCTGAAGCTGTGCACAGCAGACCCAAACCCTGTAAAGGTAGTAGCAAACAGAATTTCTAATTAGGTGCTCAGAAGTGTGTTCTTTGTTTCTCATGACAGTTTCTGGACAGCTTTTCCTCTCCCATTACCTAAAAAGAAACAAGAATAAAGGGTTTCTTCAGAAGGTAAGTCACCCTGTCAGACTGTATTTGTAAAAACAAACACATTGCATCTCATAAACCCCTTCTCCACAACAGTAAACAGCGGATTAGAAAATGATTGAATGTAGCTGATTTTCTAATCTGATGCAGACATGCTCAAATAGCTTTATGGAAGTAGAGCACTCCAGCCTTCATTTAGCTTGAATCAAACAATACCTGCTACAGCTAGTCTGTATTTTAATGTTTGCTTCTCATCTGCAGTCACCTGCTGTGAAGGTCAACAAGTCAGATCACAGAAGGCTCAATGTTAGCCTCTTACATCTTTGAGGTTTTATTCAAGTGTATATGTCAGAGCTGTGTATCTCTAATCTCTGCACATACATCTCTATCGTTCCTTGTGGTTCAACTCCAGCTGGCAACTGAGCACCATGCAGCCATTTGCTCACTTCTTCCCCCCCAGCCCTGCTGGCATGGGGAGGAGAATCGAGGGAAAAAACCCAATAACAAAACTCATAGGTAGAGATAAGAACAATGTAATAAATAATAGCCATATATAATAATGAAAAGGACGATAACAGAGAGAGGAAAAAACCCAGAGAAAGTCAAGTGATGCACAACATAATTGATTATCATCCACAGACCAATGGATGAGCAGCAATTGGACCCTCCCCACCAACCCTCCCCACTTTATATAGCACACATGGTGTCCTACACTGTGGAATAGCCCTTTGGCTAGTTTAGGTCAGCTGTCCTGGCCACACTCCCTTACAGCCTGTTGTGCACCTGCTTACCATCAGAATCTGGGAAACTGAAAATTCCTTCACTATGGATAAGTGCTAACTAGCAACAACTAAAACATCTGTGTATTAACAATATTGTTCTCACACTAAATCCAAAACACAGCATTGTACCAGATACTAGGAAGAAAATTAACTCTATCCCAGCAAAAACCAGGACATTACTAAAACAAGATGTCACTGTAGACAGTGAAGTCAGCTGTGTGCTCAGCTGCATCTACTCTTCTTCAGCATCTCTGTTCAGCATCTCTGTGAAGATGTCTAGGATTCCATAGGTTTGCTCAGACAAATCGTTTTGCCTTATTCTCATCTTGTGTTTAAGGTCTAGAGCAATAGGTGTTGTGAATCGAGGTCTAAGTTTATTTCTCTAGGGACAAAAAGTACGATTGCATCTCTATATGCCCAGTTCCCACCTTAATCAAGGGAATCCCTTTCTCTTTTGCAGAAAAGGTTGGTGGGTGTTTTTTTTTCTGCAGCATTTTTCCACGTTTTGAAGAACCCTTATTTTTTTTTTTAGCTCTGTCCTGTGGACTTGTCTATGCCTGGTGTGACTTCTCACATCCTTCTACCTCTAATGCTCTGTTTTAAAGTACTGTCTTTAACGATCACATGCCTAATTTTGAAGCCTAATGCTGCCATTACTAACAATGGTTAAACAGTCTTTATGTTCATCTGTTTCTCTGTTTATTTCTGGACAAGAGTGTACTTGCTGAAGACTCTTCATGTCACTTCTTGTATTTGTGCCATAGAAGAAAGAACGATGGAAGTGTAACAGCAAAAAACGCAACAGGCTTGTCCTTCTTGCTCAAAAATATTAGTGTTACAGCATTTCTAAACCTATGAGCAAAACACAATTCTTTCTCAGAACAGATGACTGAAGACATGAGAAAATCATTATTACATAGCTAAAATAACGGAGGATCAGAGATGGTACTAAGGGTTTTATTTGGGGTATGGTAGAAGGTTCCTCCCTAATCATGACAACAAAAAATAACTGCACAACATAAGAGGACGTTAGTAGGAAAACCAAAGTTTGATGGTAAAGGTAATATACTATACCTCGGTTTTAAAGAGAAATCTAGATGACAGATGAACTCACTTGTCTTGAAGGCACGGATTGTAACAGTAAGCCACAACTTCATTTTTGTATTGACTACAGATATTCATATAACAAATATGCAAATCACTATTGAACATGTTAAACAAAATGGTTACTTAGTGTATTTAAATATGTGATGGAATTCAGACTGAAAGCTGGTTTTGTGATCCATGGTAGTGGGAAACAGTGAACAGATGCCTAGTTAAAAGTTCCCTGTAAGGAGTACAGGCATTCTGCTGGCTTCATTTTAGGGACCATATTAGATTAAAAAGTCAGAGAATCGGGCCCTAAGACTCAGGGGTTTCCATTGCTGCTTCTCCTAAGGCTGGCTGACCCACTCTGCTGCCAGCTGTGGGCATCAGAGTCTGCCAGCTACACCGGTGAGGGTAGTGCCAGCCTCCAGACCATGTAGCTTGTTACAAGTTGGGATTCACACCACCAAGGAGCTTTCGAGACTTGCTTCCATTCTGCTTTAATTACAAAGGAAATGAAAAATTCAGTTGTATTAGTCAGTTTCAGTAAAGCACAAAAACTTCTTTGCAACACTGCACATAGTCTGTGCTCTGTCACTTCAGCCATCCAATCTGAGGGCATATTGCTGGTTAACTATGCTGGCTTGCCTCTGAGAGCTTTCAAAATACTCAAGGGAACTCCTGGGCTCAGGAATCTGCTGGACCCTTGTAGCAGACAGCACCATAGCAAGCACGGAATGGGCTTGCAGCACTGGAGGAGGTGGGTGATTTTCCTTTCAAGGTGAGCCCTGCCTGAGCACTTTGGAAGGAGCAAAGGTAGTTACAGAGTGACAGACTGACAGCCTTAGGAAAGCAAACGGGAAAAGGGCTCACTTCCAGTGAGAGGAAAGTGTGAACACCGGGGATCACGCATCATTAGCTAAGGCTTTTCATGTGTTTGAGTGACATACAGCACACAGCTGGAAAATATCCAAACTTCACTATAATTGCTCTATGTGATGCTGTCTCTTCCAGCAAAGTGTAAATAGTGAGACAGAGAAGCCTAAATTCCAGTATTCTTCTCACAAATTGTGTCACTTTCCTTCAGTTTATGAAAGGAAAATTATATCATCTTCCCAGAAAAGAATGGAAAAATAAGACAGCTCAGGGGAGATGTGGTAAAGGGCAGGGGCTAGGGGAGATCACCCTAAAGAGGATGTAGCAAAGCATTCGGTTGCTTTACTGAGAAGTGCTATGTCGGTATTCCATGAATTAAAAATGATCAAAGAAAATACAGAAGCACAGGCAGAAGCTCATCTGTTAGAAACAGAAGAGTAAAACCAAATAAATCTGCTTGCTACTTATGTATCAGTGCATTTTTCTACTGGGAAGGAGGGATGAAAGAAAGATATCCCTTCTGTTTAAGCTGAGGCACCCACTGGCACATGCAACAGGGCTCTTGCAAATTTGCTGGACCTCAATTTAATCTCAAAGGCATGGGGAAAATTATTTCCAACAGGATGTCATCTATCAGAATTTGGAACATCTCAGCACCTTTTAATTTCAAAATTTCTTTATCTTGTTAAATGTGTATATATTTCATTTCTTGTGATGCATGAATGCATTGCTTTTAATTCATCTGTTGTTTTACACATTAAATGTTTTCGTTATCTTTTTTTTGAGTGCTTCAAAGTATTTTGATTCATCTGGGGCAGACTTCTTGAACTCTTCTAAGTTCCCAAGCCACACCTAGGTATCATCACAAGTAGAATGTTCCCAGGGGATCCCAGCTCCTCTTTGAGGCTTCCCAAAGGGCTAGCAATTAGCTATTGCGGTGATCATCAATCACATCTTCTAAACACCGTTTGGTGCTTGGACTGTGACAGACAGGCTCTATGAATTATTAACTAGCCTCACTGCCAATTGAAGCTGAGAACACACATATCAATTACAGTGTGCACTGTAATTGAGGTGATGGGCTGCGCAGATACTCCTTTTCCTCTTATCCCCGGCATTTAGCCTCTGTGAATCACTTTCTTTGGTATTTTGGACTACTGTAAATAAAAACATGTGAAACTTTTCACTTAATCACAGTTTTCTGGACCTTTAAATATACGTAACTATCCTGATACAGTGACCAATACAAGAGAACCTTGGAAATCTGTGGTTATCCATAAAAAAACCATAAAGCTGATTGTTCAGTGTTGTCTTCTTCAGAAAGCTACAAGGACCATGAACTGACCTCACTCCTCTGGGAACCTAGTACAGCCAGTCAATTTGTCCAGAGGTTTTCTCACTTAAACTGCCTCAAGAGAGCCAAACATAAGCCATTAGAGCAATGGCTTGTAATTTAAAACTAATTTCATCCTTGCAAAGTCCAACAGACTTGGAGAGCAAAGTGTATCTTAATCTGGAAAAGCCCATTGGGGATTTTTCTAGTTCAAGGCGAAAGAATAATTTTAAAAGGACTTAATTGATGTTATTTTTCACCAAAGTTTTCCTTTCCTTCTTCTCATTTTCCCATGCATAACCTTTCCTTCATTCTATGCCTTACTAATTGTGACCAAAACTCATATTCATGTGCTGGGAAAAGGGAGCAGACCTTACTCTCTCACGAACTTTGCTCTTTTTCTCTGACATCTAAAATGACTTAAGTACATGCCTATTTTGTGTGTGTGTGTGTGAACCAGTAAGTTTATTCACATTATATATATGCAGGAGAAACAAGTGCATGAACATATGGTGGATTGGAATAAAGTTTCATTAAGCAAGAACTATAGCTCTTATGGCTACCATTAGGCATTTTACAGAATCTTGGAGTTGCTTCCTAGCTCATTTCCATCATGGAAAACTCCTCACTAAAGACAAACTCTCTTAACCTGCCAGACACTCAGCTGAAAGATGTAACAGGCTAAATCGTAAGGTCAAGCTTGACTATAAGCTCCTGGTTCTGAAAATGGAGCTGCTTAGTATTCAGCACTTTAGAAGTCCCTGTTTGATCTTTGTGGAGCTGCATTTCAAGAACCTTGAACCATGAGTTAGGCTTGTGTGAAATTTTTAACTGTCTCAGTCAATCTCTTTTAATGCAGAAATGTGAACTCTAATCATGCACACAAATTGTGCTTCGTCCTTGCAGACTCTGTAATCTGCTGTGTGTGAAGAACGTCCTGCTTTTGTTTATATACCAGGTAAAACTGTACTGGTCCTGCTGAAATCAATATCAAATTTCCATTGACTTGAGACATTCCAATATGTTGAATATAGCTGTCAAATCAGATGTAGTCTCTGTAGTATGCCATGGATCACGTTAAATACATACTTTCTATAATCCTTTCTCTCTCAAGTTTCTGACAAGTTCCAATGGTCCTTTATGTTCCTTGAGATGACCTTCTGAGTCTGGTCAAAAGTACTGTGGTGTGCATACTTTGCTATCTGTGGATGTTTTAAAAACTTCACCTCTCACTCTTTTACCGGAAAAACTTGATCTCTTAAGCATTCTCAGAGCACATCCATCTGGCTGATCAAACCTGACACAAAACCAAGCTGATGGCAATATCTTCCTGTGATTACAATTGCCAAGAGTGAGATGTATGTGTAACTCCTTTTCCAGACTTTGCTAACTAGCAACTCAGAAATGGTGTATTTAAAAAAAAAAAAAGGAGTTGTCGCCTCTCATTCCAAAGGTGTTTAATTTTGCATGGAATTATTAGATGCTCACAGGCACGGGAGAGAAGACTCTAATCATCAGTCTAGGTAGTCAAGCTATGGGGAGAAGGGATGTGAGTTAGAAATCTAATTTTTTTAAAAAGACACAAAAGCCCTGTGAAATATGTGCAGACATAGGGTTAGAACTCAAATTTCCCTACATGTAGGCAAATAATTACAGGATTTGTGTGTGTTTGTGTGAGATGTATTTTATGTGTGTAATAAGAGAATCAAAGAATCACTATGGTTGGAAAAGACCTTTAAGATCATTGAGTCCAACCACTAACCTCACACTCCCAAGCCCATCACTAAACTAAACCACATCTCTTAGCACCTCATCTTTACATCTTTTAAACATCTGTAGGGGTGGTGACTCCACCACCTCCCTGGGCAGCCCATTCCAATGTTTAACAACCCTCTTGATGAAAAAGCTCTTCCTAATGTCCAATCTAAACCTCCCCTGGTGCAACTTGAGCCCATTTCCCTGTGTCCTGTCATTCATTACTGGAGAAAAGAGACCAAACCCCACCTCACTACAACCTTCTCCCAGGTAGTTGTAGAAAGTGATCATATCTCGAGACTCTCATCCTCCTCTAGGCTCAACATCCCAAGTTCCCTCAGCTGTTCCACATATTACTTTCAGTGTTTAACTGTCCTCTACAAGGTGGGAAGAGCATCACTAGGGTAAGTTGAAAACTGTCTGCATCCTCAGATTCTTCTAGATGTTGAAAAGTTAAAGTTCATGAAGCAAAGGAAACAACTGAACCCAGATCTCCTACTTCCTTTGTCAGCACTCTAATGATCAAGCTAGTGGGAGATGGGACAGGTGATAGCACCAGCAGTTCCTCCTCTCCATTTATTCTTCACAGAACAGGATTGTCTCCTTCCACTTTGCATTCAGGTATTTAATTTCTGAAGGAAGATTCATCCCTGTGAACCTCTGTGTTTCCCAGCAGTGTGGAATATCTGAAGTCCTAAAAACCACAGCATTTCTGAGTATAAAACCACAGCATTTCCATGAGGTTGTCCCTAACTGGTTCTATGATGAGCCTGATAGCATTGTTTGGATGCTAGAAGAACTCTGATTTCTTGCAAAAGAAGTAAGGCAAGCCTAGGTGATGGCTTATGTATCAGGCACGGCAGTACCTAACCGTAGTCACAAATGGGTCTTTTGAGAGAATAGTTCTAAAGCCTTAAATTGGGGTTTTTATTCAATCCTTGACAGCACATCGGAACACTTCTGCATAGTGTCTTTCCTGTACAATTCTATTACTACCCTAATTCTCAACATATTTTACATCAAAACATATCCTCTGCCCGGTTTTCTGTGAAAGCTGATTTTGTTACCATATCCCAAGTAGTGTATTTTTAACATTAGGCATTATCACTTAAGCTTTTGATCTCATCTTTGGTCTCTTTTCTGCTTAGAAATGGTCACATTTAATGCTGCTATAACAAATAAACACTAGCTTCCAAAAGTTGTTAGTCTAGTAGTAAGTGCATTTGCTTTACTATTATGGTATCAGAAGACCCCCAAAACCAAATTTGAAATGTACATAAATAATTTAGATTAAAATTTATCTCAAAAGTGGTTCATTTTTGTTTGAAAGGGCCCCATAATGTACTGAATATGATTAGTCTAAACTTTGTTGGTTTTCAATATATTCAGTGGAGTGTTTCCCACTGTTTTACTTTGTGTAAAGTATTTGAGGTGCTACACCATGCTCTATTCACCACTCTAAGATCTCAAAGCAACTGGAACAGTGGGACAGTGAGATAAGTTATGTTAAAATCACATGGGTGGTTCTCAGCTGAGTAAATGCAGACTCTTACAATGTAGACATTTACAGCTGAACGAGACGCCTGCTGGTCCTGTTACAGCCAATGGAGAGGAACAGGCATTTCTAGGATGCAACTCATCTTATCCTAATGTAGACATCTAAAATAGGTTAGATGAATCATACACTAAAAGTGCCTATTTCTGGTTCCCTTTATACTCAGCAGAGAGAGTGACTAGTTCAGATGCAGACGTTCACATAGTAGACATCTAAAGTTAGGTGAGACGAACAACCCAAGATGTCTTTCCCGTCTCCCTTAAAAATGTCTGGCCTAGGAACAAAATGTTAAAGGATTATTTTCAGCTAGCACTACCCTCTTTCAACATATCAGCCCTCTGAATATTTAGTGACCTCTTCCTAGAAACACTTTGCAAATGTCCAGATTGTGCCTGATACCCATCTCAGACAAGTTTTTGACAGCTGTTCCCATGTCACAATGCTCTGATCACATGTACACGTTCCAATCTGGTACATTGATCAAATGAAGGTGTCCTGCACCTGATCCACGCTTCCCCAGACAAAGGCTACACCCCCCCGACAACAGGTTAATACAGAAGGCAGCCACAGATAGCTGAGTGACTCAAGGCTGATATTAAAGCAATGCTATGTTTGGGACTGCTCATGCACGGATATAGTTGCAGCAGGCAAAGTGGGGAGAAACTGTACAAAAAATAGTATAGTGATGATAAAAAAGATGCAAAGCAGCAGAGAACTCTGAAAGCTAATATTACTCCAGCCACATAACTTCTTATCATAATGGCTGCTGCTGTTTACGCCAACAATACCACCTCTTTCTTTTTGCTTGGTGCCACCATCCCACTGCCAGTATGGATGACACTTGTCCACTGTAGTGGACGACATCAACAGCAGAAGCAGCTTCTAACTGTGTAACAGGCTACATAAACCTCCACATTTACGTGTTTACTGATAAATATATGTATGCCACCATTTGGAAAGTTCTGCTTCATGCTATTGAAGGTATTTGTTTATCTTAACAATATAAAAAAACCCCAAGGAGTTTCAAATCTTAGGAGAATCATAAGGGTACAATCATACCAGCTTCAACGTTTCAGCCGAATCATACATCAACATAGGGTTGTTTATTATACTCTTCCTGCAACAGTGAAATCTCTTCCTTTATTTGGTTTCTGTGGTCTAACTAGCACCAAGTGGTTTGTCACAGACTGCCGGTTTATGCTTATAAAATCTGGTACATTCATCATCCAAATACTAACCTAGTCTTTGCTCCTACATTTTAAGAAAGTTCAACTTCTATCTCAAGTCTTTCCCCTGAAGTGTCTTGTAGTTCTTCAGTCTCCTGAAGGTTTGGCTCATGATGTTTCCCTGGGAATCTAGCAAGGATGCAAAAAGATGTCTGAGAAATCATTCTTTTCTGCATTTTATAGTTGTATCTTCCCAAAGACAGGTTTGACTGCATATTCTCCTTACAGAACACAGGATCTTGGAAGCCAAGTCAGGCAATAGCATAACATTTCATGCCTCCTGTTTACACATTGCCGAATGTTTACTTAGGCTGTAGTGGTTTTGTATTTAAGATTGAAAAAAATAGTTGGGAACATGGCAGTTGTATAGCAAAAGAAAATGTAAGCAAACAAACAAAAGTAAAGAACACTTAGGGGTACACAATAAATCCAAGCACTTACTTCCCTCTCCTTATGAAACAGGATTTTCTTCACATCCGTCTAATCTTCTTTGCATATTAAGCTCTCAGACAATAATATCTTGGTGTCAGATTGACAGGAGCTTGAATATCTCCAAAGTCTGAAGCAGAGGTGTCTGACTTATCGCTTCACCCTTGGACATATATACGCACATGCTACATCATTTATAGAATCTGTTATTCATCTAGAGCATTGTTTTTCAGTAGGGCAGATTTAACTTGACAGAGTCGTAACAGGGTTTCTGCAGAGATGCAGGGTAAGGGCTTTTTTGCACTATTAAGTTATTGCCACAGAGTTCACCTTGAGAGCTGTTTCCTGAAATGCGTTCTAAAGAGTTAATCGCTGTAAAAGTTGCTACCTTGCAATGCACAAAAAGCGGTTCCTAAAATGGCTGACCCAAAAGCAAGTTCAGCAGCCACAGCTAATCACATTTACTGCATATTAAATGTAAGCCTGGGTTAACAAATGGCTCCATTTATATTGAGCATAGCCCATAGAAGCCTCAAAATGGTATTAAAACGTTTTCTGACATTGGGAAGGTGAGCACTGTGTTTCTTGACTGACAGGTGTGTTCAGCAGAGAGGTTTGTTTGAAAAAACCCTCATCTGAGACTCATCTCCAAATGGTCTCATCCAGAGCTTCTCTTTAAGGGATGACATCTAAGCGTCCTACTTCCTGACGTTGTGAACTGAAACTTTAACCTGTTTCAGTTTTGCGGTGGTGAGGGCAGTGCTGTCAGGAGCTGGGGGCAGGCTGCTGGCTCCGCTGTTCGCGACAGTGCTCAGGACAACCGGTGTGCCACGGGGACTCCCGCCGCCTCCTAGAAGGAGCAGGCAACGCGAGCCTCTTGTCTTCCCCAGGTCACGTTCATTTACCACACTGTTGTACCCACACCGGCCCAAACTGTTGGCTCCAATCCTGCCAACACCTGTGTTTACGCACATGTGAGCTGCGCTGCCGAGTTCAATAGGACTATTCTCGACTGTAAAATAATACCCTTGTGTCCAGTTTGGGAACTAGCCGAAACCGTCTATTTAGAGGAGCATTGCCGGGCTAAAATAACGCCTCTATGTAAACGGCCGCCTTTTCCCGGGCTCCGCCGCCGCGGGGTGGGCCTGGGGGTGCCTGAGGAGGGTCCGGCCCTGCCGGCCGTGGGGCGGCGAACCCGCCGTGGCCGCAAAACGGCGCTGAGGCGGCCACCGCCGGGACAGGATCGGGTCAGTTATCTTCCAGATGCCCCAGAAGGGGCGGAGAACAGGCTCGGCGAGGAGCAGGAGGGCTGAGAAGGCCGAGATCCGGCATCACCTGCCGTTCCGCTCGCTGAGCGCGGTGACTATTTCACCCTGATATATACGCGGGTGCCAGAGCGAGAGTGGCAGAGGGGCCGGCAGCCGCCGCCAAAAGGAAGACGGCTGGGCGCGCTGCCTTTGCCCGGCGGTGGCGGGCGCTGCCCAAGATGGAGGCCGCCGCCCCGCGCCACCTCAGGTGCGAGAGCCCCGCGCCGCCGCCTGGCCGGCCCCGCCCCGCCCCGCCCCGCCGCGCCCAGCCCACCCCACTCCGCCACCGCCGCGCGCGCCCCGGCGCAGCTCACGCAGACGCGCGCCTTCCCCGCCCCCCGCGGGAGCGCGCCCCGCGGCACGGCGGGGGCGGGGGTGCCGGGGAGGTGATAGGCGCGGGAGCGCGCCTGCCTTGGCTTCTCTCGCCGGGCTGCCGAGCGGGCAGGAGAAGGAAGAGCGCGGCTGCGGGTTCCCCTCGACCCTCTTCCCCGGACGGAGGGGCTGCGTCTTCCCGTGAGTACTGGCCTGGCCGTCTCTGTCACCGCGCTGCGCTTCAGGCTGCGGGAAGCGCCGCGCCTGCCGCCGCACCGGCAGCCGCTAGTAGCCCCCCGTGTCACCGCTGCCGCCCCGACGGTGAGGAGCCACCCGTCCTGGGTCGAGTCCACCGTGGGTGCCGGGCTTTCTCTGAGGGGACGGGCGAGCGGAGCAGAGCGAGGCGCAGCCCCGCCAAAGCCCGACGGCAGCGGCCGGTCCGCGGAGTGCGGAGACAGTCCGCGGGGAGGAGGCACCGGGTGAGCGGGGGCTTTGTTGCGGCCGCCGGTGGGGAGCTCCCGGGGACGGGCGTGAAGATCCCGGCGCGTCGCAGTCACGGAGCGTCTCCGCCTGGCCGCGGTTGCGGCGCGGCCACATCCCTGGTTGGGTTGGTCGCCATTTCGTGTGCTGGCCGGCGGGGGCGAGGGCCCGGCGGGGGCGGTGGCGGGCGGCGTGCGCGGGCGAAGGAGCTGTCTGTGCTGAAGTGCCGGGATCCGTGTTGCGGCTTTTACAACGTTTATTTGTCAGCTTTTGGTTTGGCTTGGGTTGGGCTTTTTTTGGTTGTTGTTGCCTTCTGCTTTTCGCCTTCCTCTAGCGACGGCAGTTTTATTTAGGTGCAAAATAGCTAAAATGTGGCTGGATCCCGAGCTCTTCTGATTCGCCCTTGTTTTGCCGCTTCTCTCTTGATGAAGATTAAATTGCACCGAAGTGTAAGCAGCACATACACTTACTCTTCGGTTAAAAAGTGATAATTAACTAAACCTTCAGCAGCCGTTGAACTCATCAGTATTAGATGTGTTAGTTTTGAAGTCTGAAATGTGTTTAAACCCAGACTTCCGAGCCTAAGGGTAAACAGTACCTGATTAATAATGCCGAGCTGTTTAAATATTTAAGATCATATAGTGTGCTTCAGCCCAGTCAATAAGGCTGTTCCATATTGACAAGTACTCTGTGAAGGGAATGCTATTTCTTAGGTGTCTCTGTAGTTGGACAAAACAATGGAAAATGTGATTATAACTCTACTGTGGAACCTCTAGGTCATGACAAGATGTTACTTTATGTATAAAGGTCCAGCTTTTCGCTGTTTATTCGGAAGACTCTCCCGTTGTGTCAAGAAGCCAGTATTAACCACCTGAGTTTCTTTTTTTCCCAAATGTTCCCTGTCTTTGCACATTTCTTTATTTGCTACTAAGTCTTGAAATACATTTCAATTCTTAATTAAGTATATTATGTAAAAGATAGCTGAAACCTGAAAACTTCATTGCATTTAACAGGTGTACTATTGATCAGCTTCTTGCATGATTTCAGCATAATCAATGTGATAATTTATGGGTAGTAATTATGTGGGCTGTGAATAGAATAGGTCACTGTACAACATCAGAATGCATCTGGATTGCATTTTGAGTTTGAGAGCAACGTATATGCCAACAGATGCTTCATTCTGGTATTCTTTGGCAAAGGATATCAGTTGGAAAGAGAAGGATGCTTTAGTGTTATACACTGTCTCAAAGGACCCAGAAGTAAGAAAACTGACTTGCAGGTGCAGTGTATTTTTAATGTTTATCTTATCTGTTTGATATTAACATTTATATTAATACAACTGAAGTATTCATTTGGTTGATGCTTATCTTTAGTTTTTAATAGAAGCTGCAAAGCAAGTGACCAGAGTTGATAAACAGTTTAATACTAAAGTCTGTGAAAGTTACTTATTTGAATGTTGAAGTACTGTGCAATTCTCTTGGGTGTCTAAAATTAGCTCTATCAATATAGAATTGGGAAAGTGTTATGTTTTGAAAATATTGAATGTAAAGAAGCAAATTCAGAAAGCCGCTTGATGTTATTAGAACTCAAGAGCTATTGAATTCTGGATTGTGCAAAGGTGATGCAGCTAAAGGAAAACTATACAGCCATGTGGCCACATTGGATGGTGGTGTAGTATGTACCAATTGGTGTTAATTATGGAGCTAAAAACCTCTTCGCAATTATAATTAATCATTCTCCTGTTGATGTCTTAGTTATGTAATTAGTCTTACTGGCCACAGTAAAAATATTCTGTAGTAGTAATGTTCAAGATAAATGAAATCACCAGATTCTGAGCATTAGTTATCATTCCAGATCTTCTTGCAGAAAGCATAATATTTATCTCATATACCACAGCTTGTTAGATAAGAAAGTCGTGATAAGACAAGCCAGCTTTTTAAAATGTTCTTTATTTTCAGGAGAGGAAATAACAAATCTGGTAGATGCTTACTGATATTTCCTGTTAGCTGATTGTGCTTTGACATTTCTTTCTGGTGCCCACAAAGGTAATGGCAGAAGCTGTAGTAGCCAAGTTAAAGTTTCTTGGGGTTAAGTAGATGTCTCTCTAACTGACAGATTTCATTTGTTTGAGGATTCTGATTTAAAGTCAGGAAAAGGTAACACTAGTCTCCCCATTCTTCTTGCTGCAGGGAAATGACTCTCCATGATATCTGGACTTAAAACATACTGAATACAGTAAGGGACTGGTTTTTTGTTAATAGATTATTGCACAGTTCAAATAGCTCAGTCAGCCTAAAAATTAAATCTGTTTTGCCTGTGGCTGTGGAATTGCTGTTAGTCCATAGTTTTATTCGTTTGTCCCAAATCACCTTGAACTGCCATTACTTACCTTCCATTATATTGGAATAGTACAGTAAAGCTATGCTATTCAGTTTTCATTGGATACATTAATTCTGTTACATTTTATGAACAAAGTTGGTAAAATAGGAAGCCATACAGAGAAAGTATAACTCGGTAATGTAAGCTGAGGGAATAATGTAGGAGGTTGTCTGCTGGGCAATATGCAATGAATTTGATTTTGCCTTCCTGAGTGGGCTGATAGTATTCAAAAAATTCAGTTAGACTTTCTGCACAGTGATGATTTGTTGCATTTTAAATTGGTAAGTATGTGTATTGCCTTTGCACTTTAGTGTTGAAGACGTGGTTATTTAGGTATTTAGGAATATCATCTTGTAAGTATAATATCAGGGGAATTTGTAAAGAGTTAATCCCCAATAATAAGATTAACACGATGCACCATAAGTTTTGTCCTACTACTTGTTAACCAGGAAAAGATAGTTGCAAGCTAGCTATATTGCTTTCTTCTGAGCTACTGGAGGCTGGCTGAGCTTTCAGTTATTTACCTCAATAGAAAACTGAAAGGGAAAAAGTGAACAAAGGAGGTCTGTTTTGCCTGTCCCACTTGCTGGGCTGTTGTCTTTGCCCTTTTCAGTGAAGGAGGGGGTAGAGCTGGGTCAAAGTTGAAGAACACTGAAAAGGAATTCAAGACTTATATTGAAATGGGAATGATAGCTTAGTTTGAGTGCTGAACACATTTGTTTGAATTGATGTTTTTTTCCGTCTGTTGTAGCTTTAACTGACAGATGGTGATGGACTGGCATATAGACTGCTAGAAGGTACAGCTAGATATGTGTTCAGATCCCGATTAAGATGCTTGGTAAACAAGTACATATCAGATGAGACTTTTAATACTGGAGATACTGACGCTAGACACTATGTGACACACTAGACATTTGATTGTGTGAATTAAGGGCAGGCCCCTGCAGCTGGCATGCATTCAGACTTACTTGTCTAGCCTAATTGCATTGCAAATACTCCTCTGGATTGCTCTTTAGCTTCTCCCTTCTAGTAAATGTTGAATAAGTACAGAAATGTTCATCTGGATCTTCTATTAACTGTTCTAAGAAGCTTTCAGTTTTTGTTGTTTTGCTGAATGAATCGGGATAAATGTATCTTAGTATTCATTTTGTGAATACACTGTTTTCCTACACTGTTTTGATTTTGAAATGCCTCAATTCATAATGTGATCACAGCTTTCCCTTGTTAACTTTTTAGTATGGAAGCACAACAGCTTGAATTATAAAATGTTCCTGTAAGGGCTCACAGTACCCCCATTCTACTTTAAGCAACCAAACTTTATATAAAAAGCAGCATTTCACACAGAGCATCTCGGATGCACAAAAATAGCCAAGCGAGGAAGAAAAGGCCAGTTCAACTTATGAGGACGTGCTAACTTTAAAAACCAGCTGCATCAGAAAGGAACTGGCTGTCTAAATTGCCAATGAAATCAGACAGAATTGGTATGAATGTAGTCTGTCTAAATTCTGTAAATACTCAAGTAAGATTGCTGAATTTCAATGCGTCCTGCTTGGGAATATGGTCATCCTCATACATTGTCTGTAGTGTTAGGTATGTATGACCTTTTCATTTCCTCTGTTTTAAAGTGTGTAATTGTTACTGTTTAACAGCTTGTTTGAGGAAAACAAAAGTTGATCCCTAACTTCCTGGTGTGTGAGTTTAGTCTTTGGCTGCTAATCAGGCTTTTCTGGACAGCCACCCAAAATATTAGCATACCATTTTCCTTTAGATTGTTACCTAAGTCCTCACTTAGCTGACAGTGTTTATACATGAGCACAGATTGTCTTTGTCTTTCTGAACTGTGTTTCTCAAGTCTAACTACCCCGTTTCCATGTTCTCAATGTTGCTTGTTCAACTTGATTCTGAGGGTTTCTGTAAAGGAGTTTCCTTTACAATGTCTCAATACTGTAGGGTTCCATGTATGTCTGTGTGCATGCAAAGGCTTTGTATATAATCAATTAGGGCAAAAGCCAGCTTTTGAATGAGATTTGGGGAACAATTCTGCTGATGGAGAGCAATACCATGGAGTTAACTGACCAGTATGTAGGTGTTGGCCAAGGGAAGTCTTCCTGGTGAATTTTGTAGCATTGACAGGGTAGTGGAAATGAACAAAATTCAAAGAAAGAGGCTGAAGATAATGAATTATGGAAAAAAAATCATGAGGTGGACCACCCTATGAGAAGAAGGATAAAGAACAAGATGTGTTACTGACTTTTGCATTAGAAAGAAGTGATAGAAGTGAAGGACAGAAGGAGCTGGGAATAAAATTCTGGAAATTTTAAAGAAAGGCAATAGTCTTGGGAAGTGAGTTACTTAAAGGGGAGCGGCAAAAGAAAACTAATGTCATACTTGTGGTGAAGGGTTGGGGATGTATTTTTTTTTTTTCTTGTTACGAATTGTCAAATCAAGCAATTTGAAGGAAAACATTACAGCCTCCTGTTATCTTTGTGGCATGTTCCCTGTCATTTAAAGGAATTTTCAAAAGTATTTAAGAACTCATCATTCATCCATAGGCGTGTACACAAGTTGCCCTTCCTAAAAGGATAGACGATCCTCTTCTCTGCTTCTCCAGTGTTTAGAATGACTAAAATATGGGGTTTCCTACCCAAGTGCTATTCACAGCTCTAGGAGAATCAAAATGCAAGAGGTGCTTCATATGCCTTCCATGTTACAATTTTCAGGTAATATCAGGAAGGGGTAAGCTTGGCCACATCTGTTCTTTAGGTGGAATAAACAGGTTTAGTGACTTGATTACTGCCACTTTGAGTAAAATGGAATCTGCACTTCCACTAAACACTCCCACCTGTAAACCAATGCTGTTGCATCTAGACAGACTAAATATACAATAGGAAGTTTAAACTCCTTGAGTTGCTGCTCTCTTTCTGAAAGTGGAAGGTAGATTTTTGTTGTCAGCTCAGCTGAATTTGATAATGTTGTTGCAATTGTTGCAGAACCACAATCTAAATTTGCTTCCTCCATATTAATAGGCTGTGCTTGCCATTTTACTGTTTTTTATCTGTTCTGAGTAGGTATTTCTTACTGAAGCTCAGAATAACTGAGTGTTATTCCTTTTCCTTTCCTATCCTTTAAAAATTGTACAGGTCTTGGGTAGGTTTGCTACAGGGAGCTCTGCATTACAAGAGGAAAGAGCAGAAATGGTGGTTTTGCATGCAGTGCTGGATAAACCGAGTCCTCTAGTAATTCTTTAGTCTTGGAGCAATAAGTTTTGTGGTTTTGGTCCAATTGATGTGAAGAGTTGTCTTCTCCATGGATGGTGAGCATTTTTAGTTATAAGAAAGTTAATGTTCCAATCTGATTAGGTTTTATTGTTCAAAAACAAAAGTTCAGAACATAATGGCAACGCATCTACGTCATGAATTGAGCTCTGAGTAACAAACACTAAAAGCTGGAGCTGGCATGGTGATGTGCTGCAGAGTTCTCTTGCTCGTTGAGGAAGTTGTTGGCGTGTAGGGAAATCATTTAGTATTGCAATGGTCAAGCCTGTAAGTCATGAAGACAAGAAAGACCCTTTGTGACTGGAGATGTTGGACAAGATATGATCTGTCACCAGATAGAAAAGATTCCTGCTTCCTTTTGCCACCATATTTATTTATTATTTGTAGCAAAGTTCAGAGACACCCAAGGATAGGGGATATCTTGGCAATGAAGATGGAAAGGGGAGTGTATGTTCTTGAGGCTGTTGCAGAGAATCCAGAGTCTTCTGAGCTCTTCTGTTGCAGGTGTCATTAAGCTTCCCTAGGCCTAGGTTTGATTAGGACATAGGGACAGATGAGACTTATCACTATTACTGCAGCCGGGTCCAAGAAATCCCATGGGGGTGTGAAGGAACAGACTCTTCATATTGGAACTGTACATACCTTCTATATAGTTTGACTTGCTTCTGTCTGCTCGTGAGCTGGTTTTTGGTTAGATGCCTAAATCTGATGTCAGTGTTCTACATACCAAGCATATTTTGTACCCTCCTAAAGTCTGTGTGCTTTTTACATCATCTAATGTCTTTAAAGGCATCAAGTAATGAAGGAGGGAGGATTCCACCTACTGCTTCTCTGATGGTGAAGGCTTAGAACTGGGAAACAATTTTCTCAATTTCCTGGGTATATAATACAAACTAAGTAAGGAAACTGCATGATTGCTCCCCTGTTACATGAACTATCATGTGGCTGTGAGAGATGCAGTGATACTAACTGAACTACAGACCCTGCTCCTTGTTCAATATTTTTGTCCATGTCAATCTTTCATGATAGACAAGGTCATAGAAGTTTCTATATAGTGCATCTTTGACACTTTAAAGGTACAGGTAGTCTTTTAAATATCCATCTTTTTCCTCAGAAGTATTTAATGTATTTATGGACCTTGGAGACTAGTAAGCAGCATTTGACAAAATCACAAAATGGTAGGTGTTGAAAGGGACCTTTAGAGATCATGAAGTCTAACCCTTCTGCTAAATTTAGCAGGTCCACCTATATCAAGTCACACAGGAAAGCGTCCAGGTGGGTTTTGAAAACCTACAGAGGAGATTCGATGTATTAGAAGGTGTAATGTCTTCTCCCAAACAATACCAGACATATAATCTCGATATAAGTTGAAATGTCAGGTACTCTGGTTTGGTTCTTTTTTTTTTTTTTTTGCAAGTTTCCTTCTTTGCTGTAGTCCGAGTGCTTTAAAAATTGGTGTCTAAACTTGGTTCTAGATATGGACAAAACAAGGAACATCTTAAATTACATGCAGGCTATTTCTGCACAATAAGTTGAAATATAAGCAATTACATAACTGGAAAGCAAGCCAGCACAGGGTGAGTAAAAGCAAAATGATCTGTTAGACCTCGTAGGCGGTGGTTGTGAAGTGCATTTCTAACTTGAGGCAAAAATGTGGGGACACGGAGAGGTGAGTGTGACCAGCAGAGGGCAGACACATTGTTTGATGACTCCAAACCAACATCCTTGGTGAGAAGACTGCCCGCGCCTGTGAAAATAACTGACTGAATAATGACTGAGATAATGACTGTATAAATAACACAATGTAAATGCACAGAATTTCATAAACACTAAATAGAATTATATTTTGTTGCTGTCAGATGACAGTAACTACATCTGCTTAAAACTCACCTGTGGTTTTGTATTCCTACAAATGGAAGTTGGAACTGTTTATCAGGTCATGCAGTTTGACTTGTAAATAACGAGTCAATTAATAAACTTAATAAACAATTTTAGTTGAAGCATGTTTTCAAGGACCACATCCATCTTCGTTGGAAAATGAAAAAGAGGTGCCTTTCTGAATAGTTTCTCTTGTAGTTGAAGAATTTAATTCTATCTCAATTAGTTCATGTTTTAACAAAGATCCCCCAGAATTTTAATATTCTTCTTTTCTTTATGTCCTTTCAAACGGGTAATTTTGCTCCCCAGAGTGTCATGGAAAATATTTAACAATATGGGCCCAAAATGAAATATTTCAATAAAGTATCCTCTTCTTAAGGATTGCTGTACTGTAGTCTTTAGTGAAAGATGATGTTCAGTAATTTTTATTTAGCTTTCTTGCTAGGAATGAAATTGATTCATTAAAGCATGTGATATGTTGGTTTTATTGTTCATGCACTATCTCAAGTTGCAGCAGTGTCTTATCTTTGAATTATTTTCCTCTAAAACTTTTGACAGTTTTTGTAAGGAAAGCAGTCTTTGTCCCATTGTTTCAAAGGCAGTATCCTTTAGAGTTAAGTCGTAAGAGGTTTGGTTGCTCTTAGGGAAGGTCTCAATTCTACCAGCTGTACTGAAGTGAAGCATGTCATCAAAATAACCTTAAATGCTGCTCGAGATTTACAGTTTCCCCACTGTCATTTCCAGCAGACATAATTTCCTTAACAGCAAGACTTCTGAAGAGTTCCTTTGTGAGGTGCTTTGCAGATATCATCCTCAAAACTTTATCTGGAGGAATGTTTTCAAGTTACTTCTAAAGTTTTATGTACTTCTTCACAACCTCCTTTCCGCCTCACTATTGAAGTATAGGAGTGGGTTTCTCATTGTATCCAGACAAATGTACTAGCAGAACTCAAGAGTACTGTAGGAATTGTGATTTACTCACCTTTGTGTCTGCATAGTTCACTTGGCTGGCTTCTTTTTTGTTTTGTTTTCAATATGTCTGGAAGCCTAGAAACATAAAAATAAACCTGAGTTGCTTGTAGTAATCTGTCAAGTTTTGCATCTGTATTTTTTAAAAAATCTATCAAAGTTATGAGACTTGATAACTCTCTGCAAGGGCTGAATTCTCTCCCTTAAGTACAGTGACAGAAGTGTCGCTGAGGACCTGTGTAATAGCTGTAATCTGTTGGAAGTTATATAGGTGCCAGGGCTAATGTAAAAGTTAGCATTAGTAGAAATTAGCCTTTGTGTTCATGATGCTACATGGACATTTATGTGTGTTTCTTTTCTTTTGAGGCAAGAGGATCCTAAAAGAGTCAAAAATTTGCATGAGATTTCCCCCCTACTTAGTTTAACTGAGATTACTTTGAAAGACACACCAATGGTTACTAACCATACCCATGACATTAGCTAAAGTAAATTATTAATTTATTTACCAGTATCTTTATTATTTTTAGATGGAAAAGTTCAAATTATAAACTAATACTTAGCATTCTGGTTTGACTGGTAATAAAAGTCCCCATATTCATTGTAATGGAAGATATGAGATTGAGAGTATGCTGAAACCCAAAGGAAGGATGGAAGATAAAGTAAGAAGAAGTCTATTCAGTTACATACAAATTACGAACAGAATAGGCAAATGATTTCTTTTTTACTAAAATAAAACCCCAAGCTATCGTTTTAATGAACAATGCTCCTAACCATGAAATATTGTACTAATTGGCAAAGATAAAATTAAGCAAAAATAGTACAAAAAGGAAATAGTTGTAAGATTCTTTGCATAAAGACTGTGCATCTGTTTCTTGTCATGCTGCTCACAAGCAGAAGAAATGACCTTTCGGTGAAAGTGTCTTTACCTAGGCTCCAGTGATTATTCTAATATATATATATATATATATATATATATATATATTTATATATATATATATATAATTTTATATATATATAATTATATATAAAAGATGAGCATCGTGACAGAATGCTGAAGTACAATTAAAAGTTAGTACAAGTTAATACAAGCACATGTTTCTCTGAAGATGCAGAATAATGCTGATGGCTAAAGTAGAGTGCTTGACTTATGCTGGATGGTAAAGGATGGAGTGAGACATCCATTTTTGAATCCATGTCTGTAAAGCTAGCTGAGTATTTGATTGCATTAGTGGGAGGTTTTTCTTCTGCTTGGGGGAAGTAATTTTTAATTCACTGTGGTGAGCCAATGCACTACTTTGACTAATATTTGATATTTCTCAAAAGTATAATTCAGATTAGTGGAATTATTAATTTGCATTTAATAATGAATTACTTGATTACAATTAGCTTAATTTTTTCCCCAATTTCAGTATTCATTTAATTTTCTAATTTAAAAAAAAGGGTATTATGTTGGCATTACCTTGAAATATCCCTTGGAATTTAAACTTTTTATGTACTTATAAATATATTGCCATTCAACATTAAATATTAATTATCAAAAATAGAGCTACTGATAATTTTTAACACTAAATATCACTGGAAAAAAAACCCCAATCCATCACTTTTCTGGTGGAGCACAAAATGCAACTTTTTCCTTGGTAATGTAATTCAGTTTCTGAACACTAATCCTCAAAAAACACTTGCACAGAGTCCAAAATGAAACATTTGCAGAGGAGCAACTTTTTACTTCCGTTGTCTTTTTTATCCCTTCCTTGCTGTTTCTACTATCCTATGATAGGTTTTAAAATATTTGTTATTCGGGAACAGGCGAGTAATTAGAATGTAAATCTTACTTTGAGTGCAATTGTGTAATAGTGGGCACAGAAAGGTAAAACAAAACTTAAAGCTTCCTTTTAAGAAGGCTTACATACTTCATTATAATTAGACAGTCAGACTTTGAAGTAAGTATCTCAAAACCTTTGTTTGCTGTTTAATGACTTCTGAGTTTTCATATAAAATAATTTTGCAAATTTCTGTGTGTTCTTTGAGGCTGTGGCTATCTGTCCATACACCACCAGTCCTGTTGAGATTGTAATTTATGATTGCAACTCCTAGGCACAATTAGTGGGTACTGTGCAGTGCAGGTTTTTGACATGTATTTAAAGAATATTAAAGCTTCAGCCTCTAAATGTATTCACACTGGTGAGGAAAAAAAAAATATTGTTATACTGCTCTATCAGAGATTAAAAACAGCATATGAAAGAGCATATTTAGTGTAAGTATTCCACTTTCAGAAGCATTTAATGTAATATACCTCACTTGTCAAAAGTTTTCTTGCTATTAATGAAGTTGGATTTGAGGTCCTTATTGTTATTGGAGATATGGAACGGAAGATCTGGATTTATATCCAGTTAGATTCTTTCTGAATTGTGTTTCAGTACTGGAAGGCTAACAACTATATTGTAAGGAAATATAGTATCTTTCAGGTAGCCGAAGGAGTCGGCACCATTACAGAGTCTGGAGAACCAGTATGGCCAGACTACTTACACTGATTTTATCTTCAGCATGAATGGATAATGTTGCGTTGGAATCAAATTATAAATTATATTAACAAATACAAAACTTGATGACAAAAAAATTATGAGTTTTGAGATTTTATTTCATTAGATCTTGAAGGATGGGGATAGAGGTGGAGCTTTCCTTTGTACACGTCCAGACAACTGGCTGAATGACAGAAGCCAGAGAGTGGTGATCAATGGCACAGAATTGAGCTGGAAGCCTGTGACCAGTGGAGTTCCACAGGGATCAGTTCTAGGGCCAGCCTTGTTCAACATCTTCATCAATGACCTGGTTGAAGGGACTGAGGGCACCCTCAGCAAGTTTGCTGATGACACCAAACTGGGAGGACTGGCTGATTCCCCAGAAGGCTGTGCTGTCATTCAGCGGCATCTCAACTGGCTTGAGAGTTGGGCAGAGAGGAACCTCATGAGGTTCAACAAGGACAAGTGCAGAGTCCTGCATCTGGGAAGGAACAACCCCATGCACCAGTACAGGATAGGGATTGACCTGCTGGAGAGCAGCTCCACAGAGACCTGGGAGTCTGGTTGATAATAAACTAACCATGAGCCAGCAATGTGCCCTCATGGCCAAGAAGGCCAATGGCATCCTGGGATTCATCAAGAAGAGTGTGGTCAGCAGGTTGAGGGAGGTTCTTCTCTCCCTCTGCCCTGGTGAGGTCTCATCTGGAGTCCTGCGTCCAGTTCTGGGCTCCCCAGCTCAAGAGGGACAGAGAAGTGCTGGAGAGAGTCCAGCGCAGGGCCACCAAGATGATCAGGGGACTTATTAGGAAAGGCTGCGGGAACCAGGACTGTTCAGTCTACAGAAGAGGAGACTGAGGGGGGATCTCGTTAATATTTACAAATACCTAAATGATGGTTGTCAGGAGATTGGGACATCCCTTTTTTCTGTTGTATCTAGTGACAGGACAAGTGGTAATGGGATGAAGCTGGAACACAAGGAGTTCCATTCAAACATAAACTATTTAACTGTGAGGGTGATGGAGCAGTGGAACAGGCTGCCCAGAGGGGTTGTGGAGTCTTGTTCTCTGAAGGTCTTCAAAACCTGCTTGGGTGTGTTCCTGTGTGAGCTGATCTAGGTGGACCTGCTTCTGCAGGGGGGTTGGACTTGGTGATCTCCAAAGGTCCCTTCCAACCCCTACCATTCTGTGATTCTATGAACTATCTTGAGAATTGATAATGATTTTAATGTTACACTGGCAATTTGTAGTTATTAGAAATATCATCATATAGTAGATTTAACTAAAAGATTGTATGTATTTCTAATTGTTCTCCAAGCTGTGGTTTCTGGTAAGGTTAATTTATTTGTATTTATTTTTCAGATTAGGTATTAACTGTACTGTAAATGCAGAAGTGCCCAAACTGGCTTCCTGTGAGCAAGCTTAGCTCAGTGAGCATGAGAGTTACTTTTACACAGTGCTGTCTGATTTGAGGTCAGTATTAGTCAAAAGATTTGTGTCTGTTCAAAGTCATCAGTTATAGTGGTGATTGCTCTTCTGTAACTTAATACACATGTATTATTCCCGTGGTTATTTCTTTCTTGATTATCTGACCTCTTTACTCCCTTGGATAACTGAAAATTAATTACTCTATTTAAGGTTGATGGGGGCTGGGGGGGGAGGTGAAGGTGAGTTACCTTATGGGGTGATGACTGTTGCACCAGTTCTCAGCTAGTCCTGTGTAACTTGTGTGTTGATATATACTGTCCATTAAAGGTAGTTGTGGTATAAATGCCATGTCTAAGGAAGACCATTGGCATCGCTTAACGGTGTATATAAGGAAATAAAAATCAAAGCAAACTTGGTTGTTGTGATTGGATTGTTTTTTTGAGAAGCCAGAGTTGTGATGCTGCTTAGACTTGGATTGATCTGAGAACTTGTAATATAGGTGGTAGATGCAACCATCACTTGGGAAACACTGTTCTAATCCTGCCTGGGTAGTATTTTAAAAGAACTTGCAGGAACACTGGTGACACAGTGATTTCAAGTATTTTGAGAAAAATGTGGGAAATGTGTGAGGTTTTAGTTTTCCATCTGGCATCATTACTTGAAGGTTTCATGAAAATGTCTCAGTCTTTAGGGCTTTTTCTGGTCTGTTGTATATGTAAAATGGCAGTAATGCCTCTAGAATTAATCTGAAACTTTAATTGGGCTTTTGATCACTTTCTGTTTTTTAGATCAGTGCAACTTTGATAAACCAAAAAACTTTAATCTGGACATCATTAAGGAAGCAACACAGATGCAGATGAAATAGGCTTAATGTCACGGCAGATGCTGTGATCATAGTGTTTTTCTTGAAAAAACAATGTCATCTTTGTCTCCAAGTAACTATCCCAATAGTAGACATCTGTTTGTTTAAAGTGTGGATGGGAAAAGGAATTGACTGGTTTCTGTTGCACTGGGTAACGCTCACTGGGGAATCTAATATCTTGATAGGGTGTGATGGTCCTTTACCAGATGGTGATAGGAATTTCCTCATCTCCTCAGCTGGATTAGAGGAAACTCCACAAAATGTTTTCAACAGCTAATGTGAGATCTGTTTCTCTTGCTTACATTAAGCTCCATACAAACCACTTCCTGGCTGTCCCTCTTGTGTACAGGAGACTGCTACATAAGCAGGAACAGTTTTGGCTGCCTTCAAGAGTGTCTGTGAATGTGAAATTCTCAACCTGGGATGCTATTAATACATTTAAGCATACAAGCAACTCCCATCAGTTGTCTTATACACAGGAGGAGCTGCCTGGGGAAACTTCAGAGACTGTCCACAATTTCCATCTGGAGAGATTCTGTGTGCCAGCTGCCTTGTTGCAAAAGGCAGGTTGTAGTTTATTCAGGACTGTGTCTGTATGCCTTCCCAGCACATTTACTTAGCAGCACCCAGCATGGTCCAGGAACTGTTCAGCTGACTTGATGTTTGATTTGATGATCTCTAAAGGTCCCTTTCAACCCCTGCCATTCTATGATTCTGTGAATATAGAAGATACTGGTTTAGACTATAATTTGGCTGTAAAATCAAGATAAAAGAACTGATAGACACCTGAAAAAGGTTCTGGAAAAATTTTACAGTACCTTGCCTTTTTATGGAAACACAATATTTCCTAAGTACAGTTTCTGTTCTAGTGTTCTTTGCTAACTTTACAGCCATTGCAACTAACAGCATGTTAGTTATGCTTCAAATAGCCTAGTATAGCTTCTGAAATTGGAGAAGTTTATTCTGATGACAGCAATGGTGTAAAAGTGTTAGTACTTCATCAAGATAGTATACTAGTAGAGTTGAGCAATGGGAAATGGGTAGCAAGGCTCTAAACTTTCAGGTGAAGGTTGGAAGAGTACTGCTACAAACATATCATTCTCTTTTGGCTCTCTGCTTTTAGCTGCTGTCAGAGATGAGAAGTTGGGCTAGATGGATATTTGTTAATATGCTAAGCAAATGCCAGACTTGATAGGACATGCAGCACTTGTATTTGCAAATGTAAAGGGACCAGTAGACTAAATCAGCTCAGGGCTTGGAAACCTACTGGACTCTTGTTTTAGTTCAACCGCAGCTGGCAACTTAGCCCCACATAGCCACTTGCTCAATTTCCACCATTGAGATGGGAGAGAGAATCGGAAAAGTGGAAAAACTTGTGAGCTGAGATAAATACAGTTTAATTGGTAAAGCAAAAATTGCATATGCAAGCACAGCAAAACAAGGAATTCACTCACCACTTCCCATGGGCAGGCAGGTGTTGAGTCATCTCCAGGGCAGCAGGGCTCCATCACATGTAATGGTTACTTGAGAATACAGATACTATCACTCCAAACATCCCCCTCTTCCTTCTTCTCTCCCCAGCTTTATATACTGAGCATGACATCATATGGGATAAAAGTATCCATTTGGTAAGTTTGAATCAGCTGTCCTGGCTGTGTCCCTTCCAAATGTCTTGCCTACCCCCAAGCCTACTCGCTGATGGGGTGGTATAAGAGCTACAAAAGGCCCTGATGCTGGTATCAACACTGTTCCCAGCACAAGTCCAAAACAAAGCCCCATAGTAGCTACTGAAGGAAAACTGACTCCATCCCTGCCAAAATTGACATAACTCTCTAGGATATCTTTCTGGGAAATGCTGATGTAATAGTTGTACATATCTGTAAATGTTGCGCTCTGTGTGTGTTTGTGCATACTAAGAGTAAAATCCAGTCCTCCTGATTTAAATTCATGTGTACCAGAATTTGAACTGTCTAGTGTAGAGTAGCCATCCTGTCCAGTAGAAATTTGGTTTCAGTACTTTACCTCATGATGAGAAATAAGAACTCTCTGAAAACCAGTCCAATGAAATACATGCCTGTCTTTAATGAAAGACCTTAAGGTATCACTAAGATATTGTATCTAACTTTGACTTTATTCCTGCGCTGAACAGGCTGGAAGAAAGCGTGTAATCCAAGTGACTTCCAGAGGTCCCTCCCGACTTCAACAACTCTCTACTTCTGCTATATGTCCTCTCTCCATTTCAGAACAAGTTTGTGTGTAGTTCTTCTGCTGGTAGGCAGTTCAGAAATATTGGAATGAAGAACCCTCTTTTTTTCCAGTGACCAGGGCATGGAAGAAATTGGAGATCTTGATTCTGGGGTTTTTTTATGGCCTTCACGAGATCTCAGTCGCTTCTGTTCTGTGTCCTAACTACCAGGACCCTGGACATGCTATGTGAAAGTTTCCATCTGCTGTGAACGCCTGTGCAACAGGGATCAGCTGGGAGAGCTGGTATGCTAGTTTACACTTTCTGATGAGCCTGCATTCTGTAATAAATCATTAGCCCTGCTCAACCAGCTCTTCTGACATGGGGCTTGAAGCTCCCATCCTTCAATATGTAATCTAATTACACCTATCTGAGGAGAAAATGAGTAGGAGTAGCATCGTTTCAGCTTCTCAGTAGTAATTTTGATCCCCATCACATCTGACTTTTCCAGGTCTCCTGGAGAACTCTTGTATACTTCAGGTGCTTAAACATATCTACTTAGAAAGCTCTAGGGTGTTACACAGAAGAGAAGTGTTTATCTACCCAGAACATGTGCTTCTGAGCACAGGATGAAGTCAAGTCTCTAGGAAATTCAAAGGTTGAGTTGGGATTTATGTAGCATATTTGTAGAATGTATCTGTGTACATCCTGGTTGTTTTTGATGCTACAAACAGAATTGCTGTTCCGAATTTAAGTAGAATAAGATGAGTTAGCATAAGGTTTAATATTAACTTCCCACCCTAAATTTACAATCTGCTTTATTAATGGCAAAAATGTTACTGTCTCATCCCCTGCAGATGTGACTAAATCACCAAACTAAAACATTAGGCTCTAGTTTAATTTCCAAGGACAATTGGTGATAGTTCTCTAATTTAATTTATATTTTATATTCATATATGTTTATATTTTGCTAAAAGACTGAACTTCAGTTTGTATTACTCTGTTGCTTATGTATACAACAAATACTGCAACAGGACTACTTACAAAATAAAGTAAAAGCCCAAAAGGAGTTCTACTACATGAGTGCAGCTCTTGGTTTGGATGTTACATTTATGAATAGAAGACATTGATTTGATGTCACAAGTACTTTAAACAGGATTACAAAATGCAAATAGCATTATGTAAGACAGATTACCTGTGGCTTTAATACAGGATATTTTTTAAGCCAGAGGCTATGTTTTGCTTGGTTATGTATGTTTGTTTATAACTGAGCACATTAGGATTAGTCTCAGCAGAATAACAGTTTCCAAATCCTTCATATTTTCAGGTTAGAGGACTTCATTTTTTAAAAAAATTAAAATTATTAATTGAAAATCTGAATTGTATGCATGGGTTAGTAGATTTTAAGGTGGATAGCGTCTTTGTTTAGAATAATTATAATCTGATTTGCATGGGTGAAATCAGAATTTGCTGATACCCCTAATAAGTTTTTTTCCTAAGGCAGAAAGCCACTTGGTTCCAGAAACAACACAAAAGACCGCATCCATTTTCTGCACGACAGAACATATGTGGACAAGATGTCACATTGCCAAGCAAATCAGTGAAATGTTAGTTTTGTGCTGAAACACAAGGAAAATCTTACAGGCAGCTGAAGTCCAAATAATTTCTAAAAGGCCTCATATGTACAGTACCACAAGTTCTTGACCTTTTAGTGAATGAAGTTTCAAGAAGCTTACACAGCTGGTACAGAACAGCTTCATGTGACTCTGCATTGTTGTCATTGCTTTATGATCTGAATGCCTGAAATGTGCCACTCCCTATTAGACATGAGAAAGAAAGTCTCTTACAAAGGTAGTGTTTCCTTTTAGAAAGCTAAAATGTGTGATGTACTCAGCAGCCAAGGCTCCTTATTAAGAGACTTAAATGGAAGCATGCTTTTTTGGTCCCCCTAAACTAGTTTCAACTTTTGAATTTTATTGTGACTCATGCCTGGTTTCATTCAAATATGTTGACATCTTCTGGTTTAAGCACCAGATTTATTCCAAAATGTATTACCCTCGTGTTTTTCCCAGGGAAACGTTGGCAGCATTTCCTGCATTACAAAGTGCATTTAATATATACAGGCCAAGGAAGAAAAAGTAGAAATTTAAGAGGAAAAAAACCAGAAGGATTTAAGCAAATGTGAAATGTTAGTGCTGTACATAAATATGCAAGCAAAAAAAGCCAAGCCTGTAGCTTGCATGTAGATAGTTTCTTCTATTTTTTTGAAGAATAAAGTTTTTTCTTGTATTCTGTGACTTGTGTTCCCGTCTCTTATTACAACTAGTTAACTTTCTCGTCAGCCTAGTTTTCATTTCTTCAGAGCTCTGCTCTCTAGGTACCAAGATATAGCTCCCAAATGCTACAGGCCATAAGGAGTTTGAATTTTATGGAGATAATCAGACCCTATCCTTTTAGAAGATAAATTCCTGTAGCATTTTCAATCTGCCATTTATAGGTATTATTCAGGTAGATACTGATGTGCTTTGCAGGGGAATGATAATTATTTCTGAGACCTGAGAAGTGGGATGCTGACTTTAGGACTTTGGTGATAATTTCTGGTAAAAATTGGCTGGAAGGCACCTTAGGAGAAACTCCTTTTAAGTGATTACATGTAATTCATGTTCAAAGAGGTAAAAATACAATGGGATAGGAAGTTTGATGTTCCTTAAATACCAAGGAAGCAGCTGAGAAAGCCCATGGCTGCCTGCTAAGCTCAGGTCTCCCTGTACCCCTCAGTTTCAAGTAGGCAGAAATTAGTCATGCAGACATTGTGTGCTCTGGGTCTGAAATGACAGCATAATCAAAGGACATTACCTGTGGTTTGCATGGCTTTCACATCTCTGCTCTTGAATATATGGGACTAGTGAGAGTAATGCTTTCTTCTTGTGCTTGTAGTCTGCCTTCTGAAGTGCTGGAAGTGCTGCTACAGAGAAGAGGGACAGCATTGGAACAGGAGAATGAAATCTCTGTGAAGTCATTTGGCAGCTTGCTCCAGGCAGTAGCGATGCAGTAATTTCCTTTAGGTGAAAGTGGAACAAGCTTATTCCCATTGAAACAGGCTTATTCCGTGGTAGCTGAACACGTTTCAGTAACTAGGTCCTCTCAAACAAAACCAAACTGGATTTGGGGGTTTTTTCCTTACCTCTCCTATGCTCCCGTACTAACTCCAAACCTTTTCTATGCACTCCTTATTAGGTTGTGTGAAAAATGCTATTAAAATAAGTGCTTAAATTGTATTTCAAGATGACAGTGTTGAAATGTCTGAAACACACATGAGATACAGACTAACCAAACTCCATGTCTGTTCCCGTTTCCTGTACTACACTTACGGACCTTGAGTTCCTGATAAGACCAAGTTTTTCTATAAGAAGCTTAAGCAAGCTTTATAGAATATGATTATAAAATAAAAGTGGGAGAGAATAGTAGGAGAGCTCTGTGATACAGACACTAACTTCTCCTCTTTGCTGGATTAATATTGATGTTCTTGATCATGAAGTTGCCTCCTGTGGTAATGGATGGGAGGAAGTGAAGGGCGAGGAAATGAAAGGGGAGGAACTACATGTGATGCAACTCCTCTATGTTCTTTTGCTTTCCCCACTGCATTCTCAGCTGGCTCTGAATGGGCAGGAGGAGAAAAAAAACCCAACCTTTCTGAAATATTTTATGCAGACTATTTTGAAGTGCTTTCTGTGCCAAACCTACCCAATTTGTAGATGTGAAATGATAGCTGTTGAATGCTTGTGAACACTGAGATGTTTTTCACTTTCACATGCAAACTTGTCTGTCTACCATGACCTTGACTTGCATAGGATTATTTACAATCTATGTGGGTTTTTTTAAACATAGGTATAAAAATGATAGTAGGGTGAGACGAAGTAAAACTTGCCACTTTCATCTTATGAAAGCTGACTTCTCATTTTTATAAAAGATATGTCTAAAAGACTTATGTTTAGAAAACAAAACTCTTGTGATACTTCCTTTGAACTTTCATTTTCTGAGAGAGATCTATCCTTGTTTTTTCATCCATTCAGAATTAATACTTTCACTGCAGTTGAAATTAAACTTCAGTATCAGCCTTTTAAATTAGGAAATGTAGTTTGTCATATCTAGTAGTATTTTAAGCCTTGTTATAAAGGCAGCTAAAACTACAGTTTATCTTGATTTCTGAATTAATCCATTCAATCATTTTATATAAAAACCTGATATTCTTATGAATTTGTAACCTTTTTCTTACTGAACTGGTTATAAGTGTAACATTTTTTCTATTAGTCCTGTATGTGCATACATTTTACCTGTGACATATGGGATACAAATGAAGAGTCTTTTGGGTAAAGGGGCTTTTCTGGCTCCTGTTGTAAAGACCACCATTGTTGGCACAAAAGATATATTTAGTATCTATTCATATGGCTTGATGTGTCTTGGATTTGAGTGCTGTCATCCATTGTCAAATTTGTTATTTATTAGTAAATTATCTTTAGAACATTTTTTTTTTAATTCCCCCCATGCCATTAATAACCTTTTTTGGTTTTTAAAGAAATCTTGTTGGTTTTTGTGTCTTGATAATCTTGAGTGAATGGGACTGTCATTCTCAGAATAAGCAGTCTGTTGACATGTGTGTGAGGTGAATGGGTGTGAAACAATGCTGTGATGGAGCAATAGAAGAAAAGTGGTGATTGCTTCCCAGGGTGAGAGTGCTACTGGAAGAAATTGACCTTTTCTCTGTGGTCTGCACACTTACTGAATTACAGGTGTTGACTTCTGTCAGATTCTTTTGTATGATTCCTCGTGACCCTCAGTGCTGCCTTTTGGTCCAGGGCAGCGGTCTGTAGAGCATGTGTGTGGTGGGCATGACTGGTATGAAGCATGATGCAAGGGAGAGGTTTGACTTTGAGTCAGAAATTGTTTTCTTTGGACTGATACAGGGAGGGTGTAAATATCCAGATGTGTAACAGATATAACTGCAGTGACACCTGTTAGTTTCCACTATGTCTTTATCCCATAAGCTCATTTAAATAAGGTAGAGGCACATGACAAATGAGGTGCAAATGAGCCAGAATTTGACAGCAAATTCTTTAGCAGTGAATTAGCAGAGTTGAGGAAAATACAGCAAATGTCTACCAAGTTCTTTATTACCTCCATCTTGTACCAGTGCATAAATGGAAGTTGTTTTTATAATTGGAGAGCAGAAGAGTGCTTGTCTGCCTGGGGAGAGTAGAAGCACTGGTCTAGCAGCAATAGAAAGGTTAAGTCCTAAGACCGAGTTTCATCTTTCTGGATGCAGTCTTTCCTTGAAGAGGCTGACATGGCTCTCAGACCAAAAGGTCATGGGTTTTTTACCCTGTGAATGTGAGTACTGTGATGATCTAGCCTGTTTTCCAAACCAGTGTGGCCCAGCCTATGTCAATGCTTACTCAGCCTGTTCTAAGAATTCAGACAATTAGCTATAGATCACATCATCTAATTCCGCTGTGAAATAAAAGAGAATGGGTGGTCAAAAACCTCCTGACAAGAGCTGTTTTGCTTCAAATAATGCAAATGAAGCATCCTAAGCCAGTGAGCAGGGAGCTTTTCTTCTTTAGCCACAGGTCTTTGTTCCCTTTTCTGTCAGACTGCATATCCATTTATCTCTGTGATTAGTAGAGCTACTGCTATGGCCAGTCTGAAATGGTAAGTGTACGTCTGGCTGATGCTGGTCTCTCTTGCACACAGAGGAAGTCTCTGCACAAGCACGTTTAGCTGTCTTTATGTCCGAGCTTGTTAATGGACAGTGGAAAGCTACTATAAATTAATTTGCAGATCAGTGCTTACTCCAGTCCCTTTGTCAGAGATGTGAGGAAAAAAACTAGTATCTCTTCACTATATTTTGCACTTTTATTCTAAAAGAGAGGGACTATTTAGTGGATTTTTTTCTCAGCAACAAGTGGTTTCTTTGATATTATCTTTTCTGTAATCATTTTGAGAAAACAAGACTTGGATTCTATTAGTTCATCATGAGTTTTTTGGTGAGTCTTAGTGAGAAAGTATCTGTATCCTAAAGCCATTTTTTTCCAGACCTTTGTTTGTCTATTTAAAAAGTAATATATTAAGATTATGCTGTTGACACTAATGAGATAAGTAACATTTTCTATACATAAAAGACAAGACTACAAGACTGTTTTCAAAATTGCTTTCTTCCGTGACTGTAAGGTTTTTTTGAGATTTTAGGGATAAAAGACTTTTGAGGGAAGGCAAAAATTACACACCAAATGCAGAGGCAGCTATATCATGATTTTTTACTCTAAATATCAAATATGAATATACAGTATAGATTAAAAAAATCGTGTTTCTCTGTGGCTTTCTCAATACTTGTTTGTTTTTTCCGTCCACTAATGAGGGTTGCACTGATCTTTCTCAGAAACATTAATTATAAAGCCAGTATTTTGTTCTTTTTTTTTTTTAAACAGTGAATTCAGAATTCATGGTATAGGTAACTTTTTGTTTGACTTTCTATTTTATTGTCTACCGACTTTGTACTGCAAAGCCCTTCTTCAGTTATTTGTGGTCAGTCCTTACAGTTGGAATGATTTGGAAATGCTAGGAGGCTCAGAGTTCACTCCTTTTCCAGGTTATTTCTGAGTACATAGAACAGCGAAGTCTAAGCAGGACTTGAAGTAGCCTCCCTTCCTTGTATAACATGTTTGCCTAGCTAGAATTTTAAAGCTACACATAAAAAAACAGTCAGCAATGACGGCTCCAACCTTATACTTTTTCCTCTACATTACTTAATGCCTAGTCTGTATTTAGCAACCAGTGTTCAGCAGCTACAGTCAATGTTGGAGAATTTCTCTATCTCATGGTTACTCTGGTTTTAACTTGCTTTGGTGTCCTAAACTACAGACTAACACAGCTAGACACCAGTAACTCTAAGGTCCTGAAACTTGGAATGGAAATCAGGGAGAAGTGTTTATAAGGAATGACGTGGATGACATTTGTTTTATGTAGTGGCTTATTGGAAATAGTTGGGAGGAAATTAATAGCTGTGTACAAAATCAATTATTCTTTTTTCAATTTCTAATATTCTAATGTATGTTAGAATTTTTTTTTTTTTAATAAAGGAATCGAAAGTCTGATACCTGATTTTTTTTTCCATATTCTTTGATAGCAAAGCATCTTTAATGCATTATTCACATTTTAAACCAACCTTGTTATAACATGGAAATGCATACCTAGACTGACTTACAATTATTGTTTTAATTACAGCATATATGAACAATTCAAAAGCGTATGATTTCTCTCCCCCAGGGATGTAATCATTTCATGATGGTCACATGTTTGTATAATGTTTTTACACAGACACTTGTTCCACTTCAGTTGTTTGATTTAATATGTGCCGATAGTTGAAGATGAAAGCACTCTGTGCTCATCTTTTATCAAATGTTACTTGTCTTTGCATCATGAAAACTGCAGGTACCAGATCCTAAAACCAGTCTGAGGAGGTGGGGAAAGCATCAGCTCAGACTGTGAGGCAGAGGATCCCGCCAGGGAGAAGATGGTTTGACTCAGTGCTCTCTGTGAGCATGCTTGACTTTTAAATATATTTCCAACCTTTTCTTGTATTAAAATAGCTGTAACTTCGGGGCAGTCTGACAACATTGCTGTTCTTTGTAGTCGTGTTGAGAACGCTGACTGATTCAGACTTCTTTTTAAATAGCTGCATGTGTAGAGGCTTTTCTGGTTTTGCAGTGCGTTGGTTGTTATATGCTGAGTTGGACTGGCAGCAATTCTTTGCTATAATGTAGTCTTTTGGGTTAGTATTTTTTCTCTTTTATGATTCAAGTTTCCAGTAAATTGCAAATAGGCATCTTTGTTCTTTATTTTCCCCCTCCTTTCCTTAGTCAGTGTAAGGGTTTCACTGTGCAGGACAAAGAAAGAGCAGACTTCTGGAGGTGATCAGAAAATGAAACCTCAGAGCTCTCAAGCAGTGGTAAGTGACTCGTAATGACAAGATAAAACATTTCTTTCAGAGTTGTGTGGAAGAAGCAGAGAATTAAAAATGCTTTCAGCTGTAATGAGAGAAGAAACAGTTTGCAGACTAGAAAACTGGAAAAAGTGAGAGGAAAACTACAGGGAGAGAATCAGATGTCTTAAGGACAACATTTAAAATGAGAACAAGAGAATATGTTTGTACTGTGACTTCTCAATATATCTTTACGATAATATACACTTTCATGTAAGTAATTGACACAACTTTGGGAACAGAGCTTGTTGTGTTATAATATTCCTTCTTGTTTCAGTGGACTCCTGGATGTGCGACTTCTTTCTCCACTGAAAGGACCAAATGGCAGTTTAAATTCTTTCATTTGTTTTTTACGGACTAACACGTATCTGAATGTACAAGGAGAAACAAAGCCATAGTCTAATCAAAGTGTAGTAGATGGAGGGAGATTCAGTTTTGCTGTATCTGGAGCTAAGATTAGGAAGGCAAAGAGTGGCTTTATGAAGCAGTGGATTTAGTGCATTTAAACATCTGAATGACATGAAGAGGTCCTTAAATATTTCCCAAAGCTGGAATTTAAATGATACTGTCAGCATCCTCTGGAAAAAAGTCTGGAGAAGTGGGGGTACTTGGGTTAAGCAGAGAGGGTTCATATTGCTGAGAAATGGTGGTAGAGATAATGGATAAGCCTAGGAGACTGGATATGGCTTTGGATAGCATGTTTTGTCTGAAAACACTTTTTGTAGGTAGAGCTTTGCTTTTTTTTCTTTGCTTGTTTGCTCTAAGGCTTTGTATAATACAGTATGTCAATTAATCTGCTCTTATGAACGATACCCTGCTTGTTCTTAACCCTCAGATATCATAACTTCCTTATTAATCATGGCAGCCAGCATTTTTACTGAGGGTGTCAGTGCTCTAGACATGCTTGATCTGAGCCACTGTGGTCAGTTGCAGAAGAAACGGTGGACTCAGTGATCCAACTGGATTTTTCCACTGACTTCCACCACCTGTCCCACACTTCTAGTTACTTGATGGAGTTGGGTGAGCATGAGTTCATTACTGTAGCCAGGTTGTGGACAGTTGATGAAGGAGAACTTAAAAAGAAACCAGTGGGCAAAAGTGCTCTGGAGAACCTGGTTCCAGTCTGAGGCCAAAGATACCCTCAGCTGCTCCTAAAATGTTAATTGTCTCTGTTAAGTCAAAGACATCAACCTGTGCTTAAAATTCCCAAGGTGGGCATGGCCTACCTGAGTCCTTGTCACCTGACAGAGGTTGGGATCATATTGGTTTTGCACAGTTGGTTCCTTTAAGAAAGCTAATTGAGATTAAACAGCCTTTGTGAGTGAAGGGAGAGGAGAAAGTCATATGCTCTTTACTTTTTGCAAATTAATGATGCTGTTTGTCTGTTGGTTCCTGCTGTATCGTCTCTTCTGTCTGTATCAGATATTTTTCAGCTTCTTATTCAATTTCTATGAAGCTAGCACCAGTAGTATATTTTCGTTGCATTATTTAGTGATGGGACAACTTTTAAGTTAGTCAGTCATCCCCTTATAAATATAGAAAACATGCCTATTGCTGCTGTGTTTTCTGGGTTTTATTCTAGTTGATATCAACAGGAACTTTGTACAAAGCTGTCTTACAAAAGAGGTGGGAGGAAAATAAGAGTTACTGTGCAAGATATGTTTAGTATAAGTTTGTATATTAATTTGCTTTGAAATTGTCTCTTGTTGCTCCTATTGTGTCTTTCACTCCCTGTTGTACTGTTCCTCTCAGGGTCTTGTTTATATACTGTGAAAGGAAATGTAAAGATTCCACACTGTCTCTAGGGCAATAGCCTCCTGTGTGAGAGGTTTTGCTTCAGTCTTTTTCTTATCAAAGAAATACACAATTAAAACACAAAGGAAAATCTTCCCATATTCTTCTCCTGTGCTGGATTCATTAAATGTGTAACAGGCTGTTGTAGCACTGTCTCTGTGATCACAGACATGCTGATAGAGAATAGAGCTGACAGATGAAGGCAATGTGATGCATTGCTGAAGAGGAGTCTGTCCCAGGTCTTTTTTCTTGCCTGCCTTGAGGCAGTTCTTCTCAGCACAGTAACCTATTTCAGTCTTGGGCTGTATTGCAAATCTCATTAAAATATGATTAATATGAAATACAACAAAACTTAGAAGATTAACTTGATTAGAAATGAACTATTACATTCTCATTACCTTTAGGTGCTACTTGATCATTATATCTCACAGTTTATTTACATCTGAGAGCAATTATCCATTTTAACTAATTCTTGACTTCTTAAAGACTTTAAAAAATCTTATGTTTTGGAAGATTTAAAAATCTTAATTTTTGTAGTTAATTCATGTCTGTTAGAGCCAGAATTTTTAAACTTTTTTTAAAGTCATGTCATGTGTAATGTTCATCTTCTGAACTGAGATGTCTTAGGTGCAGTTAGAAATAACGTGGAATCTGCAGTTTATTTTTTAGATTGATCTTACATTCATGCAATGACAGTAAATTTTTGTGTTGATTGGCTAAAATGGGCTTATGGGTTCACTGAAAGGGGTTAATTTGTAATATTGGTTAGGTCCTAAAAATTTTAAGTGCTCAAGATGGTGATGACTGTGGAACTCTCTGGAAAACATCTGTGAACAGATGGGAACAGAAGCTGTCCTGTCTGGAGATGCACAAGTTCAGACATGAAGAGTTGATGTTGTCTTTTGGTTCTGCTCCAGAAAACAGGCTTGCGGCCCTTCCCCTGTACCACTTTCCTACACTCCATGGATTCCCACCTAAATCTTTTCTTACATCACATATTTAGGTCAGACAGAGCCCTAATTTGCCATCTGTGAGCAGTCTTTGAGCCTGCTGTGAAAGTAGCGAGCTACAATAAAAGCTCCTCAAGTCCTCTCTTCTGTGTATGTGCAGGGCAACATTCCCTCTGCTTGACCTGCTCAGATGTGACTTAGCATGTGGTGTAGGGCAGCAGAGCTTGTGTGAATCTGAGATGGGCAATAAGCCTCCCAGACTTCAACTGGAGAACACTGTTCTTGTGTATAACTAACGGTTAACACCAAGAGGCCACCCAGTAAACAACCTTTTCTCCATCCTTTTCCTACTTACCTGTCTTCGTTGGTTTCTCTTGACTGGACAATTAGTTTTTAGTTAAAGTGAGCTTTTTAGACCAAGCTTTTTTAAGGTAGTGCCTTCTTAGTTCTAATTAACTTCAGTGTAGGTGTGAAGAATGTGGTGGTGAACCTCTCTGACAAAGGTTTTCTGTTCTAGTGCAGATACCTACACCTAAAATTTTGTCTGGCAGAACATAAGTGAGAACTAGCAAGAATATGGCATACACCCTATCAGTTTTTTATCTTGGTAGCTTTCTGAATTGGAGTTGGTTTTGTTTCCTCTGTGGTGGTAGGTTTTTTTTTAATATCCTTCAATAGCTTTCTTAATTTGTCTTACCACCTTATGAATCCACGCGGACTTCTGTTGTTCATAGCATCCTCTATCCTGGTTTACTTACACTTTATATGATGAATCACTAAGTCTACTGCATAACTTCCATTACAAAGTTATTCTTCGTAAAATTACGACGTCAGTTCTTACTCCATTTTTATGCCATCTATTGTCTTCCCTCTTTCAGTCTCCATGGTTCTTGCTGGATTTTTAGGGCCTGAAGATAAAGTGCAAATGGCTGTTTTCTTCTTAGAAATCATTTTAGTGATCATGATCGTCCTTGCTGATAACTTCTAAAGCAATTCAAAGAGTTACTTTGTTCTGAGCTAGGAAGGTGGGAATGATGCATGTCACTGGGATACAGGGATACTCTGGCATATACTGTTGGCCAATGAAGTGTTTCTTCATCCTCACTTCTTATTCCTACCAATTCCCAACTTCTGGCTTGACTTTTTTTTTTTTTTTGATTGCTTGGAAGTTGAACTGACATTGTTGAAGAGCTGTTATACTGCCAAAAATTTCTTTCTGGTAACGGTCCCCCTGGAACTTGTTACTGAATCTGTGGGATACATCCCAGGGTGCATTACTGTGGTCTTCTGTGCTGAGTTTTGTTTGCTGTAATATCACCCAGATGGTCAGTCTTACAACTGACCTGCAGTTCTCCACCATTTGTCCTTGTCTCTGTGGTCTGAGCCCTTTGCCTCACCCTGCACCTACCTTAGCTTCCTTGTTTTCAGTGATGTCCAAGAAGCCTTATCTTTGGGAGGTCTGGCATGGACTTTCTGATATTTCCTGGTGTGAAAATTAACCAACTGTTTTTAGTCTTCACTTTTTTTGGCTTTTCCTCTAATGTTTTCTCCAGATACTCTCCTTTCCCTGTATTTGTTGATAATTGAAGAGTTTTTTAAAGGTCTTTAACAATATTATTGAAAACTTTTGAAATTTGAGTAGTAGTTTTCTCTGCCTACTTACCAGTTCCTCCTAGGTTTACTTGTAATTTCTTTTTGTAAAAATATGTTATTTATTTGTTCTTTTGACTGTAGTAAGAACTAAATGTATGTCTCTGAAGACAGAGTCTTTATTCTGGTACTAAAAATAGAGGCCTGAATGCATGGAAACATTCACATGGAAATTTGGCAAAGCTTAGTGGAGCTTACAGAAGGGGAAGGTGATATTTATTTTAACCTGGGTTTAGTCATTCTCACTAATTCCCTCAGAAGTCAGTTGCTTGCTCTCGCCATATGATCTAGGTGGACCTGCTTTGGCAGGGGCATTGGACTAGGTGGTCTCTAAAGGTCCCTTCCAGTTCCTACCATTCTATGATTCTATGATATGCATATACTCACCAACACCAAAGTGCTTGCATGTAAAGAAGCTTCCATTCACACCTAGTCCGTTACTATTCTTAATATTTGTTACAAAATTCCTGCTTCCACAGAGTCAACAGTCATGATTGAAATGCCAAGAAGAACAGTAAGTTTATATGTCTATTGTTACATTCTTCTTAAAGCTGAATTTAATGTTATTAATTTGAGTTTTATTTGGTTTTGAGAATAAGATATTACTTACACCAAAAAAAAGCAGTTTGTGTGGAATAAAGATAACTAATAAATTATGCTGAGACCTTTACTGGCCCATGACCCACCGGATTCTGAAACTCTTAGAACTTGCTCTTAGATTTGTGGGAGCATGTGTTAGATTTCATACTGTAAACCACATTGAGTGAGAATTTGCTCACCATTGACTTTACCAGAAAACTTATTTCAGTTTGGTACTGAAAACATTTGATTATCAGAATATACTCTGTGAATATTATTTTGTCTTTGAGTTTTGTACAGAAATCTACTGTCTCCCAATGATGATGATTTAGGTGAAAGAAATTAGTTCACTGACTTCCAAACATAAGCTTTTGTGACTTATTGAGGCTTAATTTTACTGAGATTCAGTTTTGCTCTTTTAATACTGTGTTTTAAAATAAACCTAAATCGATATTTGTAAGCTTTTTGTTTAATCATTAATCTAAGAAAAACGTAAAAGATTTTTACCTAGGAAGGTGCTAATCACTAGGAAATAATTCTGCTGCTACTTTTTCTAGTGTGAAATAAGTCTCCTGCTTCTTTTTTTTCTACTGGGAAAACCCATTCTGTCATTCACAATGTGGAATTAAGTTGTCGGTCTGTTCTTGTATGGTAAAATCTTAACACCCCATAATGACCAGAGTTTGCTAGTGACAGAAAACCTTTCACATCTTTCTTTGTTTGTAAGATTGTATCAAACATCTCTTAGTGTGGACAGGTGTTTTCCATATATGTACATGCTAGCTTACTTGTGTTTTCAGATCTGTCCTGATTACTGTGAAGTCCTTCAGCCAGGAACAACTGTTTACACTAGGTCCAAGGTATTGAAAGCAATAGTTTTTGGTATTGAAAGCTGTACTTCAATTTGAGGGATAACTGGCACAGATCTTGTGATTTTTTTCAATGCTACTTCATCCTCTCTGTCCCTAGAAGAGCCCATGGCTTTGATAGTGTCATGCTCCAGCTGCCCACAGGCCCTTTCTGCTGACAGTGCCAGCCTCTGAGCCATTGATTTTAATCTGTTCTCACTACTGCCATGTGTAATTGCTGTCCCTTAGCGACCCCGGACAGCAGAGAGGCTGAAAGCCCATCTGAGGTGGTAGGCTGGATAAGCAGAGGCTTCCTGCTCAGGGCTGGGCCCTGGCCCTGCCTGGGCTTGAGCTAGCTCCTGCAGGCTCCAGATGGGATGTTTCCACTCTGCAGTCCTCAGCAGGTGCCAGGAGGAGTTTGGCTTACATTCAGTATTAGATCCAAGCCAGCCTTATGCATTCATGCATTAAATGTTCAAGCTAACAAGCTCTCCTGGAGTTCAGAGTGCTGGGTGCATCTAAACTCTTTCCTGTAAGCAGCCTGAGATCTCAGCATGAGGTTCAGAAACCTAGTCTGACTGCTCACAGCATCTCCAGGCCTGGCAGGATTTACTAGCCCAAGGCTAGCACAGAGAACCTGTGTAGGTGTGCTGAGGTATTTGTTATAAACAAATTTGCATATAAAGCTGTTTACATGGTTGTAATGGTGCTGAACACACCTGTATCATGCTGCCTCTAATACCAGGAGTAGAGGCCAACTTATCTCTGTTGTTGCTGTGGGAGTCAAGACCTGTTCCCATACTACCCTGGAGGTGGTGGTTTCTAGCACTTGAGCTTCTTCAGGCATAGCTGTGCTGTGCCATGATGTTTATGGAGGCACATGCTCAGAAACAAAGCAGTTATTTAGGGCATTCTGAGGCTGAACACTGCCTCAGTTTTAATATTAAGAATAAAAGTGAGTACAAATAGCTTGTAATGAATGGAGGTGGGGGATAAAAGATTAAAAAAACCAGGAAAAAAGTGTGTCATGCATTTTCACTCATGAGGGAGAGAAGTTTCTTTAGTGAGGGAGGAAAGGATGGGAGCAGTGAGATTTCCTGGTTGTGAACTCTGGACTGTTTCTTTGTCTTTTCTGTTAATAGCAGATTGATACAAATTACTCGGGAGCTAAAATGTGTGCTCTGTTCTCCCAGAGAAATATCTTAGTCTAGTTCAATGTCCTAGGCAGGAATAAATGACACCTTCTGAACCTACTGAATGGCCTAAGGAGGAGCATCTGACACCTTCTTTACTGATGAATGTTTGTGTGTGCTAGAGCATGCAGTGACTCAGTGACAGCAAGAAGAATTGAAAGTACTCTCAAAGAGTAGTGGCTTCTGATGGCTTATAACAGTGCCTTGAGTATGGGAACAGGATGGGTTATGCTCTGTCAGGGAGGAGTGGGTATTGAACCAGGAATATAGTGGTGTTAATATGCATAAGGTAATTGCAGTCTCCACTATGTTTGGATCCCAACTGTCTACTTGCATTCCCATTGTCTGATGTTGACTCAAACTATAATTAAAACCTCACTAGGCATGCAAAGTAGGAAGACTCATTCTGTCCTAGGGAAGTACTTACCTGAAACCTAGGACAGAAGCTTTTTTTAAAATAGTTTTTTGGAATTTTGGAGTTTATATTTCAGTTGAGTCAGAAGCTCTGGTTAAATGCTTAATAAAATGTTTGCCTAGATGAAATGGGAATGAAACCTAGTTGCTTTTTGCAGTTCAAGCCAAATGATAAGTTTGTCTAGATTTACCCATTCTACTTAGTTTTAAAAGTAGTGGTTTCAGTGTAATATTTTTTTTGTTCAAGCTATCAGGTCTAAGAAACTTAAAAGCTCCAAGAAGGAAAGTTTTGCTTTAGGTGGAGAAAAGTGTTTGGGCTGCATGGTGGAAAACTTCAGACTGCATTTCTAGTTAAAGGTTGAACAGTGGAATACTTGTAAATTAGAGAAAGGTTGTGGTGTTTCAGGGTGGACTTTTTTTGCCTTACAGAAATGTCAAGCTTTCATTTCATGTTTATTGAAGTACGGAAAGACATGGAAAGCAGAACTTGAGTGTCAGACTCAGCAGGGCTTCTCATGACTTCCTTTCATGTTTCTCTCCTGCTTAGTCTCTTCTAAATCAAGAGAAATATCTTGTTATACTTCCACATAACCACAGTGTTTTGGGCTATGATTAGTGTGCTTGACAGGCATCCTAATTTCTTCAGTAAATAATAATGAGTGACAAAAAAAATCCTTTTTTAATCTGCTGTGTTTCATATGCTACTTGTTAGGGAAACCTAAATAACTTTGTCATTGACAGCCTTTTACAGTAAGTTGTTATTATTATCCTGTATTGAATCCTAGGGCGTAACACTGACATTGCTTCAAAGTCCTCTTCTCTGTGCAAGACAGCCAAAGATGCACGTGTATCTAAGCTACCTTTGTTAAAATAGTCAATGAGGTTCAAGATGATTTATAGAAAACAGTGGGTGATCCCTCTTTGTTGGAGCGTCCTTTGTAATCCTAAGGATGGCATGTCAGTGTGGTATGGCAGTGAATGGACTGTAAGGAGCAAGGGTGCATATGGGTTGATTCATAGAAACTGAAACAAAATGATTTCTCAGTGAGGCTTTTATAAGTTTAATTTCAGAATGCAGAGAAATGTTTCTTGCAAGGACAAACATGGTTCTGAGAATGTTAGTTATTGTACATTTTATTTAAATCTTTAAATCAGCTTGAGTTTGTCCGTGCTTTCCCTTTTCTTGGTATTACCTCATTTAACTTCTTGGCCCTAACAATAAAGAACTTGGAAAGCCTTTTGTGTATCGCTGGACAGATGATGCAACATCTTTAGAGTCTTTCTTTGTGAAACCTGAACATAAAGGTTGATGGTTTTTTACTGGTAGGATTTCAGTAGAGTTGCATCACTATTGAAAAGTTTGTTTAGGATTTTTTGTTTTCACGAGGCAGCATCCATGTAATCAGAATGGTGGTTTCAGCATTTTCCAGTGTGAAAGAAGGTGAAGACAATAGCTTCCAGTTCAGATAATGATTCCTAGTTTATCAATATTTGCAAGAATGTGCTGTATTAAAAATTCTGTGCTTTCTTGACAGAATTTTCTATTGTAAAACGATAGCTGTTAAATTTGACTTCTCTACACTTTGCTAGCATGTCTTGCATTTGAAGACCTCTTTTTCCTCATTAGCTAGTCTCTTCCTTATTATTTTTGAGCTGTCAAGAGTGTGACTTTAATAACCATAAGCTAATCAAAAAGAGTTAACTATTTTTTTAAATGCACTAGAAGTCATCATATTATCCCTTCATGGAATGGAAGGACAATTATTGCCAGGTATTTCAGAAATAAATATTACCAGACTCTTAATATAATAGTTTTTTTTGCTCATTTATAAGTTTGCCATCTATCAGTAATGTTTGAGAGATAGAAAAAAATATTTTAAAAGCTCTGTTCCATACTTGGTGAAATTGGTGTATATATGAGCATTTCAAAAACTGGCACTGACAGTATTTTAATCCTGCATGCTTATTGAATTGATTAAATAATTCACTATAAGAATGCATTATGTGGAATATATTTGTACATGCTGCAGTTCACCTTATACGAGTTACTCAAACTCTTGCCATGTTGTCTCAGTCCCGGTGTGTAATCTGTAGGTGACTGACGGAGGAGATAGTCCACACAAAATCCCTGGGAGACCTTCTTTATTCAGTCACTTGCTGTGAATCCACCCCTTTGCACAAGGAGTTGGCGACAGAGATCCATGAACAGGTATAGAAAGATACGTCTTCAGGGATGGCAACCTGGCAGAAGGATCAGAAAGCAAAAAAACCCAAGAAGACAAGAGGATTTGTGTGTGACTGGACACGTGACTTTTAAACTCTTATGTATCTAAACAAAAGAACCTGAACCAGCAGTCAGTGTGTTTTGTTATCTCTGAGATTTTTCCATTCTAGGTCTTTGGCTTCTTAAAGTGAAGAACCTCGGAAAGCTGAAGCATCACTTTTAGAACACCTGGTCACTTAGTATTCTCTTTTAGGGGGTTAATGTTTTAACGTGGAAAATAGTTCTTATTTAGATTGAAATTCTTTATCTAGAGTGGGTTCTTAGCCCCCACATTGGGAATTTCCTCTTGAGCTGGGGAATTTAGCAACATTTAATTAAAATGCAAATCTCCACCCACCATGCTTTAAACGATCAAACATTCAAGTGCCTTGTTTAAAGGCTTGTTGCATAATTGAAAGAATAATATACTTTTGTTACTAATTATTTAATCTATTTCCTTTAATGTAAATTGTGCTCACACAGCATCTGCACAACAGTCTGATTATTGCAGAATTCCTTATCCTTAAAAAAAAATATTGTACTGCAGGTATATGTGGTGGTTTGCTTTTATTAGGATCAGCCACTTGGGAGTTCTTGATTTGGTGAATCACGGAGGATGGTGCACTGATTAGATGCCAAGTCACGATCCAGCACTTAGAGCTAATTTTACTTCCAGTGTGCTGCTTTTGAATTCAAACCTCTTTTTAGTGACAGTGTTATGTTGCAGACAGGAAAGGAGGTCTCCTTTAACACTTCAGGGTTGCTCCATGGTGCTGGGCTTCTCACAAGGAGCTACAGTTTGCAGTGCAGGATGCCTGGATCTGGCTTCTAAGTTCTGGCTCAGAGTCCCAGATGCTTCCCTGGTCATTTTGGTGGATGACATGTATGTATAGAGTAAAGGATAATCTGCTGCTTGATGCTTGTGCTTGCTGCATTGCTGAATCCAAAGTAAGCTCCTAAGAGAGTAGAAACACTAAGTCAGGTATTGCTCTGGGCAGAGCAGGTGCTGCTGAGTATGCTTTATGCTGCATCCATTCTGGATGCAGCCCTTTCTTCAGTAGTGTTTTACAGGCAGTCAAGACCAATTTTCATACTTCAATACTTAAACACATTGAAGAAAATTATACCTATAGCAACTGTTTCACAATGCTGAGCTAAAATTATAGCTCTGTTCAAACCTGGAGATTAGGGTTTGTTATATGTTCGTTGATATTTTGGGTTATTTTAGTTCATATGGGCACAGCGATATCAAATTGCATGAAAGAAATATAACTTGTAACAGTTGATCATGCCTCACCTCTTACTGTTAAGGGAGGGATGGTTACTGCTATCTGCTTTTAAAGCTATTTCACGCTAGTGTTTTCTGCAACCGAAATTTGAAAAACTTCAGCCAAAATAACTCAGTTGCTTCTGAATATGATGGCAGAGTAGGAGTTGTCTGTGGGCTGTTTTTCACCCCCAGCTTTTAGAAACCTTTCCCTTTCTTTCAAAGATTGGTATTTTGCCATATCTGTGAACGTTTACTGGTTACTAACAGAGTTAACCTTCAATAGATTTCAGCTTGTCCATTGTCTGTAGCAACACATAAACTGTAACAAATACTGTGTCTACACTGAGTGCATCCCAGATGATACCTGCAGGTGTCTGAAAAGGCTTTCTTTGTAATTACAGTAACAAGCTACTGGCAACTGGCCAAGTCTGGGGCTTGGCAAAAGAACTGGTGGTTTAGTGAGGGAAAGGAGTTTTCCTTCTGGTTAATAATGCTGCTTGTCAGTAATTTAGAGTGCTGAACAGCTGGTAAAGTGGAGGAGCAAGGAGAGTCAGCGAGAGTGTGAATGGATAGGCCCAGAGTCTGTGAGGAGCTGTGGAGCTGATGAAACTGAGACTGGAAATTGCTTGGCAAGAAGGCGTCCTTCTCTGGTAGGCAATCAGGATAAAGTGACTAACTTAGTGCTGGTAAGGGCTGCATCCTCTTGTAGTCCGGTTACTTGCACACTGTGTGTGTTGCATTTGGTGCCAGGTCTTCCCCAAGTCCTACATGGTAATCTTGTACCTTAAATTGGCTGATGGTTTTGGAAGGTTCAATGCAAAGCACCTGGTGCATCTTCAGGACTCTGCTGCAGCTCAACAGAGTGTTCTCTTTTTTTTTGATAGTATCGACTTGATTATGTACATTGTGTGTCCTGGGGAACATCAGGACATGTGACAGGAGCTGCCTAGAGTGGTGTTGGAGCACTGTGGAATGAGATAGAAGGATTGCTGTCCTATGAATACTGTCCCTTGCACCAGCTCCCAAGTGAAGTAATATTATAGAAAGCTGAAGAGACTAAACAGCATGGATTAAGTTTAAGCTTCTGCACATAACTTATTTGTGAGCAGTATGCATCTATTTGATGTGATGGATTTGGCGAAGAGATTAGGCCTCTGAAGTTGGGCGATGGGGAGAAAAGGATTGGCCTAAATGACTGAAAGCTTGCTTATGTCCATGCATTTGTAGAATGATAAGGTTGAATCAAGTAGATAATAGTAAGAGATGAGAAGAGAGAAGGTACCAGGAGAAACCCTAACAAACTGGAGAAGCAGCAGCTTGATTAGCAGACAGCATGAGACAAGGTTAAGGAGCAGCATTATAAGAAGAGCTGAGATACATGTACAAAAAGTTCATGTAGGCCAAACTGTGCTTCTGAACAATACCCATTACACAGCTTCAAAGGCTGACCTCAAAATTTTGGAGTCATCTTTGTACTACTGTGTAATCCACTGCAAAAGCATAAGCTGTCTTTTCCACTAGTGATGCCTTGCAAAGAAAAGTTAACTTTTTGATGTTTCTTCTCTTTAGATCACTTGTGCAGAAGTAAGGTCGGTATTCCGATCACTTGTAACAGACCTAAAGTTCCCAACTCTGCTTTTAAGCCATATCATTTTTTCTAATGATGTCATTGGATAGACTTTCTAAAAACTGGAAAATGTGGTATGAAGGCTTTGTTGAAAGAAATACGAAAACCTTCAAAATCAAGCACCCAACTGAAATATTAGAGTAAATTTGCAAGTATGATAGAACTTTAGTCTCATAATACATGTGCATTATAATCATTACATGATAAGGCATGCTGAATTTGATGTAATAAATCATCTGCTTATATGAGGGGTGGGGATGGAATTGCTGATGGAAAATTTTATTCAATTATTGATATGGATGTAGAGATCAGCTTAAAGATAACAGTTCTTCCTGCCATATGGTGTCTTTGAAATGTATATAGAATTGGATGGTGGGGGAAAAGCACATAGCACAGGCACTCTGAGTGTTAAAATCTTCTGGAGAAACTCTTTGCAGAAACTCTTCCATTCGCTAGGACCAAATATCTCTTCTAGCACAGATAACTTGACTCCATTGTTTTCAGATACCTGCTGATAGTCTTATGGATCTTTTCCTCACTCCTGTCTCCCAGAGCATGACTGAAGCCCCAGCTTCCATGTTAGTGACAGTGCTGTCTTTGTGGTGCTGGTGGATGCTCTGTCCAGCTCTTTTGGTGCAATCAGTGGGGGTTTGCAGCACACAAAACCCCTGTTGCTGCTGCCCTTCAGGAGAGCAGGGAGCTTGGCAGCTTTAATCGCCTGCCAGCTAACAAAAACAGGTTGGATTTTAAACTTTGTAGCCCAGGTCAAAATCGTCTCTAGTGGAATCACAGAAGTTTGGTTTTGTTAACATTCCTCACCCCTCCTCATGGGGCAAAAGCAATCCCTAGGCATTGTCATGGAGGAAAGAAGTAGTTTGTTGTCTTCATTATCTTATATTTTGCTGCTTATTAGAGAAGCCAGGAGGTTTCTGTGAATTGCTTACTTTCTCCACAGGTGATGAAAATTAATTTGATGCCCTGTAGTTTTGACAGGTGTTATCAATATATGTGCTTGAGGCAAAATTAAATTATCTTACTGTCATTTTATGCAAACAGTGCCCCAGACAGTGTTTCAGTACCCATGTACCTGGAGTAGCTGTGTAAACGTGGATGCATTTTTCACTTGTCTCCAATGTGTAGAAAGGTGAAGGCTGTACTTGTCAATGATTTTGGTGACTGCAGCATAGTTTATTTGGATGGGAGGCCATTTAGACTGTCAGAACTGCTTAGCAGAAAGCACTCCTAACAGAGGTACATTACAGTGTTTACTAAAAAAGAGGCATGATTTATACATGAAGATTCTGACCACTATTGATACTTAAAAATAACTACATGTTTTGAACAGGGAACTGGGTTCAGAGGAATCAGGCTAGAAAGAGTGCAGAGTCCTAGTAGCTGCAGAGCAAGAGTGAGATGGAAAGCACCACCAGACAAGCCTGGCATGGCCATACAGGACAGAGTGAAGGACTAGTGTCTGTTACTGTGATCTTGTCATTGCCTTAGTTTTTTGTCATTTGAAGCTTGTGTTTTTGTCATACTGGAGTGTGTAATCTGCTGCTGCTATGTAGCCCAAAGTCATTTATTTCAGCTCTCAATAGGATGTGTAAAATATGAGCAGCCATTTCACTGTGCCATATTCAGCGGTGGTTTGAAGCTTGCACAATACTCTAAAATAGTCTTGTATTTAAATTTCTTTTAAAAATATTTTGGATATATTTTAATTTTACAAATAAGTGAAGGTACTTGGTCTTCATACGTGCACACTTTAATTTTATTAACTTTCATATTAACACAGGAGGGATGAGAGAACACACATTTTCTTCAGCTGACAGATACTGTTGCTCTGCTGGTTGATGTAGCCTAAATTAATCCAAGTTCAGCATCGTTTATCTGGTTACATTGAGGAGATCAGGCCTTTGTAAGGCCAGCAGAATATGATGAGCTGTTGCAACAGGACTGACCTCAGTGTGAGGTTTTAATGTGTTCTTGTTTGGTGTAAATATAAAACCAGAGCAATGTTCTCAAATTATCAGAAGTCAGCATTATTTTTTCAAGACCTTTTTCTTCAAAATATGTTTTGATTTTGATCCACACATACACGTTTTTTAACGTAGATGTCTTCATTGAGTTGCTAGTATTGTCACTGTCATGAAGGCAGAATTCTTCAAATGTTCTCAGGAACTGGAACCTAAAAGTTTTGCACTGCATGCTTTAAACTTGAATCTCTACCTGAGAAAGATTCAGATATTCTCCAATGGGCTTTTTTATTTTGATAAAATAGACATCTTGTCTGTGTTTAAAGTCAAAATAACATTAAACTTTAATAACACCACAGCTACTAACTTGCGGTGTGTTTTAAAAGCTATGTTAGTACTTCAAAGTGAGCTGGTAGCACTCAGTGTTAACCTCAATTGATGTATGCCTATAAATCCTTTTAAGGAACCTGCAGTGGCTATTTTCTATTTTTTACTGCTGTATTTTTTTTTCCTTCCTTTCTTCAAACTGTTTGAATGCCAGTTCTCGAATTGGATTTTGCTTTGTTGATAATACATGGTTCATCTCTTGCTGTCTGTAGCATTTTGAGAGTAAAGGTATGTTTTAAGAATTGTTTGCTACTTGTGATCCTTGCCTGAGTATTATTATTTTCTGATAAGGGAGAACTATGCACATATACCAGCACTGTGCTGATGGATTATCCCAGACAGACTACAACACTGTTGCAGCAGCAGACAAAAATAATCTGGTTTGTGCTTGGAGAACAGTTCCGCAGGAACACGGGAACAAAATACACTTTTGATCTTATTTACTGGATTACTATAGTATGTCTCCAAGTCTCCATCTTTCCTTTTACGTAATCGTCCTTTAGGTGTTTATTGCTTTTACATTATTCATAATAAAATTTACTGTTCTTGAAAGAAAAAATAAATACTAGCTAAATAATTAATATTTAAACAGGTTTTATGTTTCAGAGAAAAAAAACCCCTAAAGCTTAGAAAATGTCTTTATTTCCTATTTGTTGTAAAGAATTGCTAAAAGATTATTTACCAGGTCAAGAGATGGCCTACTTGAATAATGTCTTATTTAAGACCAAGAATAAATGTTTTCCATTTTTTTGAGGCTAATTCATCAGTTTTCATAGGTTGTATTTGCTAAAGTAGTTTCCAAATATGTTTTGCATAATTCCAATAAGGTTTAGGATTGTCATAATTTGGCATTTCATCCATCACATCACCTGGAGCAAAACATTTCTCCTCTGATAATGAGGTCACATCTCAGTCTATCTGGGTATGCTTTCAGGAAAGATTAACTAATATATATTGATATCCACAGGCCATAATAGTATAACTGAGATAAATAGCTTTGATTTCATTTCCAAGACTGACTTTTCCACTAAATAGTAAAGTTAGAGAAAGATGTGAAGGTTGTTGGGAATAAGGGCAGATGTAACTCATTGGAACAGGGGGCTTTATTAATGTACAGAGGAGTTCAGTACAGACAGAACAATAAATTATGAGACCATGTGATATGTTAGTGCTAAAGCTTTAGTGGGATATTCACAGATCCCTTCTTTCTGTGTCAAAATAGTGACAATATTAGTATAGTGAAAGAAGCAACGTCAATTTTAGTCAGACCCTAAAAGTCCCTTGGAGCTAACTCCCTCACTTTCTAAGACCACATTTAATCACTGTATTTATTGTTAACTCATCAAACTTTGATCCTTGAGGCTGCATGTGTTCTGTACATGTGTTACCTGCACCTTTGGGGGGAAGCACAGCATATTTCTGTTGTCTCAGCCACCTGTGGGAAACACATTGATTTCCTGGCCATAGCCATTGGCAATACAGCACAGCAGCCTCTTGTACAAGTAAAACCTGTCCTAGGGATGCAGATCTCCACTGAGTTTGTAAAACAGGTAGCTGGTTTACGATCCTATATATGGCATACAATTTTGTAAGCAAAAAGTGTTTTAAATGGATTATAGTTACGTATAGAAATTATATGTAAATTATATTCCTCCTCCCCCAATTGGAAAGTAAAATAATTTGAGTCACCTACAATAATACCTTTGGATTTGGCATACACTTCTAATGAAAGGAGAAGACTTGTGTATTGCAAAGGACCTGCTTGGCCCCAAGAATTAATCCAACAAGCTGTACCTGCTGTTTGTCACAGGATTACAGCTGTGGTGTTTTTCCAGCTGCTCCAGTTCTGTCTTTGCAGCAGTTTTAGCTGAGGCTGCTCCCAACCAGATTTGCTATACAAAAGGCAAATTGTAAATAACTGAACCGGACAGTTGGCAACTCCAACCTCCTAGGTGCAGAAATGTTTTCAAACACCTTTCTTCTCGGGCTGCTAGGGAAGAAGAGAGGTGCATCTGCTGCTTATCAAGTTGTTTGATACCAATAAAAAAGGCTTCTGCAAAGATCAGGTTTGTATGGACACTTCCAGACTGAAAATTCCATATTAAGATAATTTAATAATGACTTTATATGAATTATAGCCTCTTTTTCTGACTTTTTGACCTTGTACATCAACTACTTTTTTCTTCTACTGCTAGTATTTGCTTAGTGTATTTTCTTGATGAAACTATTTTTTGAGTGGGTGATTTTATTGTTCAGTTTACCTCTTACTGTCATATAGTTTTACTGTCTTTAAAGAAAATGCAAATAGTTCTTTTTGCTGTTGTTGCAGAGGTAGAGAAGCCATTATGCTTTGAGTGGCTACTCCTTAACACTCTTAAAGTGGCTATACTTAAAATGAAATATTTATTTGTGTAACACATTTAAAGCAATTAGTTGCGACAGTAAGTCACTTGACAATTTACAAAATATTAATCACGTGTTTTTCTTTGTGTGGATGTGAATGACATGTTGAGAGACAATACTTTGAAATCAGGAATATACTTAGAAAGAAAAATATATAAAAGTAATACTGAATTATTCAAATGTATTTAAAATCAGATGCAATTCTGAATGAATGGTTTAAAGCTCTTGATTTCTTTTTTTTTTTTTTTTAATCATCTCCAGGTTACTTTTTAAAATTGAGACCCTGAAGTCTTAATCATACAGTATGAATGGGCTCTGCCATAGTGGAAAACCTGTAGTGTTTTAAGAATGTAAACCTGAGGGCAGATTCATGTGCAATGAGCATAGATATCCATGATTCAGAAACAGAAACCAGGTTCAAAGGGAAAGTTCAGGGAAGATGATGCCCAGAAATGCAGTTATGTACAGTGTGCATCATTTACCTTTAAAAATGGTCAGATACATCAAAACAGCAAATGAGGACAGCAGCTCTGCCAAGTCTGGGTGCACACAAGTATCATGTTTAGCTACTCAGTGTTAACACCTCCCTTTCCCACTTTATACTGCATCTGTTGCTAATGTTGGTGGTGCCTTGAGGGTCCTACTAAGGGGCCAGCGGCATGTAGCTGTGAAGAGCTGATCCATAGGATGGCTGAGACAAAATCAGAAGCTGTCTCTATCTGTTTTTCTGTTGAGACTCTGCTTTACTATTGGGTGCTGGTTTCTTGAGCAAAATTTTTAAAGTTCGAAACTTATTGAGGGGATTATTACAGATTTGTGTCTTTTCAACAAACAGCCATGATATTGCGGAAATTGCGGGGGATAAATACATCAGATAAAGTACACCCTTTTTCAAAGTAGATTCAAGCCCACATTTTATCTCTGAGGAAAATCTGTATTTATCAAGTTTTAGGATCTTTGGATAGCAAACACAAAGGGGCAGAAAAGAGCCTGTTTTTTAACTCAAATATGTTCCTCAGATATGGTCCATGGGGAGAAGAGAGTATCTTCTCTGTCTCTCTGTAGAAGCTGTGCCACTCAGGGCAAAGTGGTGGGGTGGGCCCCAGCCAGCCCTGCTCTGTGCCATACTTTCTCTGGTTGACAGTGCTTCAGCGAGCCTGGTCCTCTCAAGTGCTAGACATGCTCTGTGTGTGCCTACTGAAAACAACCTTTTAGGAGTTTCAGATGGATGAACTTAGTTTCAAGTTGTCAGTTAAAATGCTGGCATGATGGAAGCAGAGAGCTGCTAAATTGTTTCAGCCTGCTACAGAGAGAGAATGGTGGATAGCTAGAGAAACATCAAGTAAGTCTGATGACACTTATGAATTTGGGTGATTCTAGGTGTGATTCTAGGTGTGATAGCAGATGAGGTCGGACAGAGGAATCTCAGGAGTGAAATGAGGCCCTTTGGGTATTGCAGCTTCAGGTATAGCAAGTTTAGGTTTTTTGTTTGCTTATTTGGATGCTTGAGTTTTCTAGTTTTGTTTCCCTGTTTGTTTGGTTTTAGTTTTGTACTGGAATCAAGATTCTAAACTCCCTTTGTAGCTATCATCGTTTTCCCTTCCTCTTCCCTTTCTCCCTCAGGCTTGATGCTGTTCAATGTCTTTTTGCATAGCTGATGTAAATGCATTTAGGCTGTGCACTAGATGTATTTAGGAGGGTTTTAATTTCAGTCTTTCTTCCCGAGTTATCTACAGGCAGTGCAGCATCAGCAAATGCGTTTTGTTCTTGAAGCTGCAATTGGTTTTCTATCTGCTGATAAATTTCTTCATCCTGGGGTTAGGAAATGTACATTTTCTACACTTACACTGTATCTCTATGACCCATGTATTTAAACTGCTTTACGCATCCAGTAGTCAAGGACACTTATTGTACACAAAGAGGGAGGACAAATCATTTGTTACTTTATGAAAAAGGATGGAGAACAGCACTAGTATAGTTAAAGTTAAGGCTGTGACTCTTATTGTGGAACATCCTCATCAAAAAGTAAAATGAAAGCAGAAAGAAAGCCCATGTACTTGAGCCTCTGGCCAGACTGAGCTGTATGTGCTATAGATGGTGAAATAATAAAGTGAATGAACCTGGAGTTGTTTGAAGAGGACTTTTCTCAGTCTGCCTTGCTGGAGTTGCTTCTAGGAAACCTCACTCTCCTTGACAACTTCTCTGTGTGATAAACAGCTTATACGCCTTATGTGTGGGAACAAAGTCTCTCCCTGTAAAAGACACAGAAATCAAACCAGTATGAGTTTGCATGTTTGAGAAGTGATTTTCTGTAGCTGGCAGATAGCCAGCTTTGGCTTGTTCACTGAATGTCAGGAAAATGTAGAAAGGAGACAGAAGTCTGAGTGATATTCAGGACGTATATGCTACAATGATTTTGGAACAAAAACCGTAGGTTATTCAGGTCTAGTTTAAAATTACTTAGCCAGCTCTGCCCACCATAAACTGTTGGTGACTGTAATAAGGAATAACTGACTATATTCTGGTGGTCTTGCTCTGGCAGGGGAGTTGGACTAGATGATCTTTCAAGGTTCCTTCCAACCCTTAAGATTCTGTGATAGAACATCCATATGTAACTTTGTAAGAAAAAAAACAAAAGGAATAAATTATTACTGAGGAGGTGACAGCAAGTAAGTCCATGAAATTTGAATGGCAATTTAGAAGTGGTTGTGATGATGTTTTAAAGTAAATGGATAAATTTTACAATCCTCAGAGAATCCTGATCCTCACAGTTTTCTCTTAATATTAGCCCTTAACCTAGTAACTACTCTTTAAAGTTCACCTTCCAACTCAAATATTTGGAATGGCTTTTTGGAAGGATACACAAGTGACAGTGCATAGTTGTCTTATATATCTTGATATGAAGTTATGTATTTGAATGTTGTCTGGATTTTAAACTCTTTTCAGACTCCTTAATCCTAAAGACAATTTTCATAATAAAACTGGAAACCATATGGACCTTACTATTGCACAAAAAATTATGATCCTGTAAAACTTTACTGATGAAGTAAAAGAAATTGAGGCTGGAAAATGCAAAGAAAATTTAATTTCGCTTATGCAAAAAAAGCGAGAAAATAGTGATAGATGACTATCAAAACACATTCAAGGATGAAAGCTAAATCAAGGTTATGCGTTTCTGAAGTCCTCATGTAGGAAATGGAAGTATTTTTCCTTTCACTTTTTGAAGAAACAATAGTAGTGGTAATAAAAAACCCCTCCAGGTGTCTAGTTGGCATACCCACTTTTGGTCCTAGTCAGGTGGACATGCCAGAAGACTTAATGGAGATAACAATACACCAAATCATACCTTTCAATATGTGAGTCATTACTAAAAAATGAACAGTGTTTATATGACTTCAGTTGTAATGGTTAGGCATACAGAAGGTTTTAAAATATTTACTGTTCAAAATAACAGGTGAAACATCCAGCCCATTTTATTATAGTACTACGACAGCAAGCCTCTATCTTCTTCATTGTTCTGACCTAACTGCACAAACATCTTTTACCTTGGGCAAATGTCTTCCTGTGCCCTGTCCCTAAGTACTTGTGAATCATGCTGCATTTCTAGAGTTACAGATATCATACCTGTTTGCCCAACTGGACCTACCGTACCCAAGACCAGCATCTGGAGTTAAACTCTACAGCAAGCTTAGTGACTGAGCTCTTCAAAGAGCTCAGCCCAGTATTATACTAGCTAAATTTTACTGGGAGTATGACTTTGATGTCAAAAAAGCATAAATGATTTGTGGCTTAGTTTCTGAGCATTATAATATGTCTGAAAAGAGCTGAGGACATTTGGAAAGGAAAGTAAAAAAATGTGTAGGAAAAAAGATGAATGAATAATCAGTATCATCAGGCAATTGCTAGAAAATTTTCAGAATCTGTTTTTCATCTTTTCAGATGATCTGTAGTAAGGAGTTGTGTGTTGAATGTAACTGATGTGGACGTGTAACTTAAATGGTTCAATATGTTAAAATGTAGTTTTGTTAATATGTGAATTGTGCAATAAGATGTTCCTAGTGGTTATGTTAGTTTAAAAGCTTCCTGAGGGTAAAATGGCGATAAGATGCAAACCAAGATGCCGCAAGTAGTATTATGATTACAAAAAAAATGTGCCTATCTGAGAGAACATTTTCAGAGACAGACATGATTATGTCTGTGGAAGAAAAAATAGTTATGACTGACAACCTTCTCCTAATAAAAATATATCGGGAGGTAAGACAACCAGTTCAAAGACTTATTTTTAAGTCCCAATCACAAAGAGTCTATTTCATTATGATAACTGCTGTCCTGACAGTCAAGTGACAGATTTTGCTATGGGTTTTGATCTGTCCATTAAATATAGCACCTCCATTTTTTGAATGTTTTGAGTAGCCCACTGAGTAGCTACTGGCTGAAAAATAGGAGTCACAGTGGGAAGCTGAAGGGAAACAGGCCTCTGGAGCATTTAGTGTTTAATGGATCTACAGCTGTAGTGAAGCAGTGTGCAGAAATAATTCTCATTAGGCTTGGTCAATCAGATGACAAAATGAGCCCTGCCCCTCTCTCATTCAGCTCTAAAATTCAGAGAACAGTTTCTGCTTAAACCTGGTTAAACACAAAAAAAATCTCTTCAGTTATATTTTAGGCAATTTATTAATATGATATGCCATTAAAGGCAGGGGGGAGCAAATGGTAAAGCTACTGTATTGGCAAAATTGCCTTTTTCATCTAGGACTTCTTTTTAGAAGGAATAATTAAAACCAAGAAAACAATGATTTTGAGAATCAAATTTTAGGACATGTTACAGAATACAAATAATAGTTTAGTCCCGTGCCACATTTGTGGCATCGTAAGTAGCTTCTTATTTACAGTTTCATGTCAGCTGTTGTCATTAGAATATACAGTAGTAAATGTGCAATTAAAGAGCAATAATTTTGAATGGCAGAGGTTTTGCCTAATCAACGCTGTATTGTGCTGGTAAATCTTCAAATCGGAAATAAATTGCCTGTAATTGTAACTTCTGTTTTTCTGAGGTTTTTACTCTAAGTCCTGAAGCATGGTACATATGTGAAGTGAGAGGTCAATTAAGATACTCTGGTTCTATTTCAGCAAGTTTAAGAGGTCAGGTGGATGCAGTCATTACTGAACCTTCCAGGCAATGTTCTTTGAAGCAGGTTCCTAAGTAGAGACTGTGCTTTTGTGAAGAAAAGCATTGTTCTGATAAGCCTTGAGAACAGAATAGGTTTCAAAGGAGCAGATGAAGTTATTGTTCTGAGCTAATGCTGGTGCTAATAAATGCTGTCAGAATTCTTAGACTGCTGCCTGTAAGAAGCTGCAAACCTCCTTAAGTTAGAAACATTTAAACTGTAGTTCTAAGGGAAAAAAAAAAAAAAAAGAGTCTGGATTTGCGGCAGAAGAGAAAAGTTTTGAATAGTGTTTCTTTCTTTGAAAGTTGAAAAAGCCACTGTTCTGTGTTCAGTGTTGCTTCAAGGTAATTCTTTAGAAAGCGAAGGTGGTCCAGAGTTTCGTGTGCTCTCTGAAACTGGTGGCTTTAACAGTGTGGGCACAAACATTCAGCTCTTCTAAAATGTTTTCATTTATTTCTCAGTATGTTTAAATTTTCTTTCTGGTCTTGGAATTTCACCCCTCAGCACAAATAGTAGCTTTTGCATTGATCTGCCTCTCAGCCACAGTCGATGGAGAGCAGAGGGTTGCCCTGTTGGCAAGGTACCAAGTAGAATGGACATAAAATAAAAACAGAACTAGAGCTGTAAGTTTAGAGGCAAGCACAGGTAGTTGCTTAGGGAGAAAGCGTGGATTTGGTAAGATCTGGATAAAAATCTTCATCAGTTTTACTGGCTGCATTGTTTGTAAATTGTGTGTAATGAAAAGGAACTCCTTTTTTATTAATAGAAGCCACTCTTAAACAAACAAATGGAAAAATAGCCTAATACAGTGGGCATCATTTTACTAAAAGTTGATTCAGCTAAGCAGATTTGGCTCTGCTTTTAAATAACTACAGGGAAATGTTTAACCTCTATTGTATGGCCACAAAGCTTGTGCTGATCACACAGAAGCTTGGGAGGGCTGAGGACAAAGCGACGGGCTGCTGGAAACGGCTCCTCTTGTACGTGTTTCTGCACACAGTCCAACAACAGCAGGGCTTAACAGCAGTTTTGTCAAGATTACAACACGAAGAGAAGCATGGTACAAATCCTTACCTCTCACTAACAAAAAGAAAGGGGAAAAAAACCCAAACCAAAACCAAAAGGGGAAGAGGACTAAGGACTGTGTAGCTATATGCACAAGGTAAGGACTGATTTCTCTCTTCTATTCTGATTCTTCTCAGTCACTTACATAGGTGAGAATTGTGTACCTTAGTAGTAGTTAGTTCTGATTTATTGGAATGAAGTAACACGAGGTGTATTACACCTCTGAAGGGAACAAATCTGTTCTATGTAATTTACTCCAATATTTTTCTTTGATTAACAGTCTAGAACAAGAAATCGGTGAAGTTATAATCTATATCCATGCAGAAAGGGCCTGACTTTGTAACACATTAAAGAGCAGGTGAAATTTTTAATCTATTTTGATTATTATAGTATATGTAAAATTAACAGGTATAATATAGGTTGGACTACTTGCCTTAGGAAATATCTTCATGAGGATGTGTGTATGAGAAATTAAAAACTGAACAGTTATTCTTGGAATATTCCATGATATTCTATTTCATTATTACTTTGTCAGAATCATGTGGGGTTGAGTGCTACCAGAAATAACATAGATATGACAGAAAGATGGATCACCACCCTTATCAAGCAACAGAGTAGTTTCTTCTTTTCTAAGGGCTCTTCATCACTCCTTCAATCTGAAAGAGGAAATGACATGAGGATGAAAAATGGACCTTGGCAGTAGTGGATTGCATAAAATTCTGCTTAAATACACTAAATAAATTCTGTGTCACAAAGAAAATAATTTTGCAGGTCCCTTGAAAAGGTTTTGTTTTAAATAACATTCTGCAATATTGTAAAGTAAAATGATATATGTCTGTATAGATACATGATTAATTTCAGGAGAAAGATGCATACTATCTCATTCTATTGCTTTTTGAGGTTACATTAAGAACATTAAAGTGTCCTAATCTTTTGCTGAATGTTTTGAATACATTTTATATAAAACTATTTGGCCAATTAGGTTATAAAAGTGAAATTTTTGTATTTAAAATTGTTTACATTTGAACTTTTTTCATAGTTACGTTTTACAGTCTATGGATTTTTCACTCTGACTTTTATTTACCCGAAGTCCATCCACACTATGATGAAAGTTTGGAAAGTAACACTATATAAATTCTAGTTCTTTCACAAACCTTTAAATTAATAAGTACACAGTAGGCACGTACACAAATTACAGAAATCCTCAAAGATACAATTTCTTTGTTGTCTCAAGCTTTTGTTAAACTCTCTCCTAAAAGACACTTGGAGAAAGTAAATAATGTCACAGCAAAAGAATCTGATCATGGAGTGTAAATAGGTTAAAGCTGCAGATGTCGAGAAGAACTGTAACAAATATTTATTTTTGGAGCAGCATGTGTGTATTCCAGACATCTAAGGAGATTTTTATTCTGTCCACCTCTTATCCAAGAATCTAAACCAGTTTGACTGTAGTATGGTTTCTTTTCTCCCAATAAAACATTGAAAATTGTAATTAATTATTGTGTTTTCCAAGCCACACATATTATAACCATGTTTACCTCAAAAGAATAACAGGAACAAAGTGGTGAGATTTTTTTTTTTTCCCCCCTTTCCTTTTAATAAGTGTTAGAAGTCTGGAAAGGGTTACCTGTAGATTCAACAGAGCTGTGGTTTTCTGCTGTACGTGAGGTCTTAGGCAAGCCATATCTGTGTTTTAGATTATGCCAAACTTGTAGTCATAATCCTTGAAGCTACAGCTGTTCTTTAGTGCTTATTACAGCAAGATAGGGACAAATTCCTGTCATCAAGGTGGGCTAACTGGCAAAGGTTGGTCTGCTTCTAAATCTTCTAGAAAATGAGTCTCTTATAAAATAGACTGGCCAAACTCTCTCAACTTAGTCTGAATTTCATCTTTGATGTTCCTGCAACCCTAATACGCTACTTAATGGCTTTAGTTCAGAAATATGTGAAACAGTGAGAGCTATATTTCAGCTCATCAAAGTGATGATTGTGCAGCCTAATGGTGTGAATCTGTGGCATGTGCTCTGGAGTGTTGCGTGGAGGCAGGTGGAGGGTATGACTGAGGATGCAGTGCATCTCCTGCATGGGAGACCTGCAGGACTTTCTGTAGTGGAGAATCAAAACTTAGGCAGTCTGTCACATACTGCCCTTTGGAAGAGTCCCTTGGGATGGAGGATTCCTAAAATGTGCTTGGGTTTTATGTCAGAGACAGTGAGTTGTTGGACTGAAGCCTCCAGGAAACTGTGGATGGCTGCGCAGATGTAGCCATTACCTTTATTTAATAGAATCATTGTTGTAGTCGAGTGTTTTGGTCAATTAGGACTCATGTATGTGTAGCACTTCTGAATGCAGGTTCTGTGTTGGCTTTGGCTCACCAGGGTCCTGTTGGTTTGCAGGCAGCTGTTCTAGATGAAGGTGAAAGGCAGGAAGGGATTTGAGCTCCTGAAAAAAACATGAAGGCAATGAAGTGGATGACTTAAGTGAATTTCACACCAGTGAAATAAATTATATATGCCAAACTCCCAAAGTTAAAAAGATAATGTATTATTTCCAGTACTTTATTATGTAAGAACAACAGGTTGATTTGAAAGGGCAAAATGAAGAGCAATTCATGAGAAGTGGAATTTGTTACTGGAAGAAATGGCTACAAGAGAGTTCTGTTCTACAGTTAGGGGTTTGCCAATTGGCAGCTCAATTAGCAATAAAAGAGCTTTTACAAGTATCCTAAAATAACATGTATGACTACATTATCAATTTTATGGGAAGTTAAACTGATTTTACCATAGTACTGTAGTAAGTCTTCTGGCAGTTATGAGTAAACAATGAACTTCAATGACTTTTCTAGAGATAAAATGCCTTCTTTTATGTACAATATATAAAATAACAGACATTGCACTGATGCTAATGTGTTGCTTCTAGCTTCCCTTTATCACCAGTTTAAGGACTACTTATAGTGGCAAACTTAGCTGAGTTTGCAGATGACCAATAAGAGCAATAAGTACTGTAAAATTAAAAGACTGTAAGGGAAATCCTCAGTGAGAATTTGAGGTTTGCTTTTGAAATTTATGATCCTACTTGAACCTCACTCACTTGAAAGTTCAACTCCACATCTTTTATTCTGTAGAAAAGTAAGCAACCTCCTTTCCAATAAAACCTTAAATCTGTTAAAAAGAGGTTTCAAGTAACAAAGAGTTAAGAGAAGACGGGAACTGGATGTATCATTCTTGTGAATAAATAAAGGTAGTAGCTGAATTCAAAAACCTCTCCTGCTGTTTCCTCTTTCTTTGTATTGTGCTCTCAGTTTGGGGGGGGTTAGTGGAGGGAGAGGCTCCTCTGTCCCATCCTTCAACTAAAATTAAGGATATTATCTTAGAAAGTGTGAGAGGAGACAGTGTGCAAATTGACTATAAGCCCAGATCTCTCTCTTTCTGGGGAAGTGCTGTAACCAAAGGCTTTTCCTGCAGGAGATGATTACTGTCAGCTGCTGTGACTCCTTCCAGCAGATGTCTTTTTAGAGATCTGGGCATCTTTATCCCAAAGAACACTGAAATGTTTGCTCCTTAGGACATAGAGGTATGTAGTGGGCCTTAAGTTAGGTTACTGAATGTTAGAAAGGTGTGGTTAGGTTTTTCTTTTTGCTGAGTGTTTTTTTCACTGATGATACAGCAAAGCTGGATAAGTCTTTGGGTGCTCTGGTCTGATCTGATGCGACTGACTGTATTGTTTTGGAGGCCTAAATGCAAAAAATAATATTGAAACTTAGGGACTTTTTTTTTTATTTCTAATGCTTCTTTTTTTTTTCTTTAGCCCAACATGTATAAATTAGTTCCTATTAAAATACTATTGCACATGACTTAACAGGACTTGGGATTGCAGCTGTATGAAGACATATCCAATATATTTGTTATAGTTTAACAGTGAACATAATTGTGCCTCTACAAATATTTCAGGGTTTATAATTTTTTTTTTCAGGCAAAGTAACATAAAGACCTGTCATACAGGGGAGAAGAGAGAAGGAAAAGTACAGAAATAGACCTTCTTGCTCTGAAGCTATTTGTTCAAAGGTAAGGGGTTTTTTTTTCCCTCTAAATTTTAATTTCCCAGGATAACTGGGAAAAACCCCAAAACTGACATTAAGTTGTTGTTTTAGTTTTCTGTCTTTCTGTTAGCTTCTGTTAAGTACTAATAGGTTAGTTATATAACATCTGCATTTACCTGCATTTCTATGTTTTCTTGAGTTAAAAATTTGTGTTTACTATCTTCTAACAGAAGGGCTCATATCAAATATGTTAACTAGAAAAGTGGCTAAAAGTATTTAATAGCTTCATGTAATTGAAAATAGACTTAATCAACCCTGATATTGCTTGCTGGAGAGAACAGAGGGACAAGTCAGCTAGTAAAAAGTGAGTCTGGAAAAATGGACTTAAAACTTGAGATACTTTCATACTGATAGAAGATTTTTCATCCAGCATAGATCACAGATTTAGTGATGAGGATATTCTGAATTCTTTGTTCTCATGGCTTATATTATAAGGTTAAAATGCCAGTTTTGAAAGTTTTGAAGCAAGCTTTGATTATTTTTTTTCTTTTCGTTTTCCTCCACCCCTTCCCTGCTCTTGTATTTGAACTACCTATCTCTGTTCTCTGAAGAACAGAGATAGCCTTACTTGAAGTCAGTAGTAGCTGCTGAATCTGTGGTTTAATATCTGATTTTTCTTTTTTTGAATGAAAAAATCTGATTCGGAGGTCTTGAATACAGTATTGTATACAGTCTACTGGAACAGACCTTTTCTATCTTTTGTAGCGCGTAGGCGTGGATAGCTGCACAGCTATCCCTCATTTCTGTGTTCAAGGAGACAGAGCATACGAAAACACCAGTACTATGTTTAAAACAGAGAAGGGAGGAGATGGGCACTAAAACGTTTTGACTTTTTGTTGTCAGTGTTATTAAAAGTAACATTTAGTGTATCCTTTCCCTGCAAAGAAGATTATTCTTTTTTGAAATCTTTCAAGGATCTCTTTGGAAAGGGTTCTTGTGTTTGTCACCCAAGAGTTAAATGGGAGCTTTGGATAAAGAGGGCTGTTACTGTAAGGTTTTTAAACTAGACTGCTCTGAAAAAAATATAACCATTGAAGGCTCTGAAAGGCTTTTTGGATGGTAATCAAGTTAAGGAAGCTCTGAGATTCTTTGGCTTTGCTGCTGACTGCGCTTGCTCACCAGGATCCTGGCACCCTATCACTGTGCTCTCATTGCCTCCTTAGCTTCAGTTTTCCTGTCAGGGAATGCCACCTTACAATAGATCCCCTGGGGCTATTTGGATGAGTGACAACCAGCCAGCTCCAAAGTGACAAGTGTTTGAATGTCTAACTGGGTCAGTGCACAGGTTCCTGGTCCTCATGTTCTAGCTTTTTTCTGCGATGTTCTCGTGGTTCCTCTCATTTTTCCTACAGATGCAAACCAAAACTTTCAACATATTGATGTGGGGGAACAGACATTATGAGAGAAGGAGGATGATTTCCCATTAGCCTATTTCAGTTAAACTAGTTTTAGCATTTGAGTACTGACTGGAAGGGAGGAAGAGAAATCCATTAGAGTGATGGATGTTTACTGGACACTGTAATAGACAGTAAAGTGATTATATTTCACATATGAAAACAAATACATTGCTTTAACCTCCATGTTAGGTAATTATGATGGTTAGACCTATAGACTTGGGCATCAGGAAATATATGGGAGAGAAAAAGAACTTATATCTGTACAATGAGACTTTTCCCAAGTCTAATAAAAACTCACCCTCATAGAATGCAGTCAGGTATAGGCAACTGATGTGCAAGTGAACTATTTTATTGTTGAAGACTTGATCTGTGCAGAGAAGACAACAGACATTAAGTGTGTAGTCCATATTACTCAGATGTGGTTGCCCTCCTTTTGTCTCTTCCTCGAAGAACCATAGAATATCTGGAGTTAGAGAGGGTGTCTGGAGATTGTCTAGTCCAGCATCCCCCTTTGCTTAAATCAGGGTCAACTAAAGCAACCTCATGTTTGGAAAACTGACTCAAGTACTTAACTACCCTTGCAGTACAGAAGTGCTGGAATTTCATCAGTTTTAATTTGTGCCCATGGCCTCTTACTCTGTCGCAGAGTACCACCGAAAAATGTTGTGAATTGGTTAAATGGTGCTGGCCTCAGTATTGATCTCTGGGGTACACCAGCACTGACTGTCATCCAGCTGGTCTTCATGCTGATCCCAACCCATTGAGCCCAGCAGTTCAGCCATTTTTCAGCCTATCCAACTGTCCATTTGTCTAGTCTGTACTTCATCAGTTTGTCTATGGGGATTTTATGGGAAACTGTCAAAAGCCTTGCAAAAGTCCAGATAAACAACATCTGCTCCTGTCCTATCACCCACCGAGCCTGTCCTGATCAGTGTCTCAGTCCCAGCAGGTGCTGCTGGCAGGATTCCTCCATGAAATCAGTGTCTCCCTAGTTCAAGGTTTTTTTAAAACAATATTGTCAGTTTTGCTTTGGCTGACTTGCCTGTGTTTCTAAAATAATGCCTTTTTAATGGTGTATTTTTAAAAATATGAAGAGCAGTCATTTTAGCCTTGTCAGGTTTGAAAGTATTCTAAGTCATGTGAAGTCAGCTAGGTAGCTGTTGTCATCATTATGTTTCTGTTTATGTTTCTACCTTGCTGTAGTTGCTAATAAAAAGACCTGCTGACAAAGGCAAAAAATAAAAACAAGAAAAGGTTTGGTACAATGTGTTACAACTGTTTGTTATAATTTAAATAGACTGAAGAAAGGAGACTTTTAATTGTTAGGAATCAGAGGAATTATTATTTTAACAGTAAGAGTAACAGAAGTACAGTTTTTAAAATTTACATAATTCCTTGTAATACTTCGAGTGTGAAAAATGTCCTCACTCTAACAGAGTTGGCGTATCAACCAGTTAAATTTAGGAAACTTGACAGGAGAACTCATCTGGAAAACAGAAACATATTTCAGTAATGTATAGTTTCTTAACATCATCAAAGAGAGGATGGGAAGGGTTCTTTTATTCAAGAATGTAAATATACTCCTGCATGAGTACAATCAAAGATGCCATAAATAAACATTTTTGTAACTTTTTTCACAAGGTAATGTTAAAAGGAGAAGGGACATAAAGAAAGAAAGGAGGAGAATCATTAAACCAATCTTTATATTTAATATTTATTTCCAAAGGTTTTGACTCTTGTAGCAAAATGCATGGTTATAAAGGATCACAGGATGGTTGGAAGGGACTTCTGGACATCATCTAGTCTACCCTCCTGCTCAAGCAGGGCCATCTGGGCTGGTAGCCCAGGTCCATGTCCAGACAGGTTTTGAATATCTCCAAGGATGGAGATGCAACAGCTTTATTGCACAACCTGTGCCAGTTCTCAGTCACCTTTACAGTAAACAAGTGTTTCCTGATGTTAAGAGAGAATGTCTTATGTTTCAGTTTGTTTGCTGAATTGATCTTAGTATGCCCATATCATCTCAGACCTTTGCTTTCAGAGATCTACACCTTTCCTGTCTTTCAAAGCTAGCTTTTAGGAGTGCTTGTAGTTCGAGTTTCATTTTAATATATTATACTGCTGAGTATACAAACTGGGAAATAGAACCACATACCAGATCACTTCTTGAATACTTGGGCCAGGTCCAGTAGTAAGAAAGTCTTCTTGAGCTTGGAAACACTTCACCACTCCAAATCTATTTACTGGAAACACGGGAAGAATTTTTTTTCTGGATCGGTAAGAGGTGCAATTTAAACCATTTTAAACATTGGTGAAGTCAGTTACATACTTCTAAGTTGGTGTAGTCAAACATCTTCTGTGATGAGTATGTCACTAGATAGAAATAGAATCAAAAGCCAAGATAAGAGACTCTCATAATCATAGAATCGTAGAATGGTGGGGATTGGAAGGGACCTTTAGAGATCATCTAGTCCAGCCCCCCTGCAGAAGCAGGTTCACCTAGATCAGGTCACATAGGAACATGTCCAGGTGGGTCTTGAAGACCTCCAAGGAAGGAGACTCCACAACCCCCCTGGGCAACCTGTGCCAGGGCTCCCTCACCCTCACAGTGAAATAGTTTTATCTTATGTTTAAATGGAACTTTTTGTATTCCAGCTTCATGCCATTATCCGACTGTGTCCTGTTGCTAGCTACAATAGAAAAAAGGAATGTCCCAACCTCCTGTCACCCACCATTTAGATATTTGTATTTTCTTTTTATTTTGTTTAGATTTTAAACTTGAAATTTGAATGTTTCTGAGGTCTTCTGCCTGGCCTGGAAGTCATCCAGTCCATCCTGTGGTTCAAAGCAAAGCAAATTTTAGAGCCAGGGCAGCTGGTTCAGGATTTTGTCCTATTCAGTTTTTAAAATCTCCAAAAGTGGAGATCCTACAGCTTGGTTGGTCGGTTTAGTTTGTCCTTTACTTCTCTCCTTAGAGAATTTATTAAGTCTGATTGAAATTTTCCTTTTGACTTTTTACAGTACACCTTGAAGAAGTCTGACTGTGTTCTCTGCAACTTCCTTCCTCTATGACTTCAGGGACTGGTATTGGGAATGTACAAAAGCCTTAGCACCACCCTGAGTCAGTACTTTATAAAAGGCAAGATACTGTTGGGAAGCATTACACCTACTTGTTTTAAGTCTAATTTTACTAAATATTTTATGGAGCAGTTTAACATGGGAAATAGTATTGAAAAAAACCTGAGGCATTGTACCAAGACCTTTTGTAAGGAAACACCAGAATACATGGGTTTTTTTTCCCTTGGTCTGTCATGTCGAACACTTGGAAATGCTGAATTTTTTAGGGAATGGTTTGCCAGTGTGTAGGCTTATGCTCACAGTTTCAGGAGTGTGTAGTAATAAACAGAGGCTGAAAAAAAAGGGCATAATTGAGATTTCAGAAAAACTGGTGGTGCTCTACGACACAACAGATGAGCTTACAAATTCAGTTAGGAAAAGACCACTGGAATGGATTACAGCAGGGTATGAAGGACAACAGTTCAATGTGGACAAGTATAATTGTTTTAAATCAATTTTTTTTAATACAATCTATAATACAAAGAGAAAAGAAGATGCAGTATCTTGATTTTAGTATAAATTTATAGAAGAGTTAGTAAACATAATGAAGATGTAATATTACTGGATGATTTGGATAGATTTATGTGTCAATGAAATGTAATAGATGTAATAAAGATAGCAAATGTGTTGCAGTTTAATACCTGGGAAGCTTCAGCCTTTGTTGAAGGCCACTATCCTTTTGCAGAAGACTATAGATAACCCTTAATTACCTGGATATTTTTCTAGTGTTTTGCAACAGGAGTGTATGATGTCTAAATGCATATGAATATTTAAGTGACTGATACAGTGTAATATTTCATTTTCATCCAGTAGTACTTATTTCAAGGAAATCATATTCTAAAAGTTTTAAGACAGCAGAGTCTTTTGTGTGTTATTTTTTGAACTACATGTCAGTCTCTGAAACAAGATGTTCCTGTTATCAGTGTTACAGATCGGTAGTATATGAAGAGGTATCCAGAATGTATGGATTTATTTCTAAGAAGCTGGGGATGTAAAGGGTTAACAAATCCACTGTCTGTCCAAATGAAATGATTCAATGATTCTATGATTCTGTGATTAAAATAGAAAGAATAAAGGCAAGTAGTGAGTTGTAACTAACTTCCCCCTTCTCCTTTGCTCAAAAATTATTTTGTCAATAGTTCCCCTATATCAGAAGCATATAGTAACACCAGGGGAAGTCACAGAATGGATAGAAGGTCATTTACTGTTGAAAAGAATAGTGATTGCCTTACTGAATGGACTTTAATCATTACTTTGCTACAGTCTTCAAATCCTGAACAATATTTTGTTGTGCTATCTCTAGGAAAAAATATCAGTGTATTCCCTAGGGTCTGAATCACACAAGTTTGCTGAGCTTTGCCTGCTCCTTAGTGAATTGGAGTTAATCTTCTGAAAGGTACAGAAATGTTGAGTATGAAGGTAGAAACTGTATTTACTCCCCCAGTGCACTGCTCCCACCACAATTCTGCATCTGCCTCATCCAGAATTAATTCTTTCTCTAAACCTACTGTCTTCAGAGGAGGATGGGGCTTGTGCCCAATCTCAGGACTTTTGACCAATCTTCTTTGGTTTAAAGAATCTGTCCTGTTGGCAACCAAGAGACTCAGTGATATTTTTAAGTGTGTGTTTTAAGAAACTCATTTCATATCTCAAGAAATGCAATGTCTTTCATTTCTGACCTGTGCTATATTCCATAGCAGTTTGTAGACCTATATATCTCAGATAAACAAGAAGCAGTAATGTGTTCCGTGTATGTGCTTGTGCTTTCACTCAAGACAAACACAGAGATTCTTCTTAATGAACTTCACATGTGCGAGGGAGGGATAGAAGCCAAAGAGATGTCCTGCAAGAAAATATCTTTACTGTGAAGAGCACACATTTCACTCTGTTTACATATGAAAGAGAGAGAGAGAGATGTAATCTTGAAACCACAAGATTTCTGTGAATACAAGTTTCTGTCTTTTGGGGGCCAGCGTAAAATGGGAAAACCTGATAAGTAGTGGATCAGAAGAACTTTACCGATTTTCATGTTTTTTCTGTGTCTCTTTCTGTCTTTCTTATCTTTCCTGAATGTCTTTACCAGATATAAGAGGTGCTTCTTGGTTTTGTATACCTAAAAAGTGTCCTTTGGGTCAGCAGGTGCTGTACCTGTTTGATAATTCTTAGCAGGTATCAACTTGTCCTCTTTCCGAAATAGACCATTTCAGAGCCATTTTTTTATCCCGCTTGGCCCTGGATATATATACTTTGAGATCTCATTTATTTCACATTATCAGACAAGACTAAATCCTTACCAAACCTTTCACTTTCTCATACCTAATATTCTGTATCTGTTTTACTAAAGAGATTCTTTCAGGCTAGTTGAACAGGAGACCAGATCTCACCAACTTTGCAGGCAATACTTCGACTCTGGCATTGGAGCATTCACAGTCACCAGAAAATATGCAAGTAATGGCTTAAAAAAAGCCCTAAATGTGCTACGTTAGGAAATTGTTGCGAGATGGGTAGAGAGGCAAATTTAATGAAAGCAAGAAAAGCCAAAGATTGTAATGAAGAAGGGCTATACTTTTCTGCACAAAGAATTGTTTCCATTTTTTTAGAGATATTAATTGAGATTAAAATACAGAAACCATATAAGAAAATGGATTGGTTAAAGTAACACTTCTTCATGGATAATTAAAACACATGACTTCCAAACTTAAGTTACTTTGCTTAGTTTTACACTCAGAAACCCAAGCAGACACTGTACAAAATCCCAAGATAAAAAGCCAGTGTGTCCTAATGAGACATCAGGTCATGTAACTGATACATTAGTGTGAATCCACTTCTGGGTGGAAGACTTAAGTGAGAATTTGGTAACAATTTGAACTTTAAAACAAAAAATTAATGTTAAAATACTGTTAAATCCAGTATTTTTTTTTCTTAAGCTTTCAATAGTATCTTAATTTTTAAGGTAAATGATATTTTCTTCACGCTGTGACAAAGAGACCCTTTTCTTGACCTCTATTATTCTTCATTTATGCTACAAGTATTAATATATTTCAGTATTTTATGATGGAGATTTCAAATACAAAGATCTGGGGAATACAGAGCTATGCAGATTGGAGCTTCCAAAATATTTTTTATTTCAATTATTTCTCCTAAATAATTTACCTTTTTTACACGGCTTCTAATGTCTCCTGCTCATCTGCTGCTCCATTTATTCTGTGTTTTTCTAGCTGCTGCATTGTTACGACATCTTACGACAATGCACTTAATCAAAGAAGCTACTCAGTGAAGTGGGAAAAGCAGTAGAAGATACATTTTATTAAGATCCTGAAATAAAATGTGAAAAACGGTAGCTGAGCTAATGCAATAATAGCTTTAATATAAATTTGTCTGCAAAAAGCTTATCTTTTAATTAAAAATGACATAATGCAGTTAAGATTAGCCCTTGATGATAATGCATTCCAACACTCTTAACAGGCCTGAGTAGCACATGTTTACAAGTATTCATTTTTTTGAATTGACAATTTCAAAAATATTCACTAAAATATTCATAATAAAATGTCACGAGTGATTAACAGCTTGTATTCCAACATAAACATTTTTATTTGTAAAACAGTTGTTTCCAAACAACAAAAATTAAATTGAATATTCATAGCATACTAGGCTTTACTGCAATTCAGTGTTACCTCAACTTACATTTTCCTGAAAGATAACAGAGTTTACAGAACTGCAAGAGGTACATAGTTTACAGTATTGAGAAATGATGTCAGCACTTTTAGGATTTTCGCTACAGTTATTTGTCATTTTATTTTAAAAGAAATTTATCTGTTTTGATTTTTATCTGTTTCACAAGTATTTTGAGTCCTTTTGCTATATTATGGAAAATTGTTTATTTTGAGATGGTTGGAGACTGAGAATCTAAAATTGTTTCCATTACTAAAAATATATTTTAGTAACTTAATGCTCCTCTCCACTGTATTTCTTATGTTGTGTCATCATTTGAACCTTGAGAGTTGTAAATATATGGTACATAATCAATTTGGAGGACCTGTCAAGAGTGGTAGAACTGTGCAAGAGAGGGTAAATAACTACAGAAATGTAAATTATCGAAGAAACACATTTTCAAATATAAAACATTTAAATTTGAGTTGTCATATATCTAGGTCTTCTAATTATCTGAATACCTATTCCGGTTCTCAAAGGCATAGCTCCAGTGGAACTTCGCTACCTACTGCATATGGCTACATTTAGCTCAGTGAACTTTATCCAGTCAAAAAATTGATTTTTATGTCTGGAGGCCTGTAGAGCAGCTCTCCTGTCCTCACTGGCTGTGGAAAGATGAATTAGGTATTATAGGTTGTTCCCTCTGCAGGGCTGGTCTACAACTTGAAAGTTTTGTTGGCAATTTACTGGGCAATTAAATTCTCAGGAAGTACTTCAAAAGAAAATAGATGTTTGGCTGGCAGGAATGGGTATTTTCCAGCCAGAGAAAAGAGAGATGTTGCAAGGAAGGTTTAAACCCTGCAGGTATTTTTTTTGTCTCCCACTGACTGTCATATTTTCCTACTCATTTAAGTTTGTTCTGACAAGTTTTCCCAGTCATCTACATGAAATGGTAGCTCTCAGGCCACACAGGTTTTGAAGGTATCAAAACTCCTTTATGTCTAGAACAGCAGACTGCAGAAGAATAGCATGCTTCCACCAATTACTATCTTTCAAGCAGTTGTAAAAATCATGAGATAGAGCCATATCTTGAAAGATGATATGGAATAGTACACAGCGACTGTTCTTCCAAATTAGTCATATACTTTAAGGACAGTATTAGTTGCCTTGGACTGTTTGCAGAGCTCTGGAGACAGCTTCAGTTCATGCAAAGTAAATGGATTAAGTTTTTTAGGGTATATTTTAACTTTTTTTTCACGAGACGTCTCCATGTCTCATTGATTCGCTAGCACAGTATTTGCTGTATGGGCCTTTGGGATCTTCCAGAACAATGAGATGGGTGACGGATGTGGAGAAGTATAAACATATAAGGTGCACCACTTTGGAATTAGTGAAATGTCCACAAATTCAATTAGTTGATATAAAGTGCTGTACAGACACAAAATATTCCTGCAGCCTGCAGATGTTAAAAGTGATCATGCAGTTTAATGGGAACCATAAAAAGTATTATTGTTCTACATTAACAATTGAATCTTCCTTCCTTGCACAGTTCCCCCAAAACAGTATCTAGTGTGAAATACAATTGTGATTCTCACCGTTATCACATCTATGCTTCTGTCGGTTTTTGTATAGGTAAGATGAAACTTTTTGAATCGATTTGCTTACTACAGAAGTATGCTTTGATTAGTCAGTTGAAAATTAAGTTTAGAAAAGCTGATGTGGCATTTTGTTTGACTCATTTTTTGGCACCGGCGCAGAAAAGTGATTAGTAACTCATGCAAAATCTGTAAGGAAATTAGGTCCACACCTGTTCTTTTTTTAAAACCAAAGTAGTACTTTAAAGGTGTTCGATGCTTGTTAGGAAAAGCTTCTAAGGATCTGTAGAGCTTGATTCTTTCTACTGCCGTTGCAAAATTATGCAGGTAACTTGTATGAAATTGTAGGAGTATTAAGTAGGATGCATTATACTGACTGAAACAGTCATCACCATCCTTGTGTTTTCTCAGCATTACTGCAACATTTAGATAATGCATTTTTTAACTGAAAAGACATCCATTTATTGAAGTTGTATCTTTGGAGGAGCTAGGGGGAATGATGAAGTTGGAGAGAGTTTAAGTAACTGCACTTTGATCTGAAGAGCTTTGCTTTAGTACTTAAAACAGGAAGTGCTGTGTCAAACTGAATAAAGATTTGTTTTTTCATTGATGTAACTGTTTTACTTAAAGGTCCAAAGAGGGTTTTTAATTTTATTCTTCTCACCAACATGCTGTAACAGGATTTACCAAGTGGAACTTGGTAAAAAGATCAGAAATAGCTTCTACCAAACAGCAATTAGTGTATCAGAGTATTGAGTTCCTATTAGAGGGCAGCCCCACACGAGAGATACCTACATTTTTGGAAAATAGCCTACTGCTTTACTTCTTGTATATACTCTGTAGAAGCAGTTATTTATGTTTGCTTGACTGCACAAGGGCCCAACTTCAAAAATAGTATAAACTGCTTAGAGTCTCATGATTATGGCATCTTGCTAGCTTAGACCTGAGCTAGAAAAGCCTCACATACAGGTTTCCTCCTACTCCACAGTTGCCCTACCACATTACTGTGCAAATCGTTGCTGCATCCTTCTTCCATACGTAAAGTTGTGGTATGATCTCATGACTGAGCAACAGCTTTTCAGCTCTGATTTCTGGTGTCATGCTGATGTAACAGTGCTTTGACCTCTTAGGCAAAAGATAGAATTTAAAATTTTTTTACAATTTCTGCTAGTGTTGATAGGCATTTCCTCACTGACAGTGCTAATTGATGTCAATACTGTGCACAAACATCTGTCTCCTTTGTGTTCAGTCTAATAGGGAATGTAGATACCAAAACTAACAATGTGAATTCTTCCCTAGAGCTAAGTACACGTGTCCTTACAGTGTTCAGCAGGGCTGGGAAGCCTTTGCCGGTTGTTTCTGGCTTCAGTCCAAGGTGTTCAAGTAGGATCTTGTGGGTTGTGTGTACAGTATTTGATTTTTCTCAGGTTGTTAATCATTAAGCTGTTGAGTAGCCTCAGCGTCCAGTGATGAAAAACCTAAGCAGTCAAGAATAAGGTGATCTTCCCTGGAAAAATACAAATAAACATGTACTAAGAACACTGAATTGCAGATTGTGGCAACAAATTTTCTTTCACTCATGATTTTTCTTGCAGCTGCAACACAACATTTCTTCTTACAAAGCTTCAGCTCTTCTCCAATACCTGTTGTTCAGTGGAGATCTCCACTGTAGGCTACAAATCTTGCCTTGAGGGCTACAGGGAATCTTCACATAGAAGAGATGTTCTACAGAGAAGTGAGCGTATGAGAGAAAGGTTACAGAGAGCACAGGCTATGCAGACTTAGGACACAAACAGACTGAGGGCAATATGTGGTATATGCATTTGTACCTTGACAGATGTCAGCACTTATCTGTTATGCATGCAGTTAACCTCCTTGTCTGTTCAGTACAATGACTGCCTGTGACATGTTATGTCTGACAGTAGCTTCTCCATGGAGCCTGTGGGATGTGGTTTGCACAGCACCTTTGCTCTCAGGCGCTCTGTTGCATCCTGCTCAATTCCCATAGAACTCAGGAAAGCAGACTGCTTGACCTGAACGCCTCTCCTGAATTTACAGCACCTTAGTGCAGCGTAGCCTCCATTTTGCTTCCAGGAGGCACCCACTTTGTACCAGGGTGCGTAACTCCTTTGGTACTTGTACTCAATCAGATAATAACCTTATTTGATTTGAGGAATGTGTTTACATGCAGTTGTGGTTAATTGAACTCAGCAGCAGAATGTCTGTTGGCATTACTAAGTTAGAATATAATTTGTTATCCCTGGATGTCTGTGGTGTGATTGCACAGTAGTATGTGAAAGCTAATGGAATTAGATTCAGATTATTTAATTTCCTTTTCTAGTTGATTTTGTTAAATTCTCTTAATCTGTACTGGTGTACACAGGTAGGAAGATCCATACAAAGATATCTATGCTTTTTTGAACATAATTTGAGAGTGGCTGTGATAGGAAATGAAAAGCTTTCTGTGATGCAATATGTGACATTTCATACAGCAAATACACTTGGCCCTTATTTGGACATTATCACTAAACAGCAGTTAACAAAGACATTGCCTTCTTATGATGGTTTTGTTCTTCACCCTTCATCCATAATAGGAAAGGGCTGAAGGAGCACACCACCCTGTGTCTTATCAGCCTACCTGACCTTCTCTGTGAGGGTGGGTACTGCCTTCCTATGAGAGCCAGCTAAATCACTCATTTGATATTTTACCCATTTAAATCTTGTTCATTCCTTTGTTAATTGAGCCATCTGCAAGAGGACATTTGTCCATAAACTCACAGAACCCATAGTATGATAGTGATGAAATGAAATTGGGCACAAACCTACAGTGGTGAACCAGAATTCAGTATAACTTGATGAATACTTGGGGATAATGTCTCTGTTTTTGTCAGGTGGATTTGTGGAACCTAGTCTAGCATATATAAGTCTAAGGATAGAGAACTAAAAGTTTTATCCCTAAACTTATTATGCAGAGACAGGAAGAGTAACCTCAGTTTTGAACAGAGCTAAGCTACAATCTCAATGATCCTATAACGTTATCAGTAGAGTATTACATTGGGTTGTGTGGGCACTATAATCAGAGGAGGAAAATGCTTACAGTATCACTTTGCATTCAGTTGTGATCAGTATTAGAGCAGTAAAATGTAGCAGATGATTTCAGACTTCTAATTAATATACCAGGGATTTCATTCCCTCTTGCGAAAGGTGAAATCTAAAATTTGTGATATGAAAATTTTGCAGCCCTTGTAAGTCTGTTGTGAAATAAAACGTATTATATTTGGGAAAGCATCTATGCAGTATCAATATTTTCAAGCTTTTAGTAAGTGATTGATTTATATAGGATTTGTGGAATCCAAATCAGAAACATTGTTAAATAGTGCGTGCTGAAAAATACCTAATCTTGTATGTATTCTACAGAAGCTTTTGGTTTTGTTTCGGGATTCATGAACTCTCACGAGTCTTCTAAAAATTAGCAGATGTGAGTACTGTGATAGCTCAATAGTGTCATCTGTCTGGCATCAGGAGCCCTCTTTTGCAGTACCTAAGTGTCTTTTGATTTATGATGTGGTCCGGTAATGTTGTAAAGCTCTCTGACTTCACTGAAGAGTGAATGACTGAGTATCAGCAGTTTGTAAAGCCTTTTAATACTGCTGGAAGTACAGATAATGATAGTGTACAGTGCTAGAACAAAGCAACAAAGACTGGCTATACAAAGGTTGATGGTCACTTAGTTTCTAAAATAATTACAGTTCATGTGGTTTTGGCTTTTACAACTTTGGAGTATAAATCCTTTTTGTTGAACTTCTGTGAAGTGTTATTCAGGAAACACATTTCTGCAAGAAAACTGTCAAATGTTTAGCCACAGAAAGCAAAAATATTTATTTGAAACTTGTCATCCAGTCATCTGTCAGTATATTCATTAGTTCTTGAAATGCCACCAAAGCAGCCATGAATTAAAAAGGAAAACATTGTTTTGAAAGAGGCTATATCCTTCTCATGTTAAAATTTATACTAGAGTGTTGTAAATTACTAACTTAATGTGATGGCCAAATCACAGAAGAAACAAAATATACTGCCTGGCAAAATACAAGAAAAATTGAGTTTGAGGATTACTCACAAAAAGCTATTATCCTTGCCTTGTTTTGTAATTCTTTTAAAGCAAGTCATGACTGCCTGGAAAGAGGATGGACAAGATCTCTGGGAACAGTAGAAAGTATCTTTTGAAAAGTACTTACTGCAGAAAGTACTTACTGCAGCACTCCATTTCAGTCAACTGGCAAAAGAAAGGTTCTACTTACTCTATCAGAAGGAGTGTATTCACTTCTGTTCAAAAAGTACTCTTTCTTTCTTCAAGAAAGGTTAATGTGTTTTACATTGCATCCTGTATTCTGTAAGATCATGTGTAAATTAGTTATGAATTTCTGAATACAGTATCTTTATAAACTATTCTAGTCGAAAACTTTCTGTGACAGGCCTGCAGCCTTCCTTGTACAATTGTTAGTAATGCTGTTGGTATTTCATGTTTAAAGTCCCTGATTACCTTCAGAGTACAAAATAAATGGTTATTTATTTTTGTCAGATAAAGCTCCTTGATGCTGAGACACTTAGCAACTGCTGTTTGTTGTGACAAAGCTACACAGAGCTAAATGCATTTCCACTCAAAAATATCTTTTCCACTGAGAAAACCCCAAATAAAAGATTCCTACAGATTTGAAAAAAGTATGGTTTGCATGTGTGTGCTTACTCACAGAGGTGAGCATGAAAATTTCTCCATAAATACCTTATATTTGACTTTTCAGTTGCTGTTTTGACTTTTAGATAACTTAGAGGTTTCTCTGTCGTTTGCAAGCTGATGTGCAAACAGAAAAGCTCTGTAGTGCCAGACATATATTTGAGATGCAAATGAGCACAGGAGCTGCACAACCAGGGTGCTTTCTTAAAGGACAGTACCCATCAAAGCAACAGGTTTGATTAAGTTGAAGAATACACTTCTAATTCACCACATGCCAGACTAAATACTGTTTTCGTATGTGTATATGCATATATACCTATACACAGAGGTATATATTTCTAATTGTATAACTACAAAACTGAAGTAATTTTATAAATTATGTGTACACATAATTTTTCTCTTTATTTCCTCTTTAGAAAGAAAAGTCTTCAAATATAGGATTTATGCTATTTATAAAATGCATCCTTGTAAATATAAGTGAAAGGTGGTACTATGTTAGAATTATTTCATAGGAGACTGCATACATTGATATATGGTACTTGCATACACTTCTTTGAACTATTTTATTCCTACTAGACCAAATAAATCTTATTTGAATACATTAGTGTAATAGATTGGTGGATATAAAGCTCAGGGAAGTCCAAAAAGGTTTTGCATTCCTTTTTATGACTTACTGAGTTTGCAGAATATAGTACGTCAGAATTCAAAAGTCACCTATCTGACAGACTAGGAAAAATGCTGCACCTCGCTAGGAAGAAATACAAGGGCATATTCTTAATCAAGATAGTAAAATGAAGTGGTAGTGCCAGAATTTTGAACGGCAATATGCAGTGGAAGTTATGATTGCATTTGTCATCAAGTGAAATGTGTCTGAGACACTGTAAGATCTCCCTCCTCCATCCCTCCATTCTTGCCTGGTGCAGCTCACTGCTCCTGATACCTCTACCTCCTCTCCCCTCAACGGCTTGGGTACGTAGGGAATGGGGGATGTGGTCAGTCTCTCACAGATGGGTTCTGCTACTTCTCTCTTCTCAGAGGAGGCTGACTCTTATCATTTTTCCCCTGCTCCGATACAGGGTCCCTCACATGGGACACGGTCCTTAACAAACTTCTCTGGTGTGGGTTCTTCCCAGCAGTTACAATTTCTGCAGATACAGGATCCCACGGGACACTGCCTCCTCTGGCCATAGTCACTGCCCCTGACATGGGGTCTTTAATCAAGAGAATCACTGTCCCTGATGTGGGGTCTTTAACGAAGTGTGAACATATGTCTGCTTCACCAGTCCTCTCCACAGAATGCAGGGGAGTCTCTGCTCCAGCACACCTCCTCCTCTCCTCCCTCATTGCCCTTGGAGTCCGCGTGGTCACTTTTCTCTCTCTTCCCACTCCTTGCACCACCACCACCAGCTGGAACAGAAAAGACAGAGAAGGAAAAAGCCTCCTCTTCTGACTTCTTAAAAAGTGATCATGGAGGTGTCTAATTGGCTCAGCCCCAGAAGTGGGTCTGGCTCAGAGCTGGGGAGAGTTTTGAGCAACTTCTTACAGGAGCCATCTTTACAGCCCCTTCCCCCTTACCAGAAAGGGCTGTCATGTCAAACCGTGACATTGACTCTGCCATGAAGTAATCTTCCTGGGCTTTGCAGAGTGTTCCTCACCAGTGCTTCAGTTTGGAGGAACAGAGTCAACTTAAGTGATATGACTTTCACCCAGCTCAGATCCATGAAGGCTTAAGTAGGGAGTACACTTTCATGTGATACTTTACTTTGTTTAATATCAGACTGTGATTGAAAAACAAAGTAGTTCCTTTCTGGAAATCTCTGTCATGTTAGAACCAAATATTTTCTTGTGTAGGTTTGTTTACTTTTGGATCAGTGAACTGATGTAGCTTAGTGAGGATACTACAGTTCTTAAATGCAAGGAGAAAGGGTAGGAACTTAGAGTGAGGAACAGAAGAACACAGGAGCTCTCCAATGTTTTCTTGATGTCTACTTGTCATTAGAGCAAACCTAGTGTGAAAACCCACCCCTAAACAAAGTACTGACTTTTTTACTCAAATGGTAGACACTGATGGAGAGAACTATAAGGACCTTGCAAAAAAGGGGAGTATGGCCAGTGAATGGAAATCCATAACTCCTCTCCAGCAAACCAAGAAACAGAAGTGTTTGTTTGAGTCTCCATGAACCTCCTTTTTCATATCTGCACTTGTTTAGACTATATGAAAGATTAAGCAGGGTAAGAAATTACTTTTCTAGCATGGCTCTTAATGTTTTACAGTACTGGAGACAATTGTATGGCTAATGTAATTTCTTCTCAAGCAATCAAGTTAGTTAAGGTTTAATTTTGTTTTCTCAACTCAGATTTCACTCTCTGCTTTTTTGGTGCAGGTACCTTGACCCAAATACATAAGAAATGGTTCATTTTGTTTAAAAGAATGTCTTAACTATACTTCTGTCCTTTTTAAATCTTTGAGGCTTTCCTCCCCCTTGCTGTTTTCCCTAAGACGTTCAAAACCTTTGCTAAACCAGTGCAGTGACTTAGGTAAACTTCCTATGATTAAACATGTGAGAAAGTGTATGTGTGAAGTTCAGAGTGTCTCAGTCATGCCAACTGTCGGCTTTATGTCTGGAAATTCTGGTTTTTGATATCAAACAAAAGGTGTATCCCATTTTTCCCATCATATGCTGATGTGAATACATCTTGCAATGTTAAAAATAGCCAAGATTGTCAGCTGTTGTGGAAAAAGGAATGTGGTTTAATAAAGCAGAAATTTTATTATCTTACCTGGCAGCTACCCAGCAGCAAGAATTATATGTCAAACTGCATGTAATTTGTTGGACCTAGCCTAATGCTGGGAACTCACTATCAAGATTAAAGAAGAGTGAGAAAAGATTTTACTTATGCCAAGAAGGCCAATGGCATCCTGGGGTGTATAAGAAGGGATGTGGGCAGAGAGAGATTCTCCTTCCCCTCTACTCTGCCCTCATGAGACTACATCTGGAATATTGTATCCAGTTCTGGACCCCTCAGTTCAAGAAGGTCAGGGAGCTGCTGAAGAGAGTTCAGCACAGGGCCACCAAGATGATGAGGGGAGTGGAGCATCTCCCTTCTGATGAAAAGCTGAGGGAGCTGGGGCTGTCTAGCTTGGAGAAGAGGAGACTGAGAGGTGATCTCATTACCCATTACATATTTGTAAATATTAGGTGTCAGGAGGATGAAGCCAGGCTGTTCTCAATGATGTCCAATGATAGGGCAAGGGGCAACAGTACAAGCTGGAACAGAAGAGGTTCCAAAGAAACATAAGGAAGAATTTCTTCCCTGTAAAGGTGACGGAGCACCGGAACAGGCTGCCCAGATGGGTTGTGGAGTCTCCTTCTCTGGAGACATTTGAAACCCACCCGGACGAGTTCCTGTGTGACAATCTGGGTGGTCCTGTTCTGGCAGAGGAGTTGGACTAGATGATCTCTTAAGGTCCCTTCCAATCCTTAAGATTCTGTGATTCATCTTTGCCTCCTCCACAGTTTTGTGGAGGTTAATTCCTGACAACTCCTTTACACAACCACCTCTTCTTACAGAATGAATGATGAAGTTAAAAATGGAGTGTGAGAGATCCCTATGGATCTGTGAAAACCTGTTACATTTTAAAATTAGTAATAGGGAGTGCAAACAGGTTTGTTGTCTTTGCGTTCCACTCTTAGTTCAAATGTAAGAAAAACAACATAACCCTTTAAAATACAAAAGTATTTTGTCCTATGCCCTACTATTTTGTATTATGCCCTACTGACAAGCCCTAAATATGTTGAAACCTGCTTTCTGATTTTTCCTTCTGGAAGAGGAAGCTTGAAAAGATTTCCTTGGTCATTCTTATCCAGTGAGTGCTGCACAAGTGACCAATGTGTCATAATGCCTTTCATGAGCTTTCTCCAATTCCATCAAATGATAAAACTCCAAAATCTAACTCACAGAAGCTAAAAACAACCCCCACTCAGAAAACCCCCCTTATTGAGACTTTTAATGACTACCATGATACAAAATTATTGTTTTCATGCACTTAGGGATGAAAGTTGATCTACTACTTTAAATTTTATTCTGACAGTGAAACTATTAATTTCAATTTAAATAGTGTCTGGACAAATTGAACCTTGCTCAATTGTGGAATATAGTTATGAATTTATATTTTTAGTTTAGTCTAGAAAATTGGGAAGTACTTACCAAATCTTTGCAGTCAAACAGCTTGAGTTCCTACCAATGAAGGAAGAAAGGAAGGAATCCGACTGGGAGAGGGTTGCCCTAATTTTTCTGCCTCATATTATCAGCCAATCTCAGCCCTCCATGAGAGGTTAATATTAATTTAGCATGTTATTGTTCTAGCAGTAAGAAAAGCCATATCTCAAAGCATATTCTTCAATGTTAAGTAAATTGTTCTTATTAAAAGTCTGATTGAGTTTTTTTCCCTTGATGGACTTTATTTCCCATCACCTTTCTGCACAGGTAGGTAGCCTTCTTCATAGGTAGCTACTCTCACAGCAGTATGGAGAACAGCTCTTCCACCAGTCTGGTGGTGCCCAGCTAGCTTACAGCTTTTAGGAAGGAAGAAAAGGCAGCATTTGTCTGTCTTTGAGAAGGAAAATGCTTAGGAGACATCAGAGTGGGCAAGGGAGAGATGTTGTATGTTCACGACTGGTTGTCTAAGGTCCTGCCTTACTCCTTTTTGTAAGGAGATACTCCAACTTTGTTGCATATACACACAGTGGCAAACCTCGCATCGATCTTTAAATTTCATACTGGATAGAGTTACCTTTTCCTTTTGCTCCATCATTGTGCCTGCTCAAACGTTTCCCAAGAGCTTTATTTAAAGCTTTGACTTGTTCCCATAGACCATATGGAAAAATTTGGTAAGACATCTCCATTTCCACAAGTCTTGCTTTCCAGAAGTACTGCTTTGAGATACATTATTCTTCTGAGCAAATATGAATTGGGAATTGAAGCTGCGGAAACCTGGGGAATAATGCCTGAAGGGAAGTTAAAGGTGAGGCTAAAAACCAGGCTGGTTTCAGAGATGTGAGAACAGGAGATCAAAAATTAGTTTCTTAATGGTGCACTAGTTTCTACATGTCCTTACAGACCCAATTAAAATAACATTTGATTAAAATGAATACAACAAAGCACAGTTTTAAAGGGTACCAAGTCTCTGGATAAATTGAAAAAACAGCAAAATTTAATTTTAGATTAAAGATTAAAGAGTACTTTCTGGTCTTAGTTATATTATCGTTTCTCTGGTGTATAAGCAGTAAGGCAATTTAATGTAAAATTAAAAATCCTTGGACAACAGCATGGTCCAATGCAAATTAGCATGGCTGAGAAAATTATTTTGGCCTTTAGATGTTGAAATCCAGAACAATATTATGCTATTACAGCTATATCAACTGCAGGTGTTGCTTGAGAGTCAAGTGAGCATTCCTTTGTATTTTCTTTGAAGGATCAATATTTCAAGACGGGCGAAGGAAAGTAATGTGACTGGCAAGTTGCCTTAGTACACTGTTATTCTAACTATGACTGAAAATTGCCTCAAAGAGTAAGATAATTTATAAAAACTATAAAGCATAGCCAAGTGTTTGAAGTAATCAAAGCTAATTAGGAATATTATTTATTTTCACTTTTAAGTGTCTTGATTCATTTTTATAATTTCTTGAAGTTTTTCCTCTGAAATGTTGATATTTTGTACTGCATTTGCATGAAAAAGATTCATTAGATGTTACAACCATGCAAAAACTAGGACTGGCGGAATTTACTGAAATGAGTAGTTGTAATTGTGCTGTGAGAAATTACTGTTCAGTGTACTCATTATTAGAGAGAAATTTGTTTTTCATATTTTGTGCATATCTAGAAATCTAGCAAATAAACTGACCTAAGGAAAAAAAAAAAAGCACTTTAAATGGATGCATCATTATAGAATAGTGTCTTTTCATGAGAATGAAAATTCAGTCATGGAGTGAAATTATGCTTTGTTTCTGTGCTTAGATGTATTGTCATAAAAAGTAGATACTCCTATGGATGCCTCATTGTGTGATCACAAAACTTATATACTATATATATATATACTTATATGTATAAAAGTTAATAAGTTTTTTTACTTTTGAATCATTAAATGTCATTCTCTGGTGTGAATAAAATAATATGCTTATCAGCCTGCTTAGTACCAGCATACGATCTGGATCACAAGTTACGTAGCAAACTGCTTTTGCAATACTATCAGGAGAATTTCAGAATTTTTTTTTTGGTAGTTATTTTTTGATTTTCTAATCTTGCAATCATATTTTTACCTTTAGCTTGAAGAATCTTTCTGTAATTCAATATTTATTATTGGTTTTGTGGGAGGATATCATATGTGCTCAGAATAATAGTCATATCGTGAGGAAACAGAGTCTTTGAAAGAATGCATCAAATGGAAGAAGTTTTTCGTCATCCATTGGTACCACTCAGCAGAATTGCACTGAGCCTAGTTTAAACACAAAAAGAAATAAATTAGTATTCTTGCAATGTGTGCTCTTTGCATTTGAGATCTTAATTTATAGGATAAATTAGTAGTAACAAGCCAAAGAAAACAGTAGTAAACATGGCAGTGTGAAAGAAGTTTCTTTTATCTCCTCGGTGGTAATGTGAATGTGAAATTCAAATGAATCTGTGAACAATGTAAATTTTTACATCAAAGTGTAATGTTTACTCACAGAATAGATATGAAGTTCTGGGTAAGATTTTTTTGTTTCATTAATGAATAACGTACACGTACCAAAAAATGCAGGGAAAGCTATTTCCCAGTTAGAGAGCAAACTGGATTAACTTCTTTGTGAATAAATGAGCTTTTTCTACCCTAAAGGTTTGAATTAATGATTTGTATTAAAAAGCTCACTCAGGCTGTAATTACTGGCTTTGCCCTATTGCTGCTTGCTTAAATTGCACCTAAAATTATGTTGTTTAAATGGTGTTTTTCTCTAACTCCTTTTAAACAGAAAATTGAAAATATTCTTAACATATAAACTATATTTCAAGTGAGAGGGCAACAGCATGGGAATATCAGTTACCACATGTTATTGAGGAGGTTTCAGTTTGATAAGGGTGTTTTAAAACTCTATTAGAAGTGCAAGATTTATTGTGAGAATTAAGCTGCAGGGCTTTATTTTTGATATATTAAAATTAAAAATACATTTAATTAAAAAGCCATATTATTCCTTTAACATTGTAATAGCAGAGAAATTCTCCACATTACCAGAAACATGAAACACATAATAATAAACTCTTCATTTATATTTTTTAATATTAGTATTTTTTGGGGGGGGTTAATGCAGAGATGAGGAGATGGTTAGAGGATAGAACAGATCTTAAAATGAAGAGTTTTAATCAAGACAAGTTCAGACGAAGTCAGTGGCAGATTTGGTTGAATAACACCAGCAAAATGAGAGACGAATCCTAAAAATATGAATTTTAGTGCATTGGGCCTGTTATTTGAAGTTGTCTCAATAAAACAACAACAAAAAAGTAGACCCATCAATTTGTGTACTTAGAGAGATGGGGTTTTACAGTCAGTAGCAATAAAACTGGCTAAAATCACATTGTTTGTTTAAAACAAGAAAAATACAGGAATAAATGGAATGACTGCAGGGGAAAGTAATAACAAGTGAAGTGCTGCTTCATCCAAATGTCATCTTTGCTTCTGATGGTTTCATCCGAGGTGCTCTTTGTGTGCTGAACTAAAAATGTTCACTTTTTTGTTTGTCTGGCAATAGAGCTGAGTAAAACAAAAGCTGTTTGAGGAGGAGGGATACCCATGATTTGTACCTCAGGGTGAGAAGTCAGGGTGGTGACAGTCACAGCAGGCTGTGCTGAAATCTCTATATACATCAGATTTTCTGGAGTTTACCCTAACAATGGATCCACAGTGGATCTGAAACTTTCAGGCCTTAATGCTTTTACATCTTCCCTAATGACTGCAGCATTGGTTTTTTCACCTTTCCCTTCTTTCTTCCTGTGAAATACCTGTTACGCTCTTGTAGTCCTTGTTTAAAGGTGATACCACTGCTGAAACAACTTGTCACTCTGGGTTTACTGTAGACACGGGCAGAGCTCTAGCAAATATTCATGTACAAACCACTAGGCTGTTACAGAGTCTGGATTTTTGCAGACCATCTTCCCAACTGTGGCTTTCAACATTCTCCTGGAATTCTTTTTTTTCTGTTTTCATGTTAATATCATGTTGAATACTTTCAATTTCTCTGCATCTGACCGTAGGTATATACAATTTTAAAATGTAATTCCAACCTTGATGTCTGTAAATATGTACACACTTTCTTTTCTTCTAGCCTTTCGCCCTCCATCTAGAAAAACGTAAAATGTACTATTTATCTAGTATCTTCTCAATCCCATGGCAGTATCTTGCTTCAACATTTGCTGCTGTACTTCGTCATCCTCTTCTCAGCTCCAAGCTCAAAGAAACTTTTGCCTTGTCCACTCTCTGGGTCAATCTGCCATCTTATGTGGGATTATGTACATTTTTGTACATTATTGTACATTTGGAGGCAGAAGACACTTCATCCAGACCATTCTGTGTCCTGCTCATGGGCAGTGGGAGAAACCACATCACCTTTGTTTCCATGAGTGCCAACTAAGGCAGCTCCAAACTCTGATGACAGAGTATGAGGTTGTGTCATTGTTCGCTGCAGTGTCCTTGGCAGGCCTTGCCTTGTATACTCATAGAATCATAGAATGGTGGGGATTGGAAGGGACCTTTAGAGATCATCTAGTTCAACCCCCCTGCAAAAGCAGGTTCACCTAGATCAGGTCACATAGGAACATGTCCAGGCGGGTTTTGAAGACCTCCAAGGAAGGAGACTCCACAGCCCCTCTGGGCAGCCTGTGCCACTGCTCCGTCACCCTCACAGTAAAATAGCTTTTTCTTAAATTTAAGTGGAACTTTTTGTGTTCTGGCTTCATCCCATTACCCCTTGTCCTGTTGGTAGCTACTATAGAAAAAATGGATGTCTCAATCTCCTGACACCCACCCTTTAGATATTTGTAAATGTTAATAAGATCTCCCCTCAGTCTCCTCTTCTCTGGACTAAACAGCCCCAGTTCCAGGTCTCCACAGTGTCCACAGAGGCCTATATATTTAGGGAACTGAATGCTCTACAGGTTAATACATTATTCTAAATTATTTTTTCTAAATTATGTGAGAGTGAGGGAGAACTACAGATACTCTTGTAAAGAAGTGATAAAGTCAGAAAATCTCACAATTGGCAAGGTCGTTCTGCCTGTTGTTAGGGCAGTAGTCATCTCTGCATGGATGTTCCTCGGGAGCATACCTGAGCATAGTGACCTGGTTATGAAATGTGGCACAACACTGGTGATATCTACAAATAAATTTTAAAGACTTTGTTTGTTTGCTTAAGTCTCACATGGCATGAGATAGTGTTGTTTAAAGTAGGGACAGACCTGATTTGCATAGCTATAGTCATCATGAACATTGTTAGCACTTTTAGAAAGGCAGAGATATTTCTAAAGCATGGAAATGCTTGTATCTGAGCTCTCAGTTCACTTCCATTTTAAATGGTGGGCAGAGATTGCAAGCTAACCAATATATTTTTAACTCCATTAGCATAATTAATTAAAGCAGCAAACATGCTAACTTTTGCCTGTTAAATAGATGTTACACATAGATGGCTAGTTCTCAGCCCCCATTTCTGAAAAATCTACCCAGGGCAGCTAGCTGAAGTTAGTACAGTTTGTTCCCTCAGCTCTGTTTACTCTCCTTTGTTCATGTACTTGTTAGGGTTTTATATCTGACAGAATGCCTTAGTCCTCAGTTTCTGGCACTGTCTCTATTCTGAGTGACCTCCTCCCTAGCATAACTATTCTGGCATTTCATGCTAATATGAGTGGTTTCTGCTCTATTTCCCAAAGGGAGGAGTTTCCCAGTCTTTGAATCAGATTCTGCTCTTTTGCACAGTATGGTTTTCACAAGAGTATCTCCAGGATTACAGGAATGCTGGACAGATGCTGCTTTTGGGGTTAGCTGTAGGGATGCAAAGAAGGTAATTAACCAGAGTAATGGAGAATGTATTGCCTTCTCCTAAGTGAGCTCTCTGAAGCCTTTGCTCTGAATTCTGGTGGGTTAAAAAAAAGGAAAAAAAACCCTCCTTTCATTATATCTCCTGGGTAAAGAAATTAACATTTCAGGGAGCATTTCAGCTGAGCATCCCTTTTGCATATTTACAAGGAGCTAACTGTAGTCATTAAACTGGGAGTCTTCACTCAGGATGATGGTGCATTTTCCTTCTGCCCAGTCTGCAGTTTTCCTTCTGGTTCTGTTTGCACAGTACGGTATGACTGTCATAGTAGGCTGATGATTCTTAGACTTTTTTCTCATAAGCACTGTTTTGGTCTATCGGAAAACCTTTCTGAGGGAAAGAGATGGGCTACTTGAAAATCTTTGTCATCTTCATGTTCAGTCTGAATTACATATCTGAAAGTGGACTTAATGAGTGACTAGATCATTTGCATACTTCTGCAAATGTCAAAGCATAGTCTGAAGAGCTATCCAAATGATACTATCGTGTGGGTACCTGTTTTTAACTTCCTGGTGCTGTAAAAATGTGTTTCCTTAATTTTTCTCATTCACTCTGATTTCTCACCAAAAATTGGATAATCTTTACTCCTCTTGATTGCCATATTTAGTGATTCTCTTCAACACAAACTATATGTCTCTAAACCTATGCAAATTTTGATTTTACTTCCTTCTGTGTAAACCCATAGTCTTCCACAGATTTGGAAAGTTGCACTCAATTCAGGCATTTCAGCTAAGTCCTTGATTCAGACAGCAAATTAGGCATGTATACTTGCATAAGAGATGAAGTATATTTGTTCAGGCTGCAAAGACTTAAAGGACTACTGAAATAAATGGCACTGAACCATTATTTCTATGCTCCATTCCGTCTCCTGTTGTAAGTGAGCAGGTAAAAAAGATGAAAAAGACTAAATCCAGTCAAGAATTTATGACACCACAAAGCACCCAAGCAAGATTGAGTTGCCTGAGTTTAAATTTGCAATTCAAAAATGCTCTTTAGCTGCTGATTTGACTCTAGAGGCATCTAAACTTGCCAGGTTTACTAGGTTTACCTCCCTGTCTGGGGCTGTCCATAGATTTACTCTGCCATGTATGTAATCACCCCAGCCAAAGCAGCTTATAATTTAATCTGAGCAGGATCTAGAAAGTAAGTGCTCCTCTGTTTAAATCCTCAGAAGTGCCAAATCTAGTTAGTATAGGTCCTCAGGGAATATGTAAGACAACTGCAAAAGTACAAGCCCTGATCCAGTCTTTAAAAAAATCAACTCTTAAGTGGCTGCTCTCAAGAGGAGATTCAAGTCTGTACATCATGACTGAGTCTACAGGCTTGCCTACAGCCCTCAATTAGACATTTGAACACCATACTTAGTTGAGTTTTTTACCCTGCATTTTTGGACACTCCTAGGATGTGACATTTGTACTCCTGTAGCAGACAACTGAAATAAGACCTTGCTGACTGGAATTTTTAAGGACCTATATCCTTGGTCTTTTAGCTGTATCCCAGTGCTCATAGTGATTTACCAATGAGCTACAGTTAGCAGCTATAAATTTTTATAGTGTTCAGGAAGAACACTAAGGACTCAAAAAAGGGAAAGGGAAAAATATTTTGAGATTTAAAAAAAAGCAAAAACCAAAATACCCTCATGAACAAGTAAACAAGACAAGATCAGATTGTCTGTGCCTTAGCAATGTAGAAAAGATCAAATCTGACCTGGAACCTGAGAGTTTCCTTCTATCTCCCATTCTGTGGGTGAATGGAAGGAGGATGTTTTACAGAATTAACCAAACGGACATAGCTTTGTTTATATCCCCACCTCACCCAATAAACACCGTTTGAGGACAGATCTGTTGTTAAATATACTTAGTTAGACCCTAAACATTCATGCCCTTGTAGGACACTGCTCAGTCCTGGTTGCACTGGAGGAGTCGACCTCACGCAAATTAGCATCAGCTGGGCATGTGTCAAGTGAGCTGGTACAAGCTCAGTCCAGTAGCAATGCAAAAATGGATGGATAATGAAGCTGGTTTACACTGCTAATTCAGTGGTTGATACTGAAGTTACGCTAGAAGTGATTGGATCTCATTGTGCTGGGAGATACACAGTCAGTACTAATACTTGTGTGAAAGAGCTTCTATTCTCATGGCAGATGTGTTGGCCATTGCCATGGGGCAGACAAGCAGACAACTATTTGGTTTAGTTTTACAGGACCAAGATTTAAGAGCAGAAACAGGATTAGTGCTGCTTTGTGACCTACTTCACCAGCAGTTTATTTTCTTGCTATTGATTTATGATTGCAAGTAACATGATGAACTGAAAGAAAAAGTATGATGCATCATGTTAGGATGGAGAGCTGTAGTCATAGTAACCATTAATAGCTAAGAAATAATGTATGTTAAAGGTATTTTTAGTCAGCAAGTCTGTTGCAATGGATCTGCCTGTGTATTATAGAGGAGCCAAGGGAAGGGAGATTTCTAGTTCACCGGTTTTCATTTTTAACATGTTCTTTAAGACTGGAAAAAAGCTGGTGTTCTGCCCAGATTCAGAGTAGACAAGCAGATTGAGCAGAGTAAATATAGCCTGATATAAATCACAGTGAACATATGGAAAAAGCTGATTGGGGATTCAGCTGACAGGGAATTAAAGGCCGTGAGTAAAATTAATTCTACTCAACATAGTTTTATGGAAAGCAAAGCTTGAGAAACAAATGATTGACAAAAATTTGATTTTAATCTTTTGATATTTGATAAAATCACAGGTTTGGTAAAATGATGCTGTCAATGTAATAGACTTTGAAAAGTGACTTGTTGCCAATGTGAAATGTAAAATGCACTGTATAATGAAACACACCAGACTTTAACGAACTAGAAAAACAACTAGTGGATCTTACTATAGGATAAGTGGTTTTCCCATATTGGAAAATAGAGGATGAGAGTAGAGAGACTGTAAATTGTGTCTGGGTGGTGGGAAGGAAGGACACCAGTGTGAATGCTGAAGTACGGTCTGGCAGCCAGAATTGGAATGTACTGTGTAGTGGGAGTCCAGGAACATGACTAGGCTGATGATTCTTTTCTGTATATGGAACTGCTAAGAACACTGAGAGTGCAGCACACAGCTTTGCTATCTGCCTTTGTCAAAAAAGCCTAAAAACGGCTAAAGCACATGTAACCATCTAACACTAAGAAGCACCTGCAGCATCTGAAATAGTCCTTACAAGTCTTTTGTAAAATTCAGGAGTTCTGTCTGCATAATTTATTCTTAATCCAGTCTTCTTTAATTGTCTGTCCCCACAGCATATATGATGTAGCCAAAACAAAGCAATGTGCTTAACCTTTGCAGGAGGTCAGAGAAGATGATTTAGTATTCCCTGATGACTTTGAATGATAAATCTATAGTAGACTGTAACCAATGAATAATTTGGAGGAAAGCTGTATGGTGTTTTCCAGAGTTCTGGAGGAATAGAATGGTTCTAACTAGATGTATTTTGGAAAGTTTTTGAAATAATTTCTTTTTGTGTATGCTTATATTCAGCTATATGTCCTGTTGTAAGTAGATTAAGACCACCTACCTGTAAATAGGCCATACCTTGGACAATTTACATCTAATAGGTAAGAGTCAGGTGGGGAAAACAAACCAGTAAGTATTGAATAGACTACATGATTATTTAAGAGCGGGACTTCAAATAGGACTGAGCTCTGTCAACTCATTTTAGTCTATTTAAAGTCATGGTACATCCATAGAAATAGCTAAAACAAAGGCATTATCTAAATAGCATTATTGTTTCTATTAGCACTATGTGTATGACAGGTAGTGTAATGTTAAGTGCATTGTTGTTTGTTTGTATTTGAAATATTTTAAATGAAGTAATTGCTTTCAATCTGATATTTTAATGTTACCTCTAACTGTAAATGCTAGATAAACTAAAAAAGAAGCGTGAAATCTTAAACCATTTGTTCAAAAATATTTTAAATCATCTTGCATAATTAGCACAGTTGTGTAAAATACATAAGCCCTATCAAGATCTGTCATTAAGTGATAAGAATATTGTAGTTGTCCTCAAAAGCATTTTGTTCTTTTTATCTGTTAAAAATATAAAACTAAATATATGTATTATCAACACTCTTTTTTATGTACAATTCATTAAATCCATTTACATAATTTGAAATTGCTTTTAATGTTTCTATGGAGCTTTATATAAAGATGCTTTGAAACAAATTTCCTTGAAAACTGCTTTTTTTTCCTGTATCCTAATTGTATCTGTCTTTCACTGTAAGAAAAAAAATACAAGGTGTTGCTCAATGGTAATTTTCCTCTCGTTTGCAGTGTCTAACTTTTCCCCCATTAATTTAGTCATGACTACATAGAAGAGGATGCTTTTTTTCATTAATGTGTGTGAAATATTCTAGTTATTCCTTCTTGTAGTTTTATAACTCTTTCACATTTCTAACATTGACCTTAATTTCAATTCACATTCCTAGAGACCTTTTTGAACTTGGCCAACTTTAACTCATCCAGACAATGCCTGGACGTGATTCAGGGAGTAGCACAGTGCAAGGGTGGTATGGAGATGTTCTTCAGAGGGGAAGAATGTAAGCCATGGTGTGTCAGATTCTTCTCCAAGATAGCAAAGATGAGAGGAAATAACCTCAAGTTTCCTCAGGGAAGATTTAGATTTGATATTAGGAGAATTTTATTCACTGGAAATGTTGTCAAACATTGGAACAAGCTGCCCAGGGAGATGGGGAGTCAGCATCCCTGGAAGTATTTAAAAGATGTGTAGATGTGGCACTGAGGGACATGGTTTAGTGGTGGGCTTGGCAGTGCTGGAATAATGATTGGACTTGATCTTAAGGTTCTTTTCCAACCTAAATGATACTATGATTCTGTGATTTGTTTGCTCTTAAGATCTTAAAATCAAGGACAAGGGTCCTATCCTATTTGAATTATAATATGAAAAGGAATCTTGAATTCTGCATTCCAGATGATCCTTTCCATAAGTGGGATGTTTTTCCTATCTCCTTCAGTCTTTTCAGAGTATCTGTTTTTGTTGTTTTAGCCAAAAGTGTCCAGACATTTGAGTCACAGTGAAGAGATCACTGGCACCAAACTCTTTTGTGTTTCTGCCAGATATCCTACCTCAGACTCACTGATGCTTTCATTCTTCTAGTCATCTTTCTGTAGCTCATCTGTAAAAAGTAGCACTATCATTTTTTTAAGTAAGTGGCAAAAAAATTGTATGCTCATTTGAGCTATGTTCTTTTGCATACGTAAAAGAACTCACTTTGAAATCTGATGTCATGCTTTGTGATAAAATATTATTATACTTTGCGTATACATTCACTTTTACCTCAATTTCTGTTTGCTACACTGTAGCTTCAACTTTTAGTCCATATTTTACAGCATCTCAGCAAGAAGCACAGAGGATATTTGTTACATATGTGAGACAGATGCAGGTATAGAGAATCTTATTTTGTAGAAATTAGTGAATGGACTCCTGAATGAGCTGTCAAAATTGATGTGTTTTCCTGTGAAAAGGGTAGGACAAAATGTCTGAGTTACAAGATATCTTAAATAAATTATCTGGAGGATGAGGCAATCTGCTGTATAAATATTTTAAGTTTTGAAATTGAAGCTTTTACACTGATCTGCACTTAGAGGCCTGTCCTTATTTTGTAGCAGATAATATTATGTCAAAGCAGTGTTTAGTTCTACTCAGCAGCTGTTATATTCATACTAAATTATGTCAGATTTAACACTGAATGTATTCAACAAGAGCACCCAGTTATGCTGACAAACCTAAAATCATTTCTGGTTAAGTATGTTCTGTCACAAAACAACTGGGCACATTGCCTCTCTGAAGAAGGTCAAAGTCAGTGTGCAAGCTCAGCTTTATAATTCCCTCTGCCTGTTGAATTCCCACATTATATGCAGACATCACAGTAGTAGACTCAATAGGTATCCTACTGGAAAGCGGTAGTAGCAGAGGTAGACAATGTGAGACTTTTTCTCAAGGGTATTACTTTCACAATCACTTGAATTGCACATGCCTGATTTGCCACTTCTTGCATATTCATTTGTACTTGTTCAAAGGGAATGCAATTTAATTTTAAAATACTCTCAAATCACTGCAATACTCATTTTACATGTTGAAAGAACAAGGCAATAAAGTGGATAATCAGGTTCTCACAGTTTCATAAGGGGAACTGAAATTTTACTTGGAGAAGAAACAATAAAAGTCAAGGTTCACTTGTAGAATACTTCAAAGATTATCCTATAAATCCTGGGTCAAACATATTGTATAGAGAGGGCACCTTGCTGATTGCAGTGATGCTATAATGAGGAGATGACATTAAGTGTGAGAATCTAGTTTAACTGGAGAAGAGCAGGCAGCTGTAGTCGCTCTACTGGAGAGCACTTCATCACAGGAAACACACTAGAGTGCTCCCAGGCATTTTCAAGAGAAGCCTTTCTCCTTCCCCTTACTGCAGCAGGAACACAGGAAACTGTATGTACCAAAAGCAGGATGGAAGGAACTCTTCTCCCCTTCACCAGATAAACTGTCAGTGCTTTAGGGTACTCATTTAAAATTTAGGAAAGTCCAGTTTATTTTCCGAGGAAAGTCTGGCTACTGGTTATTCTTCCCTGCTATGTGCCTTAACCCCATTCTGGGTATTTTGGAGTTTGGTTTGGCAACATTTCTGCTTCTGCAGTTCCAGTTTGTATAAATAATTATGCAAAGGCTAGAACTCAGATGTTCTGTCATCTGATGAATTTTGATCTGCTGTGACAAATACTTGGTTGTTTCGTTATGGTGTGCAGTACTCTAGATAGTTTTGAATGTGAATAAAAATTTGCTCTCTCATGTTGTGCCTCATTCAGCAGTTCCCAAGAGCTCCAAGGAGCAATACATCTATGAAACAAACTTTTATGTTATAGATAGCGACAGTAAGAATCAGAGAGTTTGATGTGCTGGTTAAGATGAGAGGCTGAGCTCTATACCTCAGTTCTGGTTTCAAAGTCCAATTTCCACTCAAAAGACTATATGAAAGACCATCTACAGCAGCAATTAAGAGACAACATTTCTTCTGTAATCCGAAGATTGAGGAAAATTCTTAGCATAGACTGGTTTAAGTTCAGGAAGCACAAGTAATTCTTTATTTAACATTTGTAAGGCAGCTGCTTTTTTTGCAACTGTCCTTGTGGACTTTATAGCCGTTTTGTTTTAACATCTGTGGACATAGCTGAGGAAGTGCTCTCTTCAAGGTAAACTAATGCTGATCACTGAGAACTTTCTGATAGTACTTTTCTGGGAACGCTCTATCAGCGTCCCATTTACTGAGAAGTACCATTTGAATTTCTAAAGGTGATGTTCTTATAGCTCTTTGTAGGTCACCACGATGATGATGAGACTTACAGGCAGCTAGTTTTCAGTCTTTCAACATTCTTCTGAGTTAGAGCTTGGTCCAGTAAAAATAAGGAGGGAGCTAGAATCATTCTACCATGGCTAACAGAATCTGTCATGCTTGGTTGAGGGGAAAAATCTAGCACATTTTAGCACATTTCAAAGAACAGATATCGCTTGAGTTTAATTTTTTCCACCTCTTCACACAGGAAAGGAGGAGAAGAGAGTTTGATAGTGTGCTGCCAGTTAATTAAATTTTGGTTTCAGGCTAGAAATGATAAAATATTTCAATATTGTGGATTTTGAGTGGAATCAGAAATCTGGGAATAGGATCCCAGATTCCTATGCAGTACATTAACTAGCACAACAATGTGGCAGTCCGCGGTCTTCTGTATTCAGTCTGCAGTGGTCTATTAGAAAGAATTCCAAAGCAGGGAGAAGCTAACTAAACCTAACTCAAAGCTGCAGGAAAGCCCACAGTTTACTTAAAAAATTTGTGGCCAGACATGTTTTCATAGGAATAGATGCCTAAAATAACTCTTTCCAAGAATTTTTCAGAGTGTTTGAAAAGAGACTAGGTAGACAATTCAGACCTTTAATCTTCTAAATCTACTTGAGAGGACTATTAACTTTAGTATATAGCCTTTTTTAACTAGCTGGACTTATGCTTTATCCTTCTTAGAAGAAGCATTTGTATTTCCATTCAACAAAATTATAGTTGTTCACTAACTTCTGTAGGAAAGTGTCCTAAGAACTTGTAGATCTCTTCTTGGATTTCATTACAGCACATGGTGTAACTATTACCCTGGATAAAGTCTGTAGACCGATGGTATTTCATAATATTATTAAGATGTGATAATTCAACTCTCTATTATCTACATATTGTCTTTCTCTTATTTTTATTTATCAGGTTTCTTGTCTATATTTACATAACTATGCCAAGCTACCTAGTCTGATGAAGTTGAGCTTCATTCTTCAAGTGTGATTTACTCAATACAGCCCAAAATCATGATGAAAAAGAAAAGCGTATCTGCAAGCAAGGCTTCCTTGGTCCTCTTTCTTTGCCAAATGATTTCTGCACTGGATGTACCTCTTGACTGTAAGTATTAACCTGCTAAATAAGTGCAGAATAATGGAAGATTAGTTAAATAATTTTGGTATAGGAAGATGAAGATAATTTCAACATGGAGCTAAACACGAAGTATGTTTGCTCATTTTAGTCAGGACATTCTGAATAGTTACACAAATTTTAAAAAACTGTGCATATGAAATTACATTGTTCACTTGAGAAGAGTTAACATAGGATTCTTATGAATACTCACACTTTTATGTGCCTTTATTGAGCACTTAATTTGATGAAAATGAAGAAGGACAGAGAAGCTCTCTGCTAATTATTTTAAATGCTAATTATTTGTGAAATTAAGTTCATATTGACAATTTGCTGAAAGCCCCAGGACAACTCATAGTTGCTGTAAACATTCACCCTTATCTTCATAATAGAGGTTTCCTGGAGCTGATATGACATCTAGGAAAATATTCAAATAGCTTAAATTCAGACACTGGAAGCATCTTACTCCAGAAGAGTAAGTTGGGCTCCTAGGTTTCCTAAGCAGTGTCTGAAAACACTTAAGTACCCGACTTTAAGTTAACAGCATGTATGCTGAGCAGGGAACTCTAGTATAATGATTCTATAATCAACCACTGAGGAAACATCTGGAAGAGGGGAAATCACAGGATCTGAAATTCTGGCTTAATACAAGACTGTGTTAGTGGGGAAACTTGAAAGTAGCACTCCATTCTGAAACAGAAGCAATGGTAGCTGTTGCATTGTATAGCTCTAATTGTTAATGTTGTGAAATTATTCATGCTTCAAGTTGTTATTTTCTTCTTAAGATAAGCATGGTCACATTTTCAGAATTCAGTGAACCATGTTGCACATCACAGTAACTAGTCATTTGTTAAACTAATTGCCAGAGAAGAGAACATTAGGGATGGTGTTAAATTGATGGATTAATACATCAGTAAATTTACCTATGACACTAATCCGCATGGCTTTCTTTACCCCCATGTTTTTGATACCTTCCTGTTTTCCATAAATGCATTTTTTTAAATAATCATTGATGTAAATTTAAACTGCTTTGTTTTTTTTTTCCCTATGCACATTTAGAAGCCTCTCAAATCAAGGACCTGTATTTCTGTAACAAGATCAATAAAACTGAATCACATCAGACTTGTGCTGTGAATGCCTTTAGAGGAATAAACAGTGACTTAAAGACAGCTTTAAAAGTTTGGTGAAATAACATCTTTTTTTCCAAAATTTTTCACCCTAAAAATTTTTGCAGGCTAGAAGTAGTGTTTTAAACCCATCTTATAGTTTAGGAACTAATGTAAAATTTGCACCACTTTAATATCTTTATATAGAGATATAAATAGAGGTTAAAATAACCAGAAATACACCAATAGACAAAAATAAGAAACTCTTTCAGATGTATCATGTTAACTCTCAATTACCTTGTGCCTATTATGTAATATTTAATATTTTTTTTAGACCTGAGCAAGTCATGTACTTGAAGCCAAAAGTAATATTAACCAAAATTACATCTATAATGATGTTATTGCTTTCAGAAATAATTTTTAGAATGGACTCTGGGAGGGTACCACAAGGAAAGGGCTTATATTTTCTGTGGGTCTTCCCTACATACCCACCACAGAGACTTGATTAGTTGAACCTTTAGGTTTCATCCAAGTTAGCAGTTCCTATTCTTGTCTGTCTCAAAGTAGTTAAAAGATGACTGGCAATGCAGATGACCAGAATCAGTTTATCTTGTTTGAAAACATTATGGATGAGGAGACATATGTGCAAAATATTGAAAGTGTGCAATAAAGAGTGACAACTAAGATAATTTTTGTTTCAGTTATTTTTGAAGCACAAAGGGATTGCATGTCTGCTGAGTAGAATTAGGTGCTTTCCTCTTTGTAAGGGTAATTTTAGCCTGAAGCATGCTCTTTGTTCTTCCATATGATCATATGAGTGGATTGATTTTGGTTGCAGCATGAGGGCCGTGCTCTCCATTAATTCTGATTTGCTGTCTCCTCAGTACCAGTGTTTTGTGTCCTTGCAAAGACAAAAATCACATATCACGGTTGCCCTTAAAAAGTCAACACTTTGGAAAGCTTTCTCATACCATGAACTTCAAAATAAATGTAGTAATATCTGACACAATGGAATTCATGGCTGGAATTTCAGGCATGGTTTACAGTGCTAAATATTTAAAATGTTTTCTTTTTAATGGTGACCAATGTATTTGTCAGAGATACTTATCTTCCCTCTCAAAAATGCTAATTTTCTTTTAACTAACAAATGTTTCTCTTTAATCTTCATTTGTCCATTCAACTGCTGATTCTGATGGGGGAATAAAAGCAAAACTTCTAGAAGAATGTAAGTTCCCGTCCACAAAAAACTAGGCTGTGTGCTGCTAAACATTAATACTGATTGTATTGCAAATTGAATTTGCAGTGCAAAAACGTGGTTTTCTGACATTTTGTTGATAATTTTGTTTGTTGTAGCTGAAAGTTTTGTGCATGCAGTGCTCAGAAAATACTCCTGTACATAAATTGATGTTCTGATATTTTGAACAAATTAATTGTTTGATTTTTGGTTGTATGCCATCTGAATATTAAAATCTTTACTTATTATCAGCATAAGCAGTGTGTTATTGCTACTTTCAGGAGTAAATATACCTGATAAAAAGAAAATTCATCAGAATATATGTGCTTATGTACTATTTTACTTATCTGAGTTGGAGATACTTTATATCCTTAAAAAACAGTGGATGCAGTTGTTTAAGCAGCCCTCGTCTTTTATGGTATCTCCTAACTCAGCTCTAGTGTCATAGTTAATTTAGTAACTTTAAGTTCAGTGCGTACCACAGGAGTGGAGACTTCAGTCTTTGATGTGCATCAGATGGAATAGTGTATGCGTTGGGCAGCGTTCATATCATATCCCTTTTGAGAGTATGCTTGCTTTTTGCAAGGAAGCATCTGATGTGTACTGCCTCTGAGAGAAAAAAAAAGGTCTTTCTTTGAAGTGCCTCTCTAAAGAAGTACACAAAAAATCATCACCATGTGAAACTGTCACCTTTCTCTTTTAAGCACTCTCCTCTCTGTACTGAGGAAGAGGAGCAAAACCCATCTCTGCATGGCCTGTTCTGTTCTGCTTAGTTGCTATATTTCATTGATTCCATTATCTGATTTTTTTCCTGACTCTTTCTTGTGGGTTGGGCTTTACAGATGGCTACCTCTTTCTGTGCAACAGAGTACTTTATATATAATGTTAGGGAAGACTTCAAAGAAAAATACCAATTTTAAAATTTTAACTGGGTAGAGTCAGGCATGAGACCACAGCTAACTGTAATGATTGAAGTATTTTGCTGAAGTGGCTAGACATGACCTCAAAGTACCAGCAAAATGTATTGCTGGACAGATAGTTTACAAGATTTTGACAGTGATGTTCACAGACATGTTATTAACTGGTTCCTTTAACTGACACTACACAGGTGAATAGTGTTGAGGAAGACCCCCTTTTCACTACCTAAATATCATAAACAGGATTTTTTTTTTAAATGCAAAAATGGACATAGATAACGGTAAACAGATTATAATTTAGTTTAAATAGGCAGCCATTAACTACTCTGTTAAGTGAATAAATTCTGTATCCTGCTGGTTATTGTAATCTACTTGATAATTCATATATGTCAAGTCTTTGCATCTCCTGGGGCATTTCACAAGATTGACTATACTTTCCTTGAGTTTTTTTAAAAGAGACTCAATGCTAGACTTTTCCTACGTGTTTACTCAATTTGGAAACTGGTTATTTATGTTATTTATAACACATGTTTTACTCCTGAAAAGTAGCTCCTAAAAGCATGCTTTGTGGATTAATTCAGTATGTTAAATGCAATAAATGTGTGAAAAGTTTACACTCGCGGAGAATATGGAAATATATAAAATGCTTAGAAATACAAAGCAATGTGGGTTTTTTTCCTTCTAGTGGTAAAAACCATTTTGTGTGGGTATATGTCTCATAACTCCTCATTCAGGATGTGTCAGACTTAAAATTTTTGTTTCCTTTAGTTTGGGGAAAATCTGTTGAAATCTGACACATAAAAATGATATTAATTATTTCTTTTTTGCCAAGATCTTCAACCACTATAAATCAGCATAGCTCAGTTGGAAGGTAGTATAGCTACCCTGATTTACAAGAGTGGAAGGCTTCAGCCTCCTAGTATAAAAGATGAAAGAGTCCCACAAAGAATCCCTCTCTTCTGTCAATGATTTGATTGCTGTTTGCAGTTCTGTTGGCTTACAAAAAACGTATGGCTGATACTTTGAAAATATTGTTAAATTTCTCTCTGTTTCTTGTATTTTATAATGAAGTGTCACAACCTCCTACGATAACTCAGCAATCTCCAAAAGATTACATTGTTGACCCTCGAGAGAATATTGTAATACAATGTGAAGCAAAAGGAAAACCACCTCCTAGGTTAGTAGCCTTTTGTTCTGATTTTGTTGGCCTAACAGCATAGGAAAACTAGGAAAGAGTAATGTAACTTTTGTAAACTAACAGATAAGTATATGCCTAGGTATGTGCTTGCACAGACAGAAAGTTTGTAGCTAGCAACAGGACAAGGGGTAATGGGATGAAGCTGGAACACAAAAAGTTCCACTTATTTCACTGTGAGAGTGACGGAGCAGTGGCACAGGCTGCCCAGAGGGGTTGTGGAGTCTCCTTCCTTGGAGGTCTTCAAGACCCGCCTGGACATGTTCCTATGCGACCTGATCTAGGTGAACCTGCTTCTGCAGGGGGGTTGGACCAGATGATCTCTAAAGGTCCCTTCCAACCCTACCATTCTATGATTCTACGAAATATACACGTACTCTTACTTTTGTAATTTAAACAGCTACCAGATAGTGATATAAATTTGGCTCTTTTCATACTTGACATTTAAACTTATCTGTAATCATCAAGCAGCTATCTTTTTTTTTTCTCCTCCAATCTCTAACAATAAAATGATACTCAATTACTACAAGAGCAGATCAGTAAATGCATGTGGAAAACATTGAGAGGCATGCTATATCTCGAATGGACCTTGAATAAATTCAGAGTATCACTAATAAATTTAATATTTTGTAAGTTATTCTCTTTTATGAGACTTTTCTTGAAGTACATAAGCATTTTATCAGAAGCCTTGATTTTCCAAGTGTATTTAATAGTTTTAAGTTTTGCTTTTTACAGAAGTGGTAGTCTTGTGTATAGGTCAGATTCCTGATCATCTTCCATTTAAGGACCTGTTTCAGTATCTTGAAATATTTGAAAACTACTCATTTCAACATACTGACTGCCTGCACTGGAAACAGCAGTGGCCATGAAGCATTCTGACATTGCTAGTAACTGCTTCTGATTTTAGAGACTATGAAGAGAAACACGCATCTGTCTGCTTTCAATAGTGTTATGCTACAGCTTACTAGCAAGGTCAGTCTATAATTGCTCATTCAGACACAGACAGAGTTCATTAAATGTATTTTTTCTGAGTAACTTGGAATTTTTCTACATTATTCCTTCTTGTTGCCTTGGGATCATGGTTATTATCCTACTGAGAAGCAGAGGAGGGAAAATGGAGATTATCTGTGATGCTGTCACCCTTTCTAGTGTTCTGTTAATGGTAGGAGTCATATAATGCTGCTATGTTTACCAGCATTTTAATTTAAGAGACATGACATCATCCTCAAGAGTCTGGGTATTGATGATCTGGAGAATCAGATGATTATTGTGTGCTTTGGGACATCTGTACTACTTCTGCACATACTTCTCTCAAATGTCTTTTTTGGGTTGGATGTTCCTGAGAGAACAATAGCACTGTCCATGAGACTGACATATCTGAGTTGTGCCAGGGCTTTCTGCTGTACAGCTTCATCTTCCCCACCAAATTTATGTCTTACTTTGATCCTCTGCTACAGAGGAAGTGACAGGATTTAAGTGTAGCAGTTTCTAATAAGGTGGGGTTTTTTTTTGATGATCTGCAAGTGCATACTGGAACTTGAGCTGTTTAAGAGCTCTGAAGTTGAAGATGAACTTTCTCAGTCCAGAGTGTGAACTGTTTGTTCAAATATGGTAACTTCTTACCGGCGAGAGTGGCTGGCTTAAAGGTTTATGGATGTGCTACTGCCCCTAGATTGAGCAGCAAAGATTCTGGCTTTCATGTATCTCAGATTCAGGATTTTGTACCACATTTAACACCTCTCATTTGAAGCTACATCACAGTTCCCTATGTCCTTCACTGTTATTGATAGCAGCGGATTACAGAAACCCCACATTCTGCAACTACAAGAAGGTTCACTGTTGCTTCACTATGCATGCTAGTCTTCCCAAAACACTGCAGTGTTGTGCAGTGCTGCTGGTCAGATCCAGTTCTTTCCCCACCACACAGTGCAGAAGCACATCCAGTCTTGCTCTCCTACTGCAGAAGGTTGGCCCACAATTTGAATCACTTAGAATTTGAGCTTTTCTGGTACCATGATGTAGGTGGACCTGCTTCTGCAGGGGCATTGGACTAGGTGATCTCTGAAGGTCCCTTCCAACTCCTACTATTCTGTGATTCTGTGTAAGTTTATACTTTCAGGAAGCATTCTAACCAGTAAGCAAATCTAGTGCTTCTGTTTAAGATTATGAAGCTAAAATGTACCAAATGTGAAAACTGCTGTTGACAGCATCTGAACATGTGAGTGCTCAGCAGGTCACAGGCACTACTCTAGCTCTCTGTAGCTATACTTTCAACCACTGACAAACCTTAAGTAAGAAACTGGTGTTTACTGTAGTGTAAATCATATAAGGACTATGAATCTCTGCTTTTTAACATTTTTAAATGAGTTCTAATAGGCTTCATTATTAGTGAATACTATTTAAAACATATGTCGCTTTAAGTAACACCAGTATAAATTAACTAGATTAGTTATGGGTTGTCAGACTGAAAAATTTCATTTAAAGAATCATGGTTGGTTACGTTAGAGTAGTGAAAAGAAATCAAACTTAGCACACAGTCTTTAATTCACTTGTGGAACTTTAAAGTGGCCAAACCAATTAAAAGAAATGGTCTCCTGCTGGGACTTGAGATGACACGTTTCAGCCCAGAGCAAGGTTTTAAAGGCAGGTATATGAACTCTTTCAACAATACGTTTTATAATGGAAATGCTAATGCAGCTTTAGCAATATCAGTTCTCACAGATGTTTCTGTGTCATCCTTAGTAGAAAGAAAATCAGTTCTTTTCCAGATAGTATTAAATTCAGAATATTTCAATGTAATTTTTTCAAAAAATTATATTAACTTTGAAATGTCTCCTTTTAACATGTTCATCCAAGCCTTTTCTCTTAAAGTATTGCCAGATTTCTTACAATCAAAAGTGCTCTATTGCTTTATTAGCCAATATAGTTTGGGTTATCTGCTAAAGAAAAAATACCATGTATTATTGAAAATTACTTTTTTCCTCTTTCTGTACTATCTACAAGAGGCAAATGAAGAAGAAACTTTTCGTTTTGTTTTTATTATTTTAGCTTCTCCTGGACACGCAATGGAACACATTTTGATATAGATAAAGATGCACAGGTAACAATGAAACCAAATTCAGGGACTCTTGTCATAAATATTATGAATGGTGGGAAGGCAGAAGCATATGAAGGGGTATACCAGTGCACAGCAAGGAATGAACGAGGAGCAGCCATTTCCAACAATATCGTTATAAGGCCTTCTAGTAAGTGAAGTCTTCATGTTCATAAAACACAAAACACCTTGGTTTACATGTTTTCTTATGAATTTTTCACATTTTTTCCTCCTGTCTTAAAACTGTGATCATCAAAGTGATCGTGTTAGAAGGTATTGTACAGTTTCTCCAAGGCAATCATAAAAAATGAGCAAAAATTAAATCTTTAATAAATGTGATCAGACTTAACATTCTGATGCATGTATTTGTTCTGTTTCTTTTGAATGTTATGATTATTTCTTCCTTAAATTCTCCTTTTTTTTTTTTCATGTGTTAAAATTGCTTTCTGTAGGATCCCCTTTGTGGACAAAAGAAAAACTCGAGCCAAATCAGGTTCGAGAAGGTGATTCACTAGTGCTACACTGCAGACCTCCGGTTGGCTTACCACCACCAATAATATTTTGGATGGATAATGGTGAGTTTGATTTATTGCAGAATTGGTTTACTTTTTGCAGTTTTTCTACATAGTTGATCATTACTTACCAAGACCACAGATGGTTGGAGTTTCCCTCTAAGTTAAAATTCAAGGAATTTCCATTTCTATAGAAGCCAAGAAACAAGCAGACATGCAGCCCAGGGGTATGAAGCCAAAAGCAGCTGGAGGTCTTAATGTAAGTTGTAGATTAACCCACTGGGGAAGCAAGGGAGCTTGAGAGGGAACTTGGAAAGGTCTATATATTTCTAAACCCACAGTGTCACAGAGTGAATCTGGAGTCTGCAGATCATAATTATGGAGTGTGCATTGTAATTGAGATAAACATATTCTTGTTTTCCTGTAGCTTTCCAAAGGCTGCCTCAAAGTGAAAGAGTTTCCCAAGGTCTAAATGGAGACCTTTATTTTTCTAATGTACAACCAGAAGACACCCGGGAGGACTATATCTGCTATGCAAGATTTAATCATACACAGACTATACAGCAGAAGCAACCCATTTCTGTAAAAGTCTTTCCAAGTAGGTATTGCATTGCATAATTACATACTGACATAGTATTTATCCTGAATTCTCAAGTTACTTGCCGAAGTTAAGTAGTGTTACGCCAGGGGATTTTTTTCATTTTAATTCAGAGTAAGAAATTACATTACTGTGTAAAGTTAAAATGTAATCTCCGGTTTTCCTGACATGTATTTCATTTTAAAAGCTGCCATTTTTTCCCTGTATAAGGCTTTGTCTTTTGAAAAAATGTTTTGTAAGTTCTGAAATATTGAAAAAACACAGTGTAAAAAATATTAGTTTTCATGTCCAAGACTATCAAGTTATTATTATTATAACTATTGAAACAAATTAATCATTCATTTGATTAACTCGCCGTGGCCATGTCATCACCTTTTGATTCCCAGTATTTTGATTTATCCCTCTTGTATGCATTCTTCATGATATTCTGTTTATTTCAGTGGATTCATTGAATGACACTATAGCTGCTAATTTGAGTGACACTGATATTTATGGTGGTGAGTTACACTGGTCCCCACTGATACTCCCTGTTTCACGGTAGTATTTAGTTAACTAACTTCACCTCCATGGCTACTTAACCTTTTGCTTCTTTTTCAGTTTCTAATAAAGGTATCTATTAGTGCTGATGATAATACATGCTTTAGAAAGGGACTGCACAGTGTGATCCTTTCAAATATGTAATATTTTAATGCTTTTGTAACGTGTGGCTCATAAAAAATTTAAACTCTTACAATGAATCAGTCCTTTCACACTGGGGCAGATTCTTAAAATTCTCTATTTGATTGCTTCTATACTGTGTTGCTTTTTTTCCCTCTCCAATATACCTAGCAGTTTGGTATGTTCATTGTCACTAGGACTATTCAATATCCCATGCTGTATAATAAATAACAACAATTAAGCATTTAACAGATGCACTTCACATTTACTAGCTTATTGAAGGCGCCATTAGTTTTTAACATACACATAAAACTGGAATTAATGAAAATCTAAACATTTTAATACGATCTGTATAAATAACTTTGAAGGGCAAAGATGAGTTTTGTTTATCTGGTATTTAAGCTGATTTTTACATTAATCTGCACGGAATGGTCTTTTGCATATTGTGCATGAAATCCTCCTGAACAGGTGTATGTGTGTTTAGCGAGGCTGACTTTGGAGCAATACTAGTATGGAAGCGCTTGAGGTTCTAGCTTCTCCACTTGATATTATGTGAGGTACAAAAGACATAATACTCTGTTTTTTACTTTTTCATCATCAAATGAGGCACTGTACATAATAAACTATAACTTACAGGAATCTAAAATAAAACAGGGCACAGAATATTTTAATTCTCTGCATAAAATAAACTGTCATTCAGCAACAAACAAGAAATATGTACCTGAACACAGAATGATGTGTTAGCTAGAATTAGTTAGGAAAACACCATTTGGCTGGCTCACAACTAAGAAATACTAGGGGTAATTTTTTTTTGAGTTCTCATAGTCTTGCAAAAATGAGTCAGTAGTCCTAAGCAGTGCCAAAACTGAGTAGATTATTTACTGCCTGTAAATATCAACTGCATTCTGGACTCTAGACTGCTTTTTTTCTTCCAAATTTAAATTCTGTACTAATTTTGTCAGGAATTCATATCACATACTGTATGAAAATTAAGTATTCTATTTACATTAATCCAACAGTAAATCCTGTACCCTAATAAACAAGAATTTATGTTTCTTCCTGCATTTTTTAAAAAGCGAATAATATACTGTAATAATTCAGACTTCTACTGCACTTTAGAGCAATTTAATCCTCTATTTTAAAGCTGCTATAAAAGAACATTAGAGTATTTACAGAAAGCATTCTATTATTACAGGAAACACGCTTATTCTGACTTCTGTGAAGCCACATGAAATACCATAATACTTCAAAAGACAAAAGAGTATAATTCAGAAATGCATCTTATATTTATAGCTGCCTTTTTACTGTCAGTATTTCTTGTGGGCTAATCAATGGTTCTTAGTATTAGCCTGGAGAACAACTTGAATTACTATATTTATAAAATTTATAAATTATAATTTAAGAGGAGAAAACAAGGCTTAACTTCTGAAGAGACTGCAAAGTGGACTATACCTTTTGTCCCCTTGGTTTATATTTCTGAATACAATAACTTTTCATTTTTGTGTTTTGATGGAAGCCCAGAAATTTTTGGTAACTTAAAGTCTTGCATTATAATTCACATCACTGACCTCTTACTTCCCATAATAGTTCTGCTGAAGTGAATAGGGGCTTCTTAGGATTAGGGCTCTTCACCCATCCATCAGGCTGCATAGTTGCCTATGTAAAAACTATGTTTCTGTTGCTCCCATCTTAATAACATTTTTCATGTGTGTGTGTTCAAAATTATAGCATCTAACATATTGAGGTGTGTTATGTCTGTCAAAAATGTAATTGACTGAGCTGAGTAGTTGTGTAAAGAATCATTTTTAATTGAATGGCCACCAATGTGGAACAAATCTCTGTCCAAAATGTGAGAATGGATGTATGCATTTGATCAGGATTAAAATAAGATTTAGAAATTAATGATTTTACATTTTCTTGTTTCAGCAAAGCCAGTTACAGAGAGGCAGCCAGTTCTTCTAACACCAACAGGTAGCACAAGTACCAAAGTGGAACTCAGAGGAAATGTGCTTTTGTTGGAGTGCATTGCAGCAGGATTGTGAGTTACTTCTTACACGATGTTTTTCTAAATAAATGTACAAACCAGAGGAAAAGATTTTAGAGATGCTTAAAATGTTACTACTGTATAACGTTAGGCATTTTTAAGAAGTAAAAATGTAAAATGTAAAGAGCTATTTTAAGGAAATCCACCATTTATTTGGCCATCAGCAGATTTTAAAAATAACTAGGAGCATAAGTATGGCCTCTGCTTCCTCATATTCCCAAACCCTACACAAAGGATTCAGGTTGTACTTTTGATTTATTTTTAAGAACACAAACTGGAAGTGCCATAGGGTAAACTGAGACATACACCTGCAGAATTGCACTCAGGAATCAGGCCTCTGCTTCCTACATTTACAATCATACGTCTCTCAAATTATACAAAAATGGATAAAAGTCTGCTTTCTAATCTGAGAAAGCTGCTTACATATGCTAATAATTACTTAGTAGGTGGGAGTTGTTAGAACATACCTTCAGCTTCTTACATGCAATTTCTCATTGTAATTGAGCTTAATCGGTACTTCGATGTAATGCAAGTTTGCTTCAGCTGGTTATTGCACAAGTAGAAAATGACTAAAGAGCAATTTAATTTCATGAATTGGTTTGACCTTAAATCAGTTTTGTCCTCAGGAAGAGATCTGATAACAGATTGGTTAGTGCAAAGTGGAAAATCTTTAGTACCTATTTTAGAAACAGTAAACATGTTTACAGTGCACAAAAGCCTGTAATGCAGAGTGCTCTGAGGTAGCCATGAGGAAAGCCAGTAATTGCAAATGATGCACCACAGAATCATACACATGCATTGACTTGCATGAGCTCCACAGGGCACACTTATGCACAGCTTGACACAGCTTGATGCAATCATCAGTGCCGTTTTTCTGTCTCATCTATGGTCCGCTCAGGTGTCTGCATCAGCATCATCTATATCACTTTGTGGTAGCAAATCCACACCTATGACTGGGAGTAGCATCAGCTCATCTGCAATGTAGTTACATGTTTTTTCCCAGCTCGTAATAAACGTATTCAGTGATCCAAATGCCAGTAAAATGGCCGGATGAAAATGAGGGAAGAAAATATTATACATTATATGGCCATCATGTAATTTAAAAATAAATAAATAAATTCAAGGAGAGAAGCTTACATAACTGTCCATAAAGGACCATATTCAGATTTCGTGTAAACAAACTATTCCTACTTGCTGATACAATAATTAAAAGTTAACTTTGCTAGGTGTCTCTGTCATAAAATATATGATATTAGACTGCAAAGAAAATATTTGCCTTGAGTCATGACTGTTTGAGAGAGGAAAGTCTACTCAATAAGTAACACTTTGTAATTTCTTCTAATTTGAAAAGAATATCTTCATGTGTTTGTTTGGACAACTTTTGACTTCAGTAGAAAACATAAGGCATAGACATGGTGCAGTGACAAGTAGCTATACTTGACTCAGCACTGACATTTTTTTCTTGGTTTCTCATAGGAAATGTTTCTGTCTCCTTATAGCTCTGCTATAAATTTTGTGACACTCATGAAGCATTACGATGTTGCTAAAAAAGGACAATTATAAACTTTATTATTATGTCATTATTTAGAAGCTACCTTTTAGAGCACCAGGTGCATCAATTTAATAGTACAAGTGCAATAAAATGTGAAATACACTTGTATGAATTTATTATCCCAGGTTTTAGATTAATTAGCAGACAAATATATTCTGTAATTATTAAGCCTATGAACAGATGGTCATTGACAGTATTAGTGAGGCTTGTCTTTTCCTAGTATATCTTGCACACTTTCTGGACGTGCCCCAGAATCTGGGTAAAGGCTCTTAAGCAGTTATTTGTAAAATAAATGTTCCAAAATTTGAACTCTCATCTTCCTACCTACTGATCCTTAAATTCAATCTGTACTTTTACTTCTCCAGACCCACACCGGTAATCCGATGGATTAAAGAAGGTGGAGAACTGCCAGCCAACAGAACTTTTTTTGAAAACTTTAAGAAAACTCTCAAGATTATAGATGTTTCAGAAGCTGACTCTGGGAACTACAAATGTATAGCAAGAAATACATTAGGTTCTGCTCATCATGTCATTTCAGTAACTGTGAAAGGTAATGCTAAAATAATCCTGAATGTAATATTGTCAGTGTTCAGAGTGCAAGAATGAAGTTAGCTTTCCAGGGTAAAATGTAGCTGAAAGGATGAGTGATAATGGTAAAGAAAAAAGACAAACATGAGGATATGATCAGTATCATAGAATCATAAAATGGTAGGGGTTGGAAGGGACCTTTAGAGATCATCTAGTCCAACCCTTCTGCAGAAGCAGGTTCAACTAGATCAGGTTGCACAGGAACATGTCCAGGCGGGTTTTGAAGACCTCCAAGGAAGGAGACTACAGCCTCCCTGAGCAGCCTGTTCCACTGCTCCATCACCCTCACAGTGAAATAGTTTTTTCTTATGTTTAAGAGGAACTTTTTGTGTTCCAGCTTCATCCCATTACCCCTTGATCTGTCACTAGATACAACAGAAAAAAGGGATGTCCCAACCTCCTGACATCCACCATTTATATACTTGTAAATATTAATGAGATTCCCCCTCAATCTCCTCTTCTCCAGACTAAACAGCCCCAGTTCCTGCAGCCTTTCCTCATAAGAAAGATATTCCAGTCCCCTGATCATCTTGATGGCCCTGTGCTGGAGTCTCTCCAGAAGTTCTCTGTTCCTCTTGAGCTGGGGAGCCCAGAACGGGACACAGGACTCCAGATGAGGCCTCACCAGGACAGAGTAGAGGGGGAGCAGATGCTCCTTTGACCTGCTGGCTGCACTCTTCTTGATGCATCCCAAGATGCCATTGGCCTTCTTGACCACAAGGGCACATTGCTGGCTCATGCTTAGTTTATTATCAACCAGTACTCCCAGGTCTCTCTTTGCAGAGCTGCTCTCCAGCAGGTCGACCTCCAGTCTGTACTGGTGCATGGGGTTGTTCCTTCCCAGATGCAGGACTCTGCATTTGTCCTTGTTGAACCTCATGAGGTTCCTCTCCACCCAAGACTTTAGTATCTTGAATCTCTTTTTTGTTTTTTGATGTAAAGGATCGGACTAAATTGAAATGATACTGTAATGATAATAAAATAATTTCTTAGCTTGTTCCTTTGATTAGCTGTCATTACATACTTCTCTCCCTTGTTTTTGTATCTTCCTTCCCATCTCTTTTCTTCATCTCGTTATCTTCTTCAGCTTTTCTACTCTCTGTTCGTGTAGCCCAGATTCATTCTTTTCTCTAGCTTACTATTGTCTTACAGTTGTATATTCTTCTTCTCTTTTCCCTCTTAATTAACATTTCTATTATTTGACATAGTTTCTTTATCTTCAAGTTTTTTACCCAGGATGATGTCTTATTAGTTCAAAAAATGCTTACAGCATGTTTGTCCAAATAGGAATTAAAGTATGTTTTGAATACCATGAAACAAGAAAACTGAAATGACAGCTAATTAGTCATTGCAACAATCAGCTGTAGTGCTTACTTTGCATACTAAATAGCCACTTATTTTGTTGTAGACCATCATCATTTTATGATCAGTCAACCTCCTTTTTAAGAGCAGAAGTTTCATTTTCTGTTTGCATCTGTCCATCAATCCAAAATCTGAAATTTAATTGCAAGATGTGATAACATATGCTATTTGTGGTTATTTATCATAAAAGAGATGGAGACATAGATGGCTATCTTTTGGTAAGGACAGTATTTCATCCATTTTGATCTCTGTGTGTTTTCAGCCATCTAAGGTAAACATCTGGCCGCACTGCAATCATCTATTGAATTCAGCAAGACTGAGGATTTTGCTGTTTCTAAATTTCACCCTTGAGATGAAATCTTTTTTTGTAATCAAACCTAAGTTCATTTCTAATGGTGTAGCTACTGTGAGAACAGATATATCTGAAATTAATCAAAAGACCACTGTAATATCTGCAGATGCCATACTCAGATAAATTTTGGTTTCTTTAGGAAAGGCTAATTAGATTCAAAGCAAGCAGCCCTAAATGAAACAGAGAACCTCTTGTTGCTTATCTCAGAATTTCAATGCAGCAAGTAGCCAATAGATTGATTTAGACAAAGTATAATCTACTAGTTGATCACTGAGTATAAGTATATAAAAATTTACATTATTAGTCTAAGTTTATATTTATACATACTTTGTTTGAATTATCTTCTGATTACCATGTGTGTGCCTTATGATTTTCTGTGCATAATTTTGGAAAACAATTGCTGTGTTTCTCTCCCTAATCCCAGCTGCCCCATACTGGATAACAGCACCCAGAAACTTGGTCTTGTCTCCTGGAGAAGACGGGACATTGATCTGCAGAGCTAATGGCAACCCAAAGCCTAATATAAGCTGGTTGGCAAATGGTGTTCCCATAGCAAGTAAGAGTCTTAATTATCTTTTGGGAGGATGAGTAAGAGAATGTGAACACTATCAGAGTGGATTTTTTTTCAAATATGAATGAAGAGCATGTATTTGAGTAGTTTTTGCCTGACAGGTAATACTAAATTATAAATGAGATGATAAAAATGCCATAGTTCATAAAAGTGAAACAATCAGTTGTGCCTCTAATGTCCTTGAGAGCACTGAAATTTTTTAGTGTGCTCCTGGTTTTTCTGTCTGGTATTTTGTGCTCATGGTATCCTTGTGAAGAGAGACATTGCTGCCATTTTTACCATTGTTGCCATGGCAGTCATGTTTGCTAGATCTCTCCTTTGCCACCTCACTGCAACGCTCATTTTACTTGGGAATCATAAAGGTGACTTAAACAGTCAAGTTCACACATTTGTGGATATACAGATCACTTTTGCAGGATTTGCAGCTTAGAGTATGCTTGAGCCTTTCCAGGCTTCAGCACTAAAAAGCAACAGCAGCAAAACTGACTGAATGCGTCACCAAGTGCCTAGCAAACAGCTTGTGCCAAGTAGGTGTCAAAGAAAAGGAACCCCTAAGGCAGTGAAACAGCTGTTTCACTGTGCATAGATAAGAAAAGATGCCCTGAATTGGTGACTGAGTCACTTAATTATTGCAGTATTATGACTGGCAACACTGTATGACAGAAGATAGCTGCTATATATAGCACAATTTTACTTGGGATGAACTTGCCAGGGGACACTGCAGTGTGGTGTTAGTTGGGTTAACATTCAGCATAGCCTGTACTATGAAATCATACTTGATTCTTCTGCATTTATCCTTCCTCTTTCCCAAAACAATATTATAAAAACAGACAGTCTAACCTCATGAGAGATAATGTGCTGTAAAGTATTAGTCTGTGCTGACCTGTTGACAGTGTAACTTTCAGAAGTTTCGGGAGATGTTTAAGTCTGTTGATGAAGTAAATGTCCCAGAGTTTGGGACACGAAGGAGGGTTCTATGCAGTGAGAATTTAGGAAATAGCAACAGGTAAATGAGAATTCTTACTAGATACCTTCAAAGTATTTGGGATACAAGAGTGATAAAACTGAACTGGAGGGGAAAATATGCAACTTTGAGGGGAGGAAGTATGAGTATATATTGAAACAGATAGAAATATTTAGCAAAGGATAAATATTTAGTTTCAGATATCCTAATGAAATGCAAATTGACATTTCTAGCCTGAGATTTAAAATTAAAAGTTTCCATTAGGTAAGTTATATAAGCTGACATTAACTACATAATCAAATGATGGAATTACAGGAAAACAGGAAAATATTAATGTAATCTTGTATAGATTGTACGTAAATATAATACATGCCTTATAATCAAAGTTCAGTACCTGTCCTTCTTTTTCCTTTCTGGGTTTTTGGTGGTCTCACTTCCTGACTAATTTCTAGGTAGCTAACATCAACTTTTTTTGTTTGTTTTCAGGAAATTTTTATCCTACTGTCCTGATAGTTTAGGTCTTCAGGCATTTGGCTATGAGATTGACCTCTGACTTGCATTGCTTCCTTGTCGAAGCTGTAGGACATGCTGTTCAAATGAGAGACAAGTACATTTTCCAGAAAAGCAATGATGTGTTCTGCATTGTTGCAGGATAGCAGTAAAACACAAAGAAACAGAGTTTTCAGAAGCAGCTGCAGGATGCCACCAAAATTCCCAGATACAAGGGCAGCATATATTGGCTGGCCTTGAGGAATCCATACTCTGAGCCTGAGGGGCCTCAGGAAAAATTAAGACACTTGAATTAAATTATCGAGTCACTCTCAGCAGGAAATTAAAAGAAAAAAAAATTAAAAGGAAAGAGCACAAGAAACAAATAACTGGGTAGCTCAGCCTTATGTTAAAGGTCACTTTCACTGCTGAGAAAAGATAAAGCTTTGTCCACCTTAAATATTTAAGTGCAATTCAGTTGGACAATCCAGTACACCAAGTCTGTCAGGGCATCTAAGAAAGAAAAGCATCATGATCATGGAAAGTGCACTCCTTAAGATTCTTGTGATTTTGTATTATTCTGAGTTTTTAAAAGCTGATCTGGAAACTACCAAGTACAGTGTGCCTTTTTGTTCACTTGTAACTAAATTATAGAATTGAGCCCCTCTTCCAACTGAATGATTAGTAAATCACTGTAAAAGGAAACTAAAGCAGCTGTTTCAGCTTCAGGGCAGTTCTGAGCTACACCCATGGCAGGGTTTCAAAGAAAAAGAGCTACATTTGAATTTCAAAGCCCTGCTGTCATCATATATCCCACAATGTGCCTCCTGTGGGCCAGTAATCTGTTTGCAATACTTTAATTTTCTATTGGAAAGTACAACTGGGAGATGCTTAATTCTTCTGGTTTTGTTTTTCCATAATAGAGTCAGACAAGGAAGGGGGAACGCTGAAGAAAGAACTATTGGTCCGTATCTCAGTCAAAGGGTGAGGCTTAAATAACGATAGGGAAAAGGGAAGCATAAAGAAAAATGTAGTGTATCTTAAGCACCTATGAAAAAAATTGCAGTGGTGTAAATTTTGTTCCAGATTATCTTAAAAAGATAGTTTTAAAGGAAGATATCAGGTTTCTTTGAAACATTTTAATTCCTTTTCTTCCACAAGAATGCTTAACAAACCCCTCCAACATGTCTGAAAAGAAAGCTGCTTCAGACATGCTAGAGTGATAAGGACCTAACCTCCTAATGTTTACTCACTGGAGTAATTTGAACTCACATGCATGGTCCCGTTGAGGTCAATTAGAATTACTTTGGCAAGTAGCAATTGAAAGTTGGGGCCATGACTCTGCCTTGCCTTGTGCTTCAGTTAACACTCAAGGTTTGCATTATTTATACCGCCGCATAATCCGTTGTGTTTTACTGCTTAGATATTCAACATGGTTTTACAAAAGGGAAACCATGCATAAAGAATCTCAACTTTCAAAAAAGTAACAACTCAGATTAATTGGGAAGGGGAAGCACTTTCATAATTGGACTTCAGAAAGGCATTGCAAATACTGCACAAAAGACTAATTTATTGGTTCAGTGGTTTACAGTTCTTGATGAGCTATTAAATATTAAATACACAGACTTAGATTTATACAAAATAGTGCACTGAAAGGCACTGTTTGTCTTCTTTCAACATGTTCTTCATTTGTTTATATCAAATTTCACATTGACGCTTAGGTTTTAGTCTCCATTAGTAATCACACTGAATTTAAGTGAGAAACATTAGCCCTTAGATTTCCTTCATGAAAGGCCCTGGTAATCCCTGGCTCAGAGATTCATCATCCATCATGTTCTCTGAGTACACACGCAAGCTGTTCACTGCAGCCAGGGAAGGGGAGGGAGAAATCTACTGGACTCTGATGCCCCGAGGAGTTCAGTCTTGGAGAGGAGAGAACTGCCAGAGCAGACATTTATCCACTGCTTCTGCTGTCATTGTGTTGGAACTGTGCATCTGGTGTAGGAACTGCAGCAGACAGGAAACCTTTGATAATAAGTTTTCCTTTGTTCTATGCAAGGTAGTCACAGGATGGTCATGACTAGTGCAGGTAACAACCTGCTGTCCCTTTGGAGGTAATGGTGCTATCAGAATCAGAAACTTGGAAAGAAGAATATCAGGGAACACAGGGAAATATCTTGCTGAGGAACAAGTGAGATTGGTAAGAAAACGGCGTCTTCCTCCATGTCCCATCTCTTCCAGAATTAAGTCTTTGTCAGTTCACTGTAAGGGGTAGATAAGGCAAAACTGGATTATGGAAGTTTCTTGTTTTTCTTGCTTCAGTTCAGGCCTGGTTTGACCCTATAGGTTCTCAAGTGTCTGAGGTACTGTAGTGCCCACTCTTGCTATTTCATCACCAATTTTCCGTTTAACTCGGAAAGCCTATCTTCCAGCCCGCACCCCACAGAACACTCTCTAAATACATAATAAGGTGTTTAGGTAATACGATCAGAGATGTGCAAGAGCATCTGCATCTGTATTGCATAATAGTCGCTGGTTTGGACTTTCAGCTGTTATGAGGAAAGTTAGCTACAGCCAGAGGAATATTAACGGGAAGCTCATTCATAGACTGTGTGGTTCGTGATCTACAGAACACCAGGAGGACCTCGATGACCGCACTCTGGATTGGTGTAGTTGGTTGATTATGGTAACACTTGTTTCTATCACATTCTCTTGTTGTTGTAGCTAAATTATCTGAGAACAAATGTGTATAATTATACAAATAATATTTTAAAGTCTCATTTCAGTCATTCAGTAGTGGTTATAGACACAGAAACACTTTCCTAGTTCCCAAATTTGCATAAATTCACATTGACTAGCTATTCAAATTGGTCAGGAAAATGAAGTTCTTCAATGGAAAAAAGTAAAACATCTGAACAAAATCTTGATTTATTTCTTCCAGTTTTAAGCATAACAGTGTGGGTGGTTTTTTTTTCAGGAAAAATGAAAAAGTAATAGTGGTTCCACAGTGATTACTTAAACATACAAACATAAATAAGTGCTTGGGCTGTCAGAAGTTTATGAAATAAAGATAGAAGTATGCATTTTGGTGGATAGGAAATATTGAGAGTCTTGATGACTTAACTATGACAAAAGTATCACAGTATTCTCTGTATGGGAATATGCTGTGTGTGGCTATAGAGTCAAGAAGCAGTCATGTTATACAAATTGATGGAAAATTAGGTGAAGCAAATCAATCAGGTCTTTGTCCAGAAAAGACATAAATACATTCATAATCTAGAACTTGATGTTGTGGGGATTAAATGTTGTCTGACCTTCAGGAATCCCAGATCCCAGAGACTTGCAGAAAAGCAGGAACCCTTGCTGGAGGGGGATCCGGTCAGGGAACACTTAAGGAGACTGGACATACTTAAGCCTGTGAGCCCTGATGTGATGTACCCATGTGCTGAGAAAGCTGGCAGATGTCATTGAAAGGCCTCTCTAGATAATGTTTGGTTGATCATGGTAACAGAGAGAAGTACACCAAAGACTGGAGGAAAGAAAATGTTATTCTTCAAGAACAGCAAGAAGGAGAACCCAGGGAACTACAAACTGGTCAGCCTCACCTTGATTGCTGGGAAGGTGATGGAACTGCTAGATATGTAAACCATTTCGAAGGACAAGAAAACCAAGATGAATAGTTAGCACGACATCATTAAGGGGAAGTGAATTGGCCTGGAAATGATTGGCCTGGTAGTTAAGGGGAAGAGCCTTTGATGCTGCTTCCTGTAAGATCCTCACAGACAGGCTGTTGATGTAGAGATTGGATAAGCAGTCAGTGAGGTGGACAGAAAAATGACTGAACGGTGAGGCCCAGAGAGTGGCAATTAGTGGCACGAAGTCTAGTTAGAAGCCAATAACTAGCAGTGTATCCCACGGGTCAGCCTTGTATACATTCTCCTCTAATGATCTGGATGATGGGACAGAGTATGCAAGTTTGCCAGTCACACAGAACTGGGAGGAGTGGCTGATACACCTAAGGATTACGCTGTCATCCAGAGGCATCTGTACAGGCTGGAGAAATGGGCTGAGAAGAGCCTCATGAAGTTCAGCAAGAAGTAGTGCAAAGTCCTGCACATAGGGAGAAACAACTCCCATATACCAGTACATGCTGGAGGCCATCCAGCTGGTGAGTAGCTTAGCAGAAAAGTACTTGAGCATCCTGGGTGATACGAAGTTGACCTTGAGCTAGCACTGTGTCATTGCAGCGAAGAAGCTAACATTGTCCTAGGCTACATTTGACAAATTTTTGCCAGCAAGTTAAGGGAAATGATCCTTCCCTAGTTTGGACATAGTCCTGGGCCATTGCCTGTACATGTCCCAGATTGGACCAGATGACCTCCAGAGTTCCCTTCCAACCTCAACCATTCCTGTATGTGTAAGTACATCAGTGAGTGCTTAAGAACATTAAAACAGCTGGATAATACAGCATGTAAATTTTAGGGCCTTGCCCTGCCAAACACAGTGTAGTACATGGGCAAAGACACGTAGGTTCTGTTGATTTTGTGTGGAAGGATGAGACTTGTCAGAAGACAGACTGTTGAATAGACACCAGTCTCAACAGGGAACATCCTAAAATAGGTGTCTTTCAGCATGCAAGTGGCTAGACTGGTCACAAGGAAGCACTGACTAACCTGACACGTTCCTCAGTTTCATTTTTCTTTCCTGTTGGAGTCACAGCTTGAAGCACTTTTCTGAGAAAAGGCATCTACCTTATAGCTGAAGAGGGACATATCTTTTTTCTTAAATACAGCAGGGCAAAGGGAAATGTCTTTTTATATGACAATTTAATGGTTACATCATTCTTTTAAGATCCAGTTCTTTCTTCAGTCATACAGGGTTAAACTAATGGCTTCCATCTGCCAGGTGTTTTGTGTGGGAGTGTGTGTGTGTGTGTGGGGAGAGTCTGTGTACCCATTAAAGATCTGTCTGAGTTCAGAAAATGCATCAGGATTCCAGAAGGCCTGAGTGGAGGGAAGCCCAGAGCCCGGGGCAGGAAGTAGTTGTGATTGGCAGATCTCCTACCCCCTGGGAAGATGGTTGTTCGAATTTTCCATTTAACAGTGATTTATATGCAGAAACAGACCACTTCTCACCACTGACTGGCCTGCCCGCTGGGCTACTCACCTGCTCCGGCTATTTTCAGCCCGTGAATCTCTTAATGAAAATGGCATTTACATAGGAAGCAATGAGAAACAGGGAATACAATAGAAAGTAAAGCAAAATAGAAGAAAAATAATTGCCAGCCATCCAGAAAATAAGCATTTAAAATTCCAGTAGTACCTTTTTCTTCCTTTCCAAATTTTGTAAATTTGTGATATTAATTTGAACTCAAAGTGATGGAAGAGAAGAGTTAAAAAGGGAGTGGAAAACTGGTTTTGAGGCATCTATTTGGAAAGTGATGTAACTACTTAACATGTAAAATGGCTTTAAAGTTCACTCAGGATAGAAATACCTTTAAGCAGGATCAAAGAACTGTGGTCCCCTTTATCTGCTTTCTTCTCTCGTAGACAATTCAATACAATTCAATAATAAATACCTCAGTAGATTTGAGAAAATGTAGAAAAAATTTCTACGTTTTCTTTACAGATGATTACTAAGGTATTGTCTGAAACAAAAGGTTTTGTTGCTTTCAGAAAATTACCATTAATTTAGTTAATTGATCTTTTCTATGAATACAAAGAAATGAGAAGTGATTTGATATGAAAATGTCTTTCACAAATATGCTTATTTTTTCAAACTGCCTTAGAGGTGTATATTTTGATGATGTAACCAAACTGTGATGTGTCTATGCATATATGCATTTATTTTTCATATTACTATATAAATAATGTTAAACATTAATTTTCAGTAGTAGTGATAGATTTATCTGGATTTTATTGATTATTTATTAAAATATTAAACCACAGTTTCTGCATTTTTATGCAGTGCAGTGTTTCAAGCTAAGTTTTTTCTCCATTGTACCTCTCTAACTCCATCCAGTTGTATTGTAACTGACAGCTATTATTCTTCTTTAATATGTTAGAATTTTGTTTTCAATTACATTCTCAATTCTTCTGGGATGCAAGAGCTGTTTGACAGCTCACGCTACCACAGAACAGTTGAGGAAATGCCACTGTATAATTCTTAAATAAGGGAAAGAGTGCCACCTACTGCATTACTGTCAGTGCTCTTGTGAAGACTTGATTTTGTGTGAAAGAGTTACTTGTACTTCAGTCAGATAGTTTTCAACTGAATAAAGCTATTTTTATATTTGGAGGATTATTTATGCTGTAACAATTGATTTGAAAAGCTGAAGTGTTTAAGTCACAGAGGACTCATTCTAACAGCATTTTTTCTTTTGACATTCAGAAATATTTCCTTATTTTTCTAGGAATTTCTAGGTATTGTCTGTAGTTGCCTGAATCTTGTTATATCAAGTATTTTTCCTCTGTATTGAATGCAAAATATGATCTCAGCTTCACTTCTTTAAAAAAGAAATGAAAAAACCAAAAAACTCTACCATTTTGAGTAAAATATTTGTAGAATTGAAAAGCCTTCCTTAATCTGATTGAAATTAACCAGTGAACAGTCATCCAGGAAAACAAAAGAAAAGACACATTTCTCTTCTGAGTTGTTGCTTCTTTTCAGAAGTTTGAAACATATAACCCAACAACAAATTAGGAAAAAGCAATTATTTTTGTTTCTTTACACCAACAGTTGCTCCAGAAGATCCTAGCAGAAAGGTGGATGGTGATACCATTATTTTCTCACATGTGCAAGAAAGGTCAAGTTCTGTTTATCAATGCAATGCTTCTAATGAATATGGATACTTGCTAGCAAACGCATTTGTGAATGTTCTGGGTAAGAGATTTTATATTTTTCAGTATTCTTATGTATTCAGTTGTCTCCTGCTGCTACACAGATTGCAGGCTTAAGCCTTGCTTGACATCTTCAGTGGGAATGGACATACTTCCTGAGCCCTGTAAAAGGCAAGAGTATACCTACTTTGTTTTTGTAGGATATTCCTGAACTTCACTTTCAGTACTCCTAAGCAAGAAGGATGATTGTGAAAGCTGGAGAAAACTTGGAAGAAAATTTAGGTCTTTTTTTGTTCATTTATTTGCTTGTTTATGTTAATCAGGCAAATGGAAGCATAACAAGTAAGGAATTAATATTCCTTAAATTAGTATATTTCAGCACACTTTCATTGATTATGGATGTTTTGAGTCAGTTAAAAAGATGATCTCTATGTTGCTGTTGCAAGGGGACACTATTACGCAATTGTCTTGAAGACCTCCCAAGAATTTGGTTTTAATTACAAGATATCTTGGTCTTTCTAATTCTTGTTGCTATATTTAACAAAACTAGTAGCAAAATCCTGGGCAGAATGCCCTCTAAAGACTCCCTTACAGTGGCTGACAGAACTTTTGACTGTCTTTTAAATGAAAAAAATGGTAGGCGTTTCACAAAAAAAGTACATCTTGGCTTCTTTCAGACTGCAGAGTTGTTCAGCATTATGTAGTTCAATCTGTTACCAAGAGTTTCTCTTCTTGCAGTATTTTCTTATTTAAATTTTCCAATTGAAATAATTGCTTTTGGTACCCATCCCTGTTACTTGTAAACAAGGAAGAAGCATTTGTTTTTCACAAGATAATTCTCCTAATTTAACTTTACTCAAGCTCAGGCAGGAGAATGTACTTGAACCTCGATGAGACCAGAAATCACTTCAGCGAAGGATGTTAATATATAATTCTTTAAGTTATTCTTAATGTCTTAGTATTTTGTAGTTGTATCTATATCCAGAAATTTTTTGTCTTTTCAGCTGAGCCACCAAGAATTCTGACTCCTCCTAATAAACTGTATCAAGTCATCACAGATAATCCCGCATTACTAGACTGTGCTTATTTTGGTTCACCTAAGCCTGAAATTGAATGGTAAGCTGTAATTATTGTGTTCAAGTTATGTAAAAAAGAGAAACAGTTTTGTGTATGGAAACAAACCTTTAAAGCTTTGAAACTATTTTTACTTTATTTACGATGTTTAAATAGTATCTTTTTATATCTATGCTGATTACAATATGATAATACAATATTACATACTCTTAATGTAACAGCAGTTGTCTCTACAGAGTCAAGTTTATATTTCGTTAAGTCATTCTGCCTGTATTTTCTAATACAGCAGTCCCAAGTTTGCATTTTCTGACAATAAAATGCAACAGATTTTTACTGTGATGTTGGATAATGACATTACTTTCTTACATAAAGGTTTAAGGGAGTGAAAGGTAGCATCTTGCGTGGAAATGAGTACATTTTTCATGATAATGGGACCTTGGAAATACCAGTGGCTCAGAAGGACAGCACTGGTACATACACATGTGTAGCAAGGAATGAATTAGGAAAGATACAAAATGAGGTACAACTGGAAGTTAAAGGTAAGAAAGGAATCATTCTTTAATCACAGGTTAGTATAGAATTTCAGACTTTCTAAATATCTAATAGTCATTTTAAATTTCAGATCCAACAATGATAATTAAACAACCAGAATACAAAGTGATTCAAAGATACAGCCATGTTTCATTTGAGTGTATAATAAAACACGACTCTACCTTATTACCAACAGTTATATGGTTGAAGGACAATAATGAACTGCCAGATGATGAAAGGTATGGGTAAAATATTTTTCCTTTCTTTTTAGTTTTCTAGTTTCTTTTATCTACTCCTTTTCCTAGTCTTTGAAAGGAACATATTGACCTATTGATATTTTCCAAAGAAGACTGCTAAATATCATCACTATTCCATATTTGATGACTAAAGACTTACCTAGTGTTGTGAAAATATTAAGACAGAATTTGAAATAAAATGAGATGTAAAAAATTTTCATTGCACATATTGATGACGTGTGTCAATTATAAGGAGAAGGTTATTGGCATATGAAGTTAAATGGATAGTGGAAGACTATTTTGTTCTAGATCACAGATAACCAAAAGTTACTTGAGTATATTTGGAAATAAAAGCACATTAGGAAAGACAGATACTGTGGGAAAATGGTCAAGAGCAATGCAGAAAAGGCTGACATTGTCCCATAGCTCACGTTGCTAGGTATTTGCCGAAATACGCAAGTGATAAGGAATTTGTTAATGTCTTATACAAGTTTCTTGTAACAGTACCAGTTATTGAAAAATCAGTGGCTGAATCTATTGTATTTACAGGTTTCTAGTTGGTAAAGACAACTTGACCATTATGAATGTAACTGATAAAGATGATGGAACATACACTTGCATAGTTAATACTACTCTGGACAGTGTTTCAGCAAGTGCTGTGCTTACTGTTGTTGGTAAGAATACTCTCAAACTTTATGATAGCAGAACTGTGTTAATTACTTTTGAATATGAAACCAGCATTAGTTTTAAAACGAAAAGCACATATATAGATTTGGTTTCTAGGAAAGGAAAAAGGAAGTATCACCTATTTGTAAATATGTTTCAGTTGTTTTAAAATGTAATCTTACCCTAAAGTTTGCCTTTGAATCGGCTGCTTACAAAAGGGTGCAGTAGTTACAGGACACATTCAATTTCATGCTGTGTAGGACTTTACTGGATCACATCTGAGCTAACAGATCTACTTCAGCAGGACTGAGCATGCTTGGCTGTATGACTTTACAAGGATTTTATTTTTTAATTAGTACTCTCTGTTAAACTTCTATGATTGCAGATGGTTGGAAACTGTATTACTTTGCCCTTTCTGCCAATTTGTAAGAAAGTTTAAAGTAGATACGCTGAATGATTCTTACCTAGGTTCAAACTGAGATTCAAAGTCAAGTATGCCTGTGTTTTACTATTGTTTTGTGAACTTACGCCTATCCAGGAGTGACATATGAAAAACATCTAATGCTTATTTTAAAGTTTTATATTTCTTATTATATTTATTTTCTTGGTCTATCCTTACTGAAAAAAAAGATTAAATATTCAAGAATACTTTCTAATTTTCCAGTGAAAAACTGTCGCTGTATTATTTAAAAATAACCATTTACTCTAAATAAGTAAGCTTTTCTTTGTCTCTAATAATTATAGTCTTTAACTACCTACAGTATTCTGTTTCTTTGGCTACTAACTGATTAAATCATTTATATTAATGTCCTTTTCAGCTGCTCCCCCAACTCCAGCTATCATTTACGGTAAACTAATATGAAGTTCTCTTTCTACATCATCTACCAGATATATTTCTCATTTTCTTTTTTTTCCCATGTTTGTGTGTGTGTTTGTGTGGTTTCATCCCATTTTGCCAACTACTTCATTACTGGAGTACTGGACTTCGGAATTTTACAGCACAGACTGCTGTGCATTTTAGGGAAGAAATGATTTTCAGCGATTAAGTATTTTTAATAACATTTGGTTACAGTGTGATGATGTTTTTCTCACAGAGAACACTGTAATGCAAATTAGGTATATAATAAATGAAAGATCTAAAAGAGAAATCCAACAATTCATTGAAAACTAATTCACTATCAAAGAACTTGCAATAACCAAATTATCCTACATTTTTACATTGCTTTTGATGACAGCTTTGTCATTAAAAATTTGCCTTCATTTTACTTCACTCAAAAATTGAGTAGGAGCATATTGAGCAGTTTGGTTTATAGTTCGTGAAATTGCTAATAAGGATTTTAGAATTAAAGCTGAAATGTCTGAAAAAAAGAAAGTAATCTTAAATTTGACAGTATACAGTCTTTAATTTGGTAGCACTTTTTTTCTGAATTTGGGGTTTAAAATGCAGTGTAATATATCTGTAACACTTTTAAGTTTGAGCTTCTCAAGCACTTCTATGTAAATCCTACTGTATTTACTGCAAATTATGTATTGTTAAATGAACCAAGTCATTAAGCTTGATTTTTGTGTAACAAACATAATGAATTATTTTCAGCAACTTGGAATGGACAATTACATCTTTATGTATTATAAGGACAGATTTTAACAACTTGCATTATGTTTCAGGGTTTTTTAAAAGTACATGACTTAGTAACTTGCAATTAGTTTCTCTTTGAACTGTACTTGTTTTGAATTCACACACAAAATATTTGTGGTTATTCTGGAAGAGCTTCTTTGATGTGAATGCTTCTTTATTTTCCAGGCTTTCTTAAACACTTCTAGTTACAATAGATAACCACCCATAGTCATTCAAAGATAAACTAAACATGCACTTCATAGTTCTTTGCATCTCATTACATTGTTGTATTACAGTGCAATCAGATGTAGAGAAAATCAAATATAGATTTTGTTTATGTAGAGAAGTTTCCAGATACATCAGTGCTCCATTTTATCTCTGTTTTGTAACAACTGCATGCTTATGGTCATTAAGTCATGCTTACATGAGTAGATCTGCCCTATTGTATTTGTGGAATTCTTTTGATTGGAATTTAAAGATGAAACTACATATTCTGGTGTGATTATTTACTTTGTGTTCGTTTGGTTTTCAGCTCGTCCAAATCCACCCTTTGACTTGGAATTGACAGGTCAGCTAGAAAGAAGCGTTGAACTTTCATGGGTACCAGGAGATGAAAATAACAGTCCCATTACAAGTATGTTTGTTTGTATCTATTGCACTACCTTAACAGCATTATGTTAACTGTTCTCAGAATCCAAGGAGTTCTGAAATAAATTTTGTGTGCAGCACGGAGCATGGTAAGTGCATTCCCTACAGTTGGCCTTTATTTACGTAACAAAAATTCACTGAATGTCCTCTACTGTTCAGCCAAGCAGAAAAACTTATTTACTGCCCTGAAGAGCTGGGCTTTTCATCCATAAACTGTGCTTGTCAACATGGAAATTGATACTGATATGAGCACTGTCTGACAAGGTCCAGTCTTACAGATGAGTCATGGAGTCTCCTTCTCTGGAGACATTCAAAACCCACCTGAATGAGTTCCTGTGTGACCTACTCCAGGTGGCCCCGATCTGGCAGGGAGGTTGGACTAGGTGATCTTTCAACCCTTAAAATTCTTTGATTCTGTGAATATGTAGAGAGCAGATGGGTCAATTACTTGTATGCTTCTGAAGAAGAGAGGTATTAACATCTTGCATTAACTCCTTCATAATTCCCATGCATTTGAAATAACATCAATGCCATTCTCTTTAGGGATTATCCATCACTACTGATATAGAAGCTTATTCTTCATGAAAATATAAGGCAGGTAGTTTTTCTGGGTTTTGCTAGTCTAGGCAGTTAAGTAATAAAGTATGTCGATAAGACAGAGAAAATAAACTTTTGAGACAGGAAACGGATCTTAACTGCTATTATTTCTTCTAGCAGAACATGATGAAAAATATTCTTGCTTACATTGAGCAGAGAATTTAGGGGGAGGAGAGAAGAGTGTCACTGTTGGTTTTCCCCAAAATAATAGGATGAGAAAGATTTGCCAGGGCAACTTTTTTAGTTAGTAACTGCCACAAGTTACCAAGATCAGCGTACAGCTTATATTTGGAATGTGTGAGTTAGGCTGAGTTATTGAGCGTTGCTGTCCATGGTCTGATGCTGGTCATTATCAACACAGAACGCAAACCATAAGCATCAAGCATCTGGAAAGATAGTTTTGTAAAAACAGAGTTTTACAAATTCAGAACATATCAAATATATTGCAGTTTAGTGAAACACCAAGGGATTTTGCTGAAATTTTACACTTTCAGACTTGTCTAATGTATATCTACTAGTCATATAGTTTTAAAAATGTAACATATAGAAGTTTAATGTGATTAGTTGAATTGTATTTCAGTTAATGGCTTATTCATATATTCCTGTATCAGTGTGTTTATTTTTTTCCAGAACAGAAGATACAAGTTTTAATTATGCTGATTTGAATTATGATGCAATTTATATTGCTGCATAGTTCCCTGAGAGCCTACAAAATCAGGCATTTGCTTCCTAAGTAAGCCTGTTCTTGCTGCTAGTGCTGTCACTTCAAAATGGAGATCAAGACTCAAGGATAGTACTTCATTATGAGTGATCCTTGTACACAAGTAATATGAGTGACATAATGAAATCTCTCCAAATGCTCAGATAGATTTTTTTTCCTTGATATCCTCTATAAGTTCTGCTACTAGAATTGTAGGCAGAATGATAGTTACTAGGGAAGCAAAAACCAGAGGTAAAAACTTTGTTGGTGCAGGCAGTAAATTGGAGCCAGCTCTCCTCTTTCTTACTACTCAGGTCAGGATGAAATCTGCAAGCCTTAAGTCCAGAAGGCTATGAGTAGTGCTACTTACCTATTTCACTTGTTGAGCATCTTGGCTTCTAAGTATTCTTCTAAAGGCAATTTCTAGATGCCCCTTGGAATTTCTTTAGTATTGCAAACAGGATGTATTCTGTAGTCACATTATGACTTCTTATCACCACTTACACATGAGATAGGGAAATATTTTTTTGTTACATAACACGCAGATATTTGATGCTCATGTAAATTTCATGTATCTAAACTTAAGGAGTATACTCAGACTATGCATTCTTCTCCCATTTATTTATTGTATGCTTACAATTCCTCTTAAGAGTTTCAAAAGTTCTATCTGATACCTAACAGCAGAAAGCTTTTTCTTTTCTATTTCGCAGCTGAAAAAATAAGAGATTTTGTCTTTGAGTATGATTTTCTTTTTCCCTGATGTTATTACACTCTGTAGGGTCTTAACAGTAATCATTGTAATGTTCACACAGGGAACTATCAAGAAATTTAGCTTATCAACATACATTCCTTGACTTAATTTGAAGATACTGAAAAGTACTCTCAAAAACTTCCCTCAAGTATTGGTCTTGACTTTAAATAGTTCTTCACTAAGCCAGTCTCACTGGGGAAAGTGGAATACTGAGATACGGATGATATTGTACAGTTATTACTTACTGTCAACTTGATACAACTAAGACCAATATATTTGTCAGCCAAATATTGCTTTTTATATCAAAATTCCTATTTTGTCCCACTTTCATGCTGTTACATTAAAATCCGTTACCTGAGAGAGAGCTGCTGTAATAACACGTTACCTGACAGGTAGCTGCATTACTGAGAATACAAAATAATAAGAGTATTTCTATTTTATTTCTACCTAGGTGGTACTTTTGAGATCCATATTATAGATCTGTGTATTGGTTTCTGTACTTACATTTCAGTTTCCGTGATTTTTTAAAATGTTGGTTGGATCACTCCCTTCTGAGTAGCTCATTGAGAAATGCCTGCGCTGATCTAAGAGGGTGTTGCAAGTTTTGACATAAAGTTGGATTCAATTTTTGTGTACAGCCTTTGTGATTGAATATGAAGACGGGCTGCATGAACCAGGGGTATGGCATCTCCAGACGGAAGTTCCTGGAACTCAGACAACAGTACAGTTGAAATTGTCTCCATACGTCAACTACTCATTCCGAGTGATAGCTGTCAATGAGATTGGCAGAAGTCAGCCAAGTGAACCATCTGAGCAGTACCTGACAAAGTCTGCAAGTAAATAACTGTTCCCGCTACCAGTGATTGATTTATACTGTGCATAGCATTAAATGTGCTTGGAATGCAAACAGCAGTCACTCTTGTTCATGTGTGAATATTTTGTTTTTAGACCCTGATGAAAATCCTTCTAATGTACAAGGGATAGGCTCAGTACCTGATAATTTGGTAATAACATGGGAGGTAAGTTTGTGTTTTCGAGGTTTCACTTGTTTGTTTTCAGGTCTGTGAGTAGCATTTTTTTGTTTTGAGAAATAGTAGGGATCTAACTGTGAACATGCTAAGAGAATACCCAATGCATTGCTTGCTTAAAACATTCTTGAAAAGGAGTAAAATCCAGACATTTCCCCATCGTCATTTTCAAGGAAAAGCTGCATGCATTATAAAAACAACAACAAAAATTGTTAAGCTGCTCTATTTTCCTTGAGTGATTTATCAAGATAAGCCATTAACTTGGTAATACAGGATGTTTTTCTGCCAATTTAGGGAAACATAAATATGTAAATTGAGATTTATCTCAAGTAGAGTCTTATTTTTAGAATGAATTGTAACATGAATCCTAATTCTACCTTCAACTTTTGTGATAACCTGAAGTATTGTGGACTCTTCCACTAAAAAACTTCTGTGGAAAAGTTTTTTCTGTCATGCCCTTACCATTATGACAGGAGCTACAGATGCTCCAAAAAAACCCCAATTTCCCATCCCATGCAAGAAACATTGTCTAGGGAACACAGTTCATGAGGCATTGGTGTATGTCTGTTTTATCTCTTCCACTTCATACGAAATATTTGAAAACAAAACATCTTTACAGAAACCACGATGCCTGGTTGCATGAGAATTGTCCAGGATCACCATTCAATGTGATTTTTACTAATGAATGAAAAGCAACTGAACTGACCTCCTGCAAAACCTAAATTTCCTGGCTTGGGAATTTCAGCAGTGCTTCTCTGTCACAGAACACAGTGGTACATTTTCAGTAAAATCCTAAAGGAGAATCAGTATCTTTCCTGTGTGACTTTGGAGTTTTCACATACTGCAGAATATTTTAAAAAATACTTTTTTTTCATTTCAGTCTTTAAAAGGTTTTCAGTCTAATGGACCAGGGCTTCAGTACAAAGTCAGCTGGCGTCAGAAGGATTTCGATGATGAATGGACATCTGTTATAGTTGCAAATGTATCTAAATATATTGTGTCTGGTACACCGACTTTTGTTCCCTATGAAATAAAAGTACAAGCATTAAATGACCTGGGATATGCACCAGAGCCATCAGAGGTGATTGGACATTCGGGGGAAGACTGTAAGTTTTGTAGTTTGACTCAGTTGTACTAATTAAAAGCAACTAAATATGTAATGTAAATGTGTATTTAAAATACTAAAATGTCTAAGAAGGGAGACAGTAGTTATTTTTTCAATAAAAATTAAGTCATTTGGAGATTCTGTAGTATTAATCCTGAAGTCACCTTTCTAACGTAGGAACATTTTAACCTACTCCTTGAGTGCAATGCAAAGTCTCATTCTGAAAAAGCATGTTGATGTGGTTTCTCATTCTAACTAGGGACTTGTTGCATCCTTTCCACACAGTGCCAATGGTTGCTCCAGGCAATGTGCAGGTTCATGTTATTAACAGCACATTAGCAAAGGTGCATTGGGACCCAGTTCCTCTAAAAACTGTCCGAGGACACCTTCAAGGATACAAGGTAAGTACAGTCAAAAGCAATCTGTTTCTCATTTATTAAAATAAATCACTTCCTGTATGAGATTATGTCCAGGTCAAAGTAACTGTGTATGAGAGGACTCTTGCTTTTCAGCAGGCTCACAAGCTTTGCTAAGAAGAGCAACAGCATTGATAGAATTCATTTAAAGTTCAACAATGTTCCAGCCTTTTAGCACTAGCCTCCTGTAGCATTTTCCTTGAAGTAAAATGGGATGGGTTTGCAGTTAAGTTTTCATATTTTATATAAATTTTAAAAATGGTAACATTTTACAGATCTTATTCCAAAACAATATTCAAGAGTATGAGGAGTATGATTAATCACCTCTCTAATTCTAGGTAACTGTCTACTTGCTAGCCTGTGCTGGATTATGTGTCTTTTTGGAACTTGGTAGAAAAGCTCAGTTTAAAAGCTTGAGACAAAATGGTAGAATGTTTGGAGTGTACATAGAATTGAAGGAAGCTTAATGTAAGATATTTGTCTGGCTTTGATGATAACTAAGAAGGTTCTGTTGGAGCCAAAGGACAGCAATTTAATAGAGAAGACAGAGGGGCATCAAGGTTAAAAACAGGGGGAACTGATGTCCCTGGAGAACAGGGAAAATCGGATCAGAGGTTGTACTATAAGCCCATTGGAAGAAGCTCAGGAATGGAAACTGCAGAAGCGTGATAAGATTGGTTGTGGAGGGAAGGGTGGAGTGAGAGGAATTACTGACTTGTGCAACAATAAAGGAAAATAAAAATAATTACTTTGATCCTGTGCATGTGTACTAACACAGCCTGAGTTAGGTTACTTCTTAACACAGACTAATTTGAACTACTTCTGTTAAAATGAACAGAAACTCAACTGAGACTCAAGACTTACTGGTCTGTCAAATATTTGTCTGTTAGATGACAGTCTCGTATCAACCTGCTGTTTCACATACAAATGGACAACCAAAAGAACGTCTACTATGTGAAGATTAAAAAGTTAGAATATAGGGAAGTTAATGCTTATTATTAATTAAGTTAAAGCAGCAGTAATGCTTATAACCCAAATCACCACATTTCAGTTAAAGGTCATTAATAATATCAAAAAACGTGTAGACACAAACGTCTGCCCATATATCAAATGTTGAATTCTCAGCCTTCAAAGGTTACAGTGAGTTGTGATCATCCCAAGTTTAGATGGAGATTTGGTTTTGCTCAGACTTGGAGTCTCTGTCCAGTATCTACTAATTGACTGCATACTTTCAGTTGGGGTTAGTCATGCCATGATTACTTCTGGGTTTTTTGCTAGTCCTTCTTGGGATATGACATGGTTGGGGTTTTTTTTCTGAGGAGAGGAGAATCACAGTGTTACACTAAGCAAAACCAAAGCTAAAATATGCTAGTCAATAATCATAAATAAAGCAAGCTGAAAACCACAGGATTGACAACAGACCTGACTACTGAATAGTTTTGCTGTTATGGCTAGGACAAACGTGACAATGACACATCCCTGAATAAGTTGCAGATAACAGCACCAGTCTCTTAAGAAATTTTTGTAGATACAGCTAAATGAAAGCTAAAATAGGTTAAAAATTAGACAAGACGTGACAAGTCCTAAGACCTGGTAGACAGCTATTGTTAGAAAGGTTTCACTGACTTTTCCTGGATGCAGAATATGCTTTAAGAGTCATAGTTATTGACGTAGTTGACAAAACACGTGACTATCTCTTTTAAACACATTATCAAAATCCTGCCAGCAACCTCAGGCTTTCCTAATTAATTACATTATTTCAGACAGTAATCCAATATACAGTGTTGCATTAGGGCCACATTTGCTAATAGAGAGGGGTATTTTGCTAAAGAATCACATCCTGAGGACAAATATATGAACAAAGCAATAAGATATCCAAATAGCAGCAGTCTACAGCCCATCACTCTTATTTTGCTCTAATTAGCAAATTACTCAATATACTAAGGTCCTATAAAGCATTTCAAACCTAAGAAGACATTTTAAGAAGAATTATTTTCACTGTTACTGCTGCCATTTTTTTCCTATTATTCATAACAAACTTAGTGGTTGTGCAGTACAGTATGTGACAAATGGGATACAGTCTCTTACTGCTATATTCCTCTACCAAATCACTGCGTATCAAACCCAGAATAATAAAGCTTTTTTTTTCATTTCAGCCTGGCTAGTAACAAATGATGACCCCAACTATAATAATGTGCTTTGTGAAAAGTTACTAACAGTTCTTAAAATACCATGAACTGTACCTGATTATTTTCCATACTAATAGTGCCAACACTTCAAGCTTAGCTTTTATTAGCTTGTACATGGCTTTCTAGACTAGTTGGCAGGCTGAAAGCTCCAGTATGACAGCTACCAGTATTGAAAAATACTAACTGGAGCCATGTAAAACAGTGACATTTAACTGTGATTAGAGTAAAACAGTATGTTGTTATCAATAGAAGCTGGTGTTAGTGTAACATTGATTTATAAGCTATATAGCAGGCTTTGGAAGTCTTTAACAGTTCCCTTTTTTAATTCATGTGTGAAATTCCAGCTTCCTTAATTGAAGAGTTGTCCAAAATGGAACCAGAATTTTACCCAGTTATATTTCTGTATCAAATACATGCATGAAAACTATGCTATGAAAAATGTACAGTCATGTTTTTGAAGTTGACAATGCTAGGAGTAACAGAAGTCTTTGTAGGAGCAACTGTTAATATCTTTTCAGATATCATGGTAGAGAGACTGTGAAATAAAGAGGGTGCAGTCAAGGTAATTACCCACTGAGACTCATCAGTATTTTCTTAGAAACTCAACCCACAAAATGGACACCAGAATCAGCTTGGTGGTCAGTGGCAAACTGCAAGTCTGCTTTGGAAGCTGTGTAGACATCTTACTGAAAAAGTGTATGGTATGAATGAGTCCAGCCTCTCAGAAGGACTTGCTAACATGAGAACCATCACAAATTAATGCAGTTCCAAAACAGGACTTGTGTTCAACTGGCTTTAAGTGTTAGCAGAAGTGGCAAGTGATAAACTTCACCCAGTTGTGTAGATATGACTATTTTTGGACAAGATCTGTTTCTGGAGCAGGAAAGCTCTATGCTGTGTCTCATCTGAGCTTATTAAAATTGCAGTTATTCCTACCTATAATTCATGCGTACTCATGGAGAAGCTTAGGATTTGTAAAATCAGAACATCAAAACACTCACTATAGATTTTCTTTTGTCTTTAGGTTTACTACTGGAAAGTGCAGAGTCTACCCAGAAGGAGTAGGCGGCATATAGAAAAAAAGATCTTGACTTTCAGGGGAAACAAGACTTTTGGAATGTTGCCAGGGCTGGAGCCCTATAGTTCTTACAAGCTGAATGTTAGAGTTGTTAATGGTAAAGGAGAAGGACCAGCAAGCCCAGACAAAGTATTTAAGACCCCTGAAGGAGGTATGAAACGAGAAAGCTAGAAAACAAACTTAAATGTGATATATTCAGAAACAGAACACTAAGGGTATAAGTGCTGAACTGGCATCTGGGACATCATAAAATAATGATCTGTCTCAATATAGTAATAAGAACTAGTAATTCATGAGCTGTTTTGAGTTAATTTACTATATATTTACTCTGTATTCTTAAAAGTTCCTAGCTCGCCTTCCTTTCTGAAGATTACTAATCCAACATTGGATTCTCTGACTCTGGAGTGGGGTTCACCTACCCATCCAAATGGTGTTTTGACTTCATATATACTGAAGTTTCAGCCAAGTAAGTTAATTACGAATATATAACTCTAACTTAGACAATATGTCTACCAAATAGCAATCTACTTATCAAGAAAAAAGATATAATTGCATTGTAAATGTCAGGTTTGAGAAAGATTTTTGTATTTTGTCAATGTAGATAACTGTATTTGTAAAACTTCACTTACTCAAGATCAAGGGTCGCGTTTTTCCATTACTTTCATTTCTGCAGACCAGGCTTCACAGGAAAATGAAGATGAAGTCCTACATATAATTTACAGATAAGTTAGAAGCAAGAGGCTGCCATTTAAAAATCTTGTATTGAAACTGCATAGAAAATAACATTTGAAGTGGATCAAAATACATCCAAATATATTGTTGTCTTCAATTGTCATGGTCTTTTAAAATGAAAAATTCTTAAATGTGCCATTTACTTATATCAGAACTATAAATCACTTCATTAGACTCCCCAGGCGGCTGCATAGTTGCCCAGAAATTTGCTGGAATCATTGGAAATTTAAAAGAGTTTCATGTGCATGGAACACAGAAATTTATTTTCCTCCAGTTACCAACTTCCACTGTTCCTTGGAAATAGATGCAAGTCACTTCAGTTTTGTGTTTTCTTTTATTTTTTTCCCTAAGCATACTGAATTTGAGGCAGCTATTTTAGAGTTTCAGAGTTTTTTTATGATCAGTACTTCAGACACGTTTAAGTTCAGATTATTGGACATGGAATCAATTGCCTAAGATTCAGATATTTACAAAAATTGAACTGGAGCTTAAAAGACCTTTCCTATCTCCCTGTTGAATTTTGGCCCCGTGCACCCTTTTTACACAAAGGTGATGTTCTTCTGAAACTGTAGATTAGAGATTATAATTCTTTTAAACTGTAGTGACCAATCCAGCAGACAAACAAAACATATAAATACTAGAAAAAGTCTGTAGACAATTTTCCTATCTAACTTTCTTTTTTTTTTGTAACAGTTAACAACACACATGAACTGGGTCCCTTGATAGAGATAAGAATTCCTGCCAACGAAAGCAGCTTGATATTAAAAAATTTAAATTACAGCACACGGTACAAGTTCTACTTTAATGCACAAACTTCAGTTGGATCAGGAAGTCAGATAACTGAGGAAGCAGTAACAATTATGGATGAAGGTAAGATGGGTATGTATAAATAAAACCCACCGTGTTTAAAAAATGTAACAATTTGGTTTAAAGTATTGCTACTACTTCCTTCCATTAAGGACATAGTCACAGCATTTTATTTTTTTTAGAGCTTTCTTAATTGTATCAGACACTAAGAAAAGATCGTAAATAGTTTTTAAGAAAAGATGTGCAAAAGTTTTCTGTCTTAGTGGAAGCCCTGAAAGAAGTATAAAGCCCTTCCTTCTGATAGGAGATTACTTTGGCTTTTCTGGGCTTCAAAGTTTCATGGAGCTTTACATTTCAAGTGGTATTCCTCCATTTACCTGTTCTGCTTCGTTGACCTGCTTGGGTCACAGAGAACAATATTGAAACAATGCAGCTTTATGGCTAGAGAAAATTATTTCCCTTCTGAAGGATCCAACAGCTGCTGTGGGGTCTAAGCTTTTTTCAGAGCTGAAACTTTTTTCAGAAACTGTAACTTTAAGAAAAGCTGCAGAAATAAATTTGTCACCTATGGTCCTAAGTAATTGGTGACATTTTTAAGTATATTGGTTAAATTTATCACTGTTGATTTTTATATTTATAGCCAATCTAGATCTCTGATTTTGACGGTTCCTTTGTTGAAGATGTTATTTATTTAAATATGAAAGCTTAATGTCGTAAGAGGAACTCAAAGGAGAATTTGGGGGGGAATTTTTTACAACTTTACACATCTTCATATCAAAAGCTTATTTTGACATCATCTTTTCACGTATTTTTATGCTCAGTAAAATTATTGTTTATTGAGATTGCTGTAGATGACTTGGCATGCAACACCACTTCTGATTGTGTAGTAAGGTTGCATGTGAATTACAGTTATTTTGAATTGTGAATCTTAACAAGCATGAGCCATAAAATTTTGTAAATGCACATATATTAATTTCTTTCTTGTAATAGTCAGTGTTCAGCATAAGTGGATTGCTTCTAATTTATTTGAATTAATACTTTTTATCTAGTCTGCATGCTTTTCTGGTTTATAATGAAATTATGTATGTATGTTCCCTTTGGTGGTCTGTCTAATTATATAGTGTTCCTATTCTTGTTTTCCTCCATTAAAGCTGGTATTCTCCATCCTGCTGTAGGTGCAGGCAAAGGTAAAATGAAACTGCATGATTTGTTAATGTGTGGATTTTGCAGTGTTGCAAATGGGGAAATTACAGTGGTAAGGACAGAAAAGCACAGACTACACATTGCTATTCAAAGTATTAATCTGCACTGGAAGAAAAGAACATTTGTGGATTTTGTCATTTGGGGTTTTCTTTTTCCCTTTTTGTTTTTTTTGGTCATTAATACCTTTCATCTGTTTATTTTGCCACAGAGTTCCAGGGGAATTCATTAGCTTTGCTTCAGCAAAGTCTAATTATTTCTGCACATTTAGCAGATATATGTCACTGGCATAAATATTCAGGATCCAGGTGCACTAGCACTGATTAGCTGGAGTAGAAATAAACAGCACTTTTGCAAAGATTTTTTTTACTGCCTGTGCCTTGTGCATTTTTTGTTTTCAAAAAGTAAGTGAGTTCTTGTTGTCACTGATGACTAATGGTACTCATTTGATCACATTTATTTCATTTGCAAGCCAACTGTGCACAGGAGACAGCTGACTGACAATGCCCTCTATATACTTCTCAGTTCAAGTATCAGATTGAATGTACAGGCAAATGGCTTCCTGCTGTCTTAGGTTCACAGCTTGTGAGCGAGTATTTGAAGATATTTCAGTGAGTGGAATCTAGTATCATCCTTATTCTTTAATTGAGTAATATGTAGTTCTTTATGATGCAGTCCTTCTGTCAAACAAGATGTCCTCCACATTTTTGTCCACAGTTTTTATGAATTTTGATACCTTCACTGTCAGAAACAAAGGTTGCCCTGAGGCCTGTTAGGTAGATGTAGGTCAGAAAGATATTTCCATATGTATGTGTCATTTTATCACAGAGGTGTCATTAACACCAATGAACATAAAGACCATCAACATTCCAAATCAAAATCTGTACATGAAATACCCATAACTTTTTACAGCCTTGGAAAAACAGTATAAATTGTTTCACATATATTTTCTTTCCACTTGATGATCAGGTGTTTTGAACAATAACGGACATAAGATAGAGCTTAATTCACTCAGTCTGGTATAAATCAGACTATATATGCATTTTTTAATATATAATATATTTACATATGCACATTGAAGTGGAGTCTAATATCAAATGCATTTCTGCTAAGTGTATAGAGTTACGGATTTGTTTTAGTAACAAGTCTTTCTTGCTGTTTTTTAGACTAGTATCTGAGAAGTCAGCACAGATTTGAACAATCAAACTAGCTTGTACTGGACTTTAACTGCAGAAATGTAAATTAAGTTCCTATTATTTATAGCTGACTATAAAAAGTCATGCAAGGAAAACTGGATTCTCTGTGTGAAACTGGGGTTTAATTATAGCTCTATCACAGTCTGTGGCTAGCAGAAAGCATCTTATTTGTAAGATCAGCTGGAGCAGCTCAGATTTCAGAGCTGTCATCTCAGATTTTCTGAAAACTAAGCAGATGTCTTCCTTTGATTCCATGCCGTTTATGGTTTCAAAGTTTTCACATGTTCCTGTACCATATAACTCTCACAATTGCAAAGAAAACTTTGGAACTGCAAACAGGATGGAGCTAAAGCCATGACATCTGTTAGGACATCTGAGTTGCTGCAGATCTGAGATGAATGTTCTCAGTGGTTACTTACATTAACGTGGTTAACTGTTTCACTGCTGATCATGGACTACGAGGAAGGAAAAGGAAGATTATATGATCAAGATCAAGTGCCAACATGTTTGGTCTCATGAGCAGGTGCATTTGTAAGATAGAAATACTCAGCCCACTGAAGAAGAAGCAGTAGCCGGCCGAGAATTTTTACTCCTTCATTAAGTGCAGGAGGGCCTGTACCTACATACATTTCTTTCTAATTTGGACTCAAAGTCAAACTAAGGAGAAGGTGAAAATTAGGTATTTTCTACTTTTTTGTGACCTAGCTAAAACATCTGAGTTTTTCATTTTAAAGGTCAGAACTTACCAGAAAAATGCAATTATCCTTTCTCTTTCAATTTGAGCACATTGATCTTGGAGGTTAAGAAGACAATAGGACCCAGATTCAGCCAGCCAAAATGACACTGAAATTTCTGTACTTGATGTTTTCTCCTGGCTTACCGCCCCTGAACACCCGCAGCTTTGCCAGTCAGAAACGTGAGACACAAAGTCATAGGGGATTTCAAATAACTTAAACCTGGGTGAGCTGTGCCACTTGGGACATATTTCACTTCTCAAAGTATGACTAGATAATAAAGTTCAGAGGGGAATATTGCTAGGGTAAATCTAAGGATTTATATATTGCTAAATACCTAGGGTAAATCTAAGGATCTCAGAGTTTCTAAATATTTTTATTGCAGTTTATTGCAGTCCTGAAATACATTGCCTGTCTCTTGACACCGTGTGTCTTGCATCAGATAGCTGAAATGCAATGGATCTTGACAGAATTAAGAGGTTTTTTTCTTTTGTAAGGGAAATTTAACAGAGGAGATCCATATGATTTAGATAGGCACACTATTCTCTTATAGTTGGTACTCCTATCTGACTTAAACTTTTTTCCTGTTTAGTAGTGTGATGTTTGAATTACTTAAATTTGATTAAATTATGGCACTACAAAGAAAAATAATTGTTTTTCTTCTTAGCAACCTGTATTCTAAATGTGTTGGAAAAGTACATATGTAAAACATGATATAGTATACCCAGTATTAGGTAAACAGTAGGTGTTGATGTTGCCATATATGTATTGCAATCTAACAACAGCTGTGAGGTAACAGAGATGTGAGAAAAACTGGGGAATAAGAACCTGTTTACATATAAAATAATTATAGGAGCAACTGGAAAGTGACTCAGGTGATCACTGGAATCAAGTCTTTTCTGTCATCTACCTTAAAAGTTTTAAATAACTGGTCTATAGAGGAAGGAAGAGAATAGAAATTTGACCAGTAGTAGAAATGAAAGTTGCTGATTAAAATAAACAGTCCCAGGGGCTCATTGTTGTGTTTGTTGTAAGCTGCAATGTAAAGAGTCATGACATGTGGTGTCAGTCTCATTTCACAAGCCTTCTTGTTTCACTTTTTATGTTCTTTTTGATTTAGTCAACATTTTTATTTGAAAGCAAGGTCTTATTGCCTGCATGCATACCAACACTGGAATTGCAATTAAAATACAGTTGTGAGATCACAGTTATCTTTACTTGAAGGTAGCACTTCCTTTCAATACAGTACTCACTCCGGTCTCTGTTGTTCATGTCAACTTCACAGTTGAAGTATTATTGACAGAAATACTTTTTTTGCAACCCAATATGCAACTCTTTGCTGTAGGTTAGAAATCAATCTCAGCTCAGTTCATAACTCTGATCTTTATGTAGAAGATAGGATCATCTAAATTTTCTTTGTTCTGTACAAAATGCCATTCTTTAAATCATTTTCCCCCACCACCATCTATTTTCCCTCTCTGAGTCATTTCACGTAACAACTCCACATTTTTTGCTAGCTAAACTGATTTTTGTACTGCTCCTTCAGCAACTCTCTCCCTGTGGGTTTCTCCATGATACATCTCTGTGATTCTTTCAGTAGGGCCTGCTATGCAGAACCACTGTTTTGTCCACTCTTAAGTCTACTGGGGACAATGATTATGCTTAACATGATAGACTAGAGAAAAATAGTATTACTGCAATAAAAAAAATCCCATAAATACTCTGTGCTTCATAGCTGTCACACAAAATTAATGCCTTACCAGTGTAAGGATTTCTTGCATTTCTTTATCTTCTCTGTTTCTTGCACTATGCTCTTGCTATGGTCTAAATAATCTTAGAAGTGACTAATGCCTATCTCTCACTACCAGAAATGGAATTTACTCTTACTGTTACATTGAGGCTTCATACTGTAAAAATTGTAGGTTAAAAAGTAAACAAAAGCAAAACCTTTCTCTGTGTCTTACAGACCCTGACACAGCATATTACCTTTTTCTTTCATCATTTGTTGGATGTGGATGTGGACTTTTTTCCCTTTAAATTCGTTTTTTTCTTGATACATGTATTTTTCACTAATTTTCTATGATATATTTCTTCGAAGGGTTTTTTTCATTTTACACCAATCTTCAAATGTGTGCTTGTCACACATTTCATTGGGTGAATCTCATGAAAATTCCTAAAGTCTAGTCACTATGAGGATTATTTAATTTATTCTTCTGAACTAAATCTTGGGACAGAGTACCTATTCTGTTGTTAAAACCTGTTCATACCTCAGGTCACATCTTATTGGATTATACTGAATCTGCAGCCCATGTGTAACTGTTATTTGGAGGAACTGTGTTCCTGAAGGGCTGGACGTTAAATAGAACTCTACAAAGGAAAAAAAAAAACAGTAAAAAGGCACCGGAATTAATTTGAAAGTACAGGAAAGATTTGCTTTGAACCTAGACCTCTTTCTCAACAGTTGGCAAAAGCTTTTATACTACATCTCACTACAGGAATGAAACCATACTCAGAAGTGCAAGCTAAATTTTGCATTTACTGGAGGTAGCTGAGTAAGACTCAGACTGTGTAAAACCTGTAGCTTTTTAACAATCCATTCCCATCAGTTTTAGAGCAGTGCTTCTGTCAGCACTGCTGGTTACAGGTCAAGAAAGCACAGTGCTACCAAAAATTCCTGCTCCTCCAGGCAAAGCTTGCTGCCCATCTTATTTACCAACTGGTGCTTGCACACACTGAGTGTTTCTGCTAACTGGCAATTACACACTTTGCATTTGTGAACAGTGCTGGGAAACACTGAAGAACTAAGAGTTTAATTATAATTAGAGGTGTGCTGATTGAGTCTGGGGAGCATGGAGACAAGCTTTAAATGTAACCACATCAACTCTAGGCTTTCATCACCTCAGGATCCATCAGCCATCTTTTGTCTTCTTATGTGTGTATTCATGTTGCAAATATGGCACATTTAATAGACTTCACTGAAACTTTACAGGCCTGCTGGAATGTTAGATCAAGCAGTAGTGAAAATAATTAAAGGAACAGGCTGCCCAGGGAGGGTGTGGATGTCTTCAAGACCTCCCTGGACACTTTCCTCTGTGACCTGATCTAAGTGGACCTGCTTCTGCAGGGGGGTTGGACTAGATGATCTCTAAAGGTCCCTTCCAACCTCTACCATTCTATGATTCTAAGTAATAATATTTATTTGGGGAAAAAAAAATGGTCTATTGATCAAATTTATTGGTGCACTCTGTTCAATAGGAAAAAAACCCAGAACTTAAATCTGACCAAACACTACACATGGATAAATCTGTATAAACAGCTGTTCATAAGAATCAGATAAGAGTACATTTGAGAGATGTAAACATAAATCAGTCATTTGAGAGGATTTAGAAACTAAGACACCAAGGAAGTTAATTTTCAGAGCCAACTTAATTTTTATATGCAATTGTGAACAGACATTTAAGAGATACTAGGTGTTTATTATAGCAGGTAACTCTTTAATCAGAGCAGAAACTGGAAATTTGAGAGGGAAAAGAACCCAAAACACGAGATAGGTTGGAGGGTTTACAGGGAAGATGCTTATCAATTTTTTTCAGTGTTACAGAAGCTGTCTGTCACCTGGAGCCTGTCACAAAAAATGAGACGGATTCTTTCATCCCCAAGTGTTCAGGCATGAGGAAGAACTAGGTGTAATTCTGTGACATCATTTTGCAAGAGATTGAAACAGATTATTGCTAAAAATTTCTTCTCTGTTTAACCTTGGTGATAAATATCAGTCATACAGTTATGTTGCTAATTAGTCATCTTTTGTGGAAGGGCAAAATCCAGGAAAATGTGAGTTTGACAAAATACAATGTAGTGAAACAATACAAAGTCATATTTAAAATACAAACCGTTTGTTTTCTTGGCACAGAACAAATTGATAGATGGTGATTGTGACAAACACCTGTTCCTATGTGCAAATGAGGAAGGAAGTTTATATGTCCTGTCTGCAATCTCAGACTCTGCACCTTTCTAAATTTAGAGCCTGCTATTCTTTCCTCTCCCTACCTTCAAGTGGCAGAGAGAAGCAGAATCTAATCCCCTTCCATTACCATGGTGTATATGGTTACATGCTAGATTTTCCTTGGACAGCTCTGGCTTTGGCATTTCTTAGAGGTTTTGTTGTTGACTTAGTAACCTAGATGGCTTTTATAAAATCTAATTCCTTTTGTTTTGTTTTGTTCAGGTATTTTTAGCCAAGAAACAAATATTTTCTTTATTATTTGAATAATATCTTCCTCATAATTTTTGATTGGTGAAAGACATAGTGTAAAGATATATCAGCACAACTTACCTACAAAGACATCAAGCATGGGAATCATTAGTTTAATACAGATTGAAGAGTTGAACTAGTACTACTGGAATAAAGTTAAGAAGAAAAATTTGATGTAATAATAGGGATAAAAAGTCTGATATTGTAAAAATTTGTAATAGTGCAAATACATTTTTGGGCGAATTGATAATATTTGCATAATTTGAGTATTTTCAAGAAGACTCAGAAACTATAGTTTTCTAGACATGGTGCTCTAATATCATGTAGTCTTGGTTATTTATTTGACTGTGCAAAAGTAAGCCATTTTCTCTTTGAATCTAATTTGCAACCTCTTCCAGTCAGCTGTATGGGCAGAGCCATCCTGGTTTTAGATGAAAATAATTTGACTATGTAGATAAAAATCTATGCAGAAGCTCTCTCCTTGATAACAGACTTTTGCCCATTTTATTTTCTGATGTAGATGAAGCCATTGAGATTCTACCACTTGCCTTTATTGAGACTAGGTTTTTACCTCTGATGTTTCATGGTCCTTTCGGAAGTATTTCTGATGATGTTTCTAACATAAAAGAGATTTTTACTAGAGAGATAGAAAAGTCAATGGCAAACTAAGTGAGACATTTATACTTAAAGTTAATTTCATGCCTTTGAGAAGCATCTTCTTTTTATCTGCACTAATACACTGTTAGAACTCTTAAAAATCAATTTTTGGTAGTATTAGGCAAATGAATTTGTCCATTTGTAACAAGTGTATTTGGAAAACAAAGAATTGAGGTATGAGCAAGGAAGTGGCTAATTACAGAATGCTAAAGAGAAGCATTTCTTTTCATAGATGTGGGCATTGTGCATATCTGTGAAAAGTACTGTTGTTGAACGAGAATGTCGGCAACAGAACAGAGTACCTGAAAATCAACAGCTTCTTGCATTCGAGTGATTTGTGACCTTCACACCATGTTGATATTGGCTTTCCAATATCTGTCATGGAATGTTCAAATGTCTAAAGGTGCTGTGAATTCATAATGTTAGTGAAGTTGATTTCAGAATGTTCTGTGAAAATAAAGATGTTGGTACACACATACTTCAGTTTGTTTTCAAATACATGTGTGTCAGCTGTTTCATATTTTAACTAGTAAAGCTAATTGAATCCTGCATGAACTTAGAGTATGCATGTATTATTCGTTTAACAGGTAAGGTTTTACTGCATTACTTAAATGTTACTTTTTGATGCAAAGTGGTTTTACTCTTTATTTTTTTCTTTCCTACTATCTCTGGTGGTGAAGGATATTCAGAAACCCTTTTTGCAACCTCCCCAGTCATGCACACTGTCCGTCCAACATTCTATAAGGGTATTGTCTTCCTTTTTTATCGTTATCAATGCAATAGAGACAAAATCCTATAAGGGCTTGCAGTTGAGACATTTGCAGTCCATTCAGTCACACGTGGCATAGAAGGAGGTGTGCACCACCTTCATAACTCTGTTCTCTTCTACCATTTTCCATTACCCTGTCAACATTCTCACTTTCCTGCTGTCTGCATTTTACTTCTACATAAATAGAAATAATGTTCTCCAGAATTTTGGCAATTAGGTATTTTTAAGTATTTGGCAGTTTTGTGGTACAGGGAATGCTCAGTAGTGCACATAGATTTTTTACACTATAATATCATAGTGTAGTGAATCCTGCGTAGGATTCAACTACCAAATTTGCTACTTCAGTCACTAATGAAAACAATGGCAAACATACTATGCTTTCCCTGTATGTGATCTAAATTAACACAGTAACTTCATTTTTTTTTAATGTCTGAAGTCACAGTTTTGTATTCTGCTTTGTTTTTCTGTTGTGTATTCAGTGCAACCACTTTACCCAAGGATCAGAAATGTTACAACAGCTGCTGCTGAGACCTATGCCAATATCAGTTGGGAGTATGAGGGACCAGATCATGCGAACTTTTATGTTGAATATGGTGTAGCAGGCAGTAAGAAGTCCTTTCATTAAATTTTGCTTAAGTGTTCACATTTATTTTCAAAGATTTTTATAGTAAATGTAGTCCTAAATTGACCCAGTGTTAATTAATGTTTAGAATTATTTTTAATTTGATCAAGGAGATCCAATAATTTAAATTCTAATAAACATTGATGTGTAGCATGTATTTGTTGCTTAGACAGAATGTCAGCCTTTGTTCCTTTGTATTATTTTAGGAATTATTTTGAAAGTAAACTTCTAAAAAATGTAGTTTGCATGAAGTTGTTTATCATGCAGCGATTACCTGTTTAAAAATATGACTTCTTGCTTTAAAATAGGATACAATTTCCCTAAATTATGTCTAATAAATAATAAAGTCAATCAAAACAATATTGTTTGTTAAAGTAAACTTTAAAATATCGACTAACTTGTGTGCTCTTAGTGGCGCATAAAACTAGTTTTAATCTTTGATAACACCAGCAATAATTAAAACACAGATAAATAGTAAAATCAAGGCACTTCTCTTCAAATACTCTGTCCTGCTAAAGTTATTACTAAAGAGGGCCATCTGAAAATTGGAATAAAAATGCATTCTGGATATTGGTCAAAGAAGTATCTGAGACTGTACTAGAAAAAGATATGAGAAAGGTTCAGATTGCAGTAGAACTTCTTGATTAAAGTAAATATTGACTGAAACTACAGAAATGTAGTTTAATTAAGTGATTAAAATCTATTTTAATGTATTTTGTAATGACAAGTTCAATAAGCCTTTTAAAGAAATAAAATAGTATTTTTCTAGTACAATGGAACAAACGTTTCAAATATGTTCATAATTCATGTACGATATGTTGCATGCAATATAGTATTTGAAGTCGTAATTTAATATAATTGTATTGTTTTTTTGAGGGAGCAGTTATTTTTTTCAGTCTATAGCTTAGTCAAGTAACTGTTGATGGTATTCTGTCTAGAAACTTTCAGTAATGCAAAGAAAATTAAAATTCCCATGTGTTGTTTTCCTAAAATTTTTGTAGGCAAAGAAGATTGGAAAAAAGAAATTGTAAATGGTTCTCGAAGCTTCTTTGTGTTAAAGGGTTTAACACCAGGAACAGCATATAAAGTCCGGGTTGGTGCTGAGGGCTTATCTGGTTTTAGGAGTTCAGAGGATATGTTTGAGACAGGTCCAGGTGAGGCACACCGTACCACTTCTGTGTCGTAGTCAGAATTGTGGTAGACCAAGATGTTGAACTGCTTCTAGCTAAGAGATGTTGTAGCAAGCATCTTGCATGTTCTTTTTGTAGAGCAATGTTGAATAATTTTATGAACTCCTAAATAATGCCAGCACATTTATTATGTAGATTTTCAATGTTTTCATCCTTTCAATTCACTCTACTTGTATGTTGTTTGTATTAGGGGCAAGGTAGTCACTGCTCACAGTCCATCTATACGCTGTGCACTGACCTGTGTCATTTATTTCTTATTAATTATATGGTTATATTCAAATAAGGTGGGCTTTAACAGAGCCAAGTATATATTTTTAAAGCTAGCAATCTGTGTATGATCAGTTCTAATGTAACAAAATCTGAGCTAAAATGTTTGCATAATCAGAATTGCGGATTCAATTTGTTATCTCATGTAATCTGTTTTTACCACTATTAAGAGATTCCTACTCATAAATGGTTCCTTTCCTGTCATATACTAGTTTGATATAGAGTTTGATGTCACAGCTATATTCTGTAAATCAGTAAGACTGTTCAAGGTCCTTTATGTACATATTTCAGTCATATTACTTCATAAGCAAGTCAGTAATGCTTGTTTATTTAACTTAGAGAAGGGACTTTATTGGAAGTTTTTTGATGTTATGTTCAATATGTCATTGCCATCACTGCATGCTTGTTGGTCAACTGTTATTATTTGTTGTGTATTTGCTAGCCACTTCTGCTCATTCCAAGCATTTTGGTCAGTGCATAGGTATTTAGCAGTACCCTCACTGACTCCAGAACATTATGATTTAAGAAAGTAGTTTCAGGATGAAAATATGCTCAAACAAAATGTAACAATTACCAGACAACAAAGTAACACACATGCCAGTTTGAAAGTAAACACTTTATGAAGTCGTATTTTTTGCTTTGTTTTGTTCCATATCTGTCCACAGTTTATCATGTTGCAGGAAGGCTTTGAAAACATGGTGCTGAAAAACAGTGCCAAGCAAATATGTATGGGTTAAACACAGAGGGTATTTATGTCAGAGACAGCTAGTGGTGTAAAAGGAGATCTGTAAAATTTTATGCAAATATACATCCAAAGCCTAAAGCAGTAAAGCAAGGAGCAACACCATAGTTTCATTAAACATAAGATGAATTTAAACGATTAAAAACAATGCCTTCTCAAAAGCATCTTTCTGCATAAAAAAATATTGAGCCAGTAGATCAGGAATCCTGTATGTACCCAGTCACCTTGGCTTATGTCCTTGAGTAGTTAAGGAAGAAGAGAATTTAAAGACACTGTTTTCTGCTTCTTGATAATGGAATGGTTCAGTGTCTAACATTAAATTGTATACATGGCATACTGTCTCCCACTGTCTTCAGCCTAGATCAAAGCTTTTAACCACTGCGAGAAAATTGAGGGGACAAAGAAGAAAATACTGGAATATGGCCTTAATCGGGAGTGATATTTTATATATGAAACTTTTGCAACATTTTTTTTCATTGACAAGCATTCCTATAGAGCATCTTCACAGTGCTTGGGTTTATCTTTTTGAGTGTACAGTGTATCGTGTTGACTCCTGCATTAGTAGTTCTCCAAGAAGAAAGGTCTTTTCTGCCTGAAGCAGATAATTTCCTTAGCATAAGCAGAAAATGTGCCATTTTTCAAGTTGCACTGAGACCTAGAAACTTTTCTTACTGGATAAACAGTAACTTAAAGAATACAGGGAGATGTAAGTTTTCATCTTTACTCTTTCCCATCTATCTTGCATATTTTTATGTATGAGTTGTTTTGCTTGATGCTATTTCTTACAACATTTGAATGTTAAATGTGCTTTTGCATTTTGTCACAGTATGTATTATATAACTTTTAATGCCTTATTATCAATGAATATATGCAAAACTCAAAATCATTTTAACTTTCATGTGGAAACAAGATTTAATTTCATTTATAGTTTTCATTTACAATATATAATTCAGAGGAAGATGCCTTTGTGATGTTGTTTTTTTAACACTGCCACATATATATTTATATATGGCATATAGAGTATAAATGTATATGGATGTAAGCTATATATTTATACAACTTACAGACATTTTAATGCAAAAATTGTTTAAGTTAGTGTGCATATAAGAGTTAGCTTCTAGCATATTCTTAAGCAAAGTCCACAGACTCTCCTAACTTTACCTCCACAGTAACCAAGGACGTGAATTCCTTACTCTATTTATATAAAGTCATAACTTTGCCCAGGAAAAGCAAAAAGGGGTGGGAAAATAGAGTTTATTTTAGACCAGTGCTTTTAAAGTTGAATATACAATGGTTTTCTGGAATGGAGGGTAAATACTGTCCCCAGACATCAAAAGTACTTTGAGTTTTCATGCAGTCCATGGAAAATCCTTTAAGAATTTTGGGTCCATTGAGAACTGCTGTTTCCAAAGTAGTTGTCTCAGCCTCTGTCTTAACTAGTAAAATTGAGACATGGGCTTGAGTTCTGGCCTGTAATTTAATATTTTTACATTTTAGTGTGCTTGCCAGCCCAATCCAGTCTCCTGTCAGCTAGCTGTCTGCCAAGCAGGGCTCAGGGATGGTTCAAGGGACAGCACCAGCATACAGCTGTTCCCAGTTGTCCTCCAACATGTTTTGTAAGGAGAAGATTTTATGCTGCGTCACTCAGAACTGTGACTGGAAAACAGGCAATGCTCCACTGAAAATAGTTTTTCTCTGACCTATTTTTACGAGCCTTCCCTTAAAAACATGTCTTCTCCAAGTAGAGGTGGAAATCTTTATGGGGCTGTGGGACTTTCACAGTTCTGTATGTAAACTTCTGTTGATGCATTGTGTCCTCCACTTCAGTGGAAGCAAGTCTACAGACTTTTCCTAGCAGATATGGATGTAATGTGTTGTGCCATGAGAGCTGATGTACTCACAGTATCTGAACAAAGAGACTGACTACAAGTCTCAAACATAACGTGATCCTAGTGCAAAGTGTCCACTAAGCTGAGATCTGAAGTACTATTGATCCCTACCAAAATCATATGTAATGTACTGGCTATGAATAATCCAATACCGTATCTCATGAAGCCAGAAAAACACAAGTGCAGAACCAAAATGCCATATGAGTGATGCATAGTAATGGGTTTGCATGTTACTTCCCTTAGTTGTATAGGAAGGTGACCTTTGGCTCTATTTTTCAAGTAGAGAAAGGTGTCTATTGGGCAACTCTTCATAGACTTTCAGACTCTTGGAGCTGGAAGAGAAGGTGAAGAATGAACAAGAATGATTTGGATGGATATGAATCTTCCTTCACTTGTCTTCTGTCTGTAGCATCCCAGACTCATCACATGCTTCCCACTTTCTCCCAACTGCAAATCCTAAGGCCAACTGCTTGTAGCACGTTTCCCAACAGGGGAGCAGAAAAACAGTGTTTCGCATGGAAAATCCTCCTACTGTGTTGGAGACTAAACTGTACAGATAATTCCTGTCCATATTAGTGACTGTAGTGTTTCCTGAGTAATTTACTTATCATCAGTAGTTTACTTTACATTATTTTCCAGCTAGAATCAGCATTTCTAGAGAAACACTGCCAAGGAAAGGCCTATCAGTTCCATCGGGCTAAGTCATCACTAATGCTTACTCATGGCAGTTGAGATAAATTGTAGAATGACGTAAAAGTTTGAGGAGAGGAAGATAAATGATACTTAATACGACTTTAAAGAATGCTTCATTGCTGATTTTTAGTTGAAATTGAGTTTTAGGGCCTTGAGTGACCCATCTGTTTCCCCATTTCAGACTGATGGGAGTGCATTAGCTAATGACTATTGGCTTTTTATTCATTTTGAGGATGCAGTCGATGTGGTTATGTGAATTATAACTTGCAATTTTGTTTCAGTAGTTTAATTAATGTAAAATGGCTGAGAATAGTTTTGAGGTTTGTGGGAAGCAGTGTAGTATGTGCACAGATTTTGCAGTGATTGCTAAGCTTAAGTGTTGGCAGAATTCTTATATACTCAAGCAAGTTCCACATGTACTTGGAAACATTTTGAATCATGAAAACATTCACAAAATACATTTCTTAATATTAAGTTCTACAGTGAATTTTATTCCTTTCCTAATGAGCAATGTATACTGTCTATTATTTGTCTAAACTAGCATAGCATTTAAATGCAGCAAAACATCTAATTTTTCTTTTATTCTGCAGCAATGGCAAGTCGGCAAGTGGACATCGCTACTCAAGGATGGTTCATTGGTCTTATGTGTGCCGTTGCTCTTCTAATCTTGATCTTACTGATTGTTTGCTTCATAAGGAGGAATAAGGGTGGCAAATATCCAGGTATGATATATAACAATGACAGTAAGAGTCCTATTGGTAATCCACTAAGATGGATCACAGGTTTAGTGGAGAAATTACATTTGCTGTTGGCTTCCATTTGTGTTTGAGTATATGGTAAATCAGTTTTATAATTTGGTAGGCTTGTGAGGAGCAATCTGATGACTGGTAAAAAATTTCAACCCATTTAAGCATGAGAAAAGTCTCTCCTTCAATCCCACATTACCTTGAGAAAGAGATTTGAGCTTTGTTTCAGATACCCAGTCCTCTCCTCAGTACTGCTCACACTGCTTTCCGAGGTCTAATGCAGATGGGTTTAACCCAGTAAAATTAGCTGAGTTAGAATTTATATGGACAGAAATAAATTAGCTTCATTTTTGCAGTTACATTTTAGGTTACCATCCTTTAGTTAGACTGGTTTCACCTCTATAAGGCTTTTCTTTGTAAGAGTTTTTAATTTTATTTTGGAGTATTTTTTAGTATTAGGCCTCAGGATGGTTAAGTATATTTTACCGTTTTAACTAAAAATTGGAACTAAATAATGTATGACTTCTGCCAAAACTCTCATTCCTCTGGGTATACACATTATGAAATGCATATATGTGTGAATGTATGCATGTGTGCTTATATATATATATCTTATATCATCTTTCCCCAGTTTCATATTTCTTTTAATGTAGTAGATCCATGGACTAAATCTCTCTTGAAAAGGATAGTGTCAACTAGTTTACTTGGTACTGCCTGATAGGATCTCAGAGCAACTGTTGAGGCATGGGTAGATATGAATGAACTTCAAGTGGTCATCAAAGGACAATTTCATTTGTTCCTTTCCTAGCTACATTTTGATTTCCTGAGAAAAATATGTTCTATATTACCAAATCTCCAAAGGTCTGGAGATTATATAAATATCCAGACTCTAGAATGCATATTTAATACCAATTCAGACTTCATGTTCTTATTTTGGACATGAAAAAGATGGATGCACTATCTATACTGTGTTTTAATTTCTCACTTTAATTTTTCACGTGTTTTGACCAGTGCACTTGTGAAAACTAGCATCAGTGAACACTTAAAACTTTCCCTCCTCATAAGCAAATCTTTCAGAGCAGATTATTTTTATAAGAATATAAATAGAAGAATCCTTCTCTGCCCAATCTGTTTGTTTTACGGAGATGGCAAACATTTTTAGTGACAGCAAAAATTAGGCAAGAGAAGCTTCTGTCCCAACTACCTATGCCCATGAAGGAAAGACAGGTGATTTAGAAACCAGTGTTATATAGAGTTGAATGACATACTGAAGATATCATCTTAAGGTTTTTCCTAATATTTGGATTTTTCAAGGAGAAAATGAGATTACAGAGGATATAGGAAAAGTGACTCTCAGTGGAGAAAATCGAAAAAACAGAAGGAAAATTAGGAGAATTAAACAAGTGAAGTGGTGAAACTGAAAAGGGTAGGGAAAACTTGGGAGTGAGCCACTTAGAAGAGGGTGAAACACAGATTCTAGATCTACTTGGACTTTTTGCGTCATAGCAAGTGTACTAAATGCAAAGCACAAAGTTATTCGTTCCGTTCCATCGTATTTTAGCATGTCATTACCTGTGGTTTGAAAAAAGTAATAAATTATTTCAGTGTGAAATTACAGCAGCCAGGTACATTTCAAGGTGTTGCATGTTATTGTGATAATAGATTTAGAAAATACTGCCAGAAATGATTCATGTCATCTCAAATAAGAGCATATAAACCAAAGATGTAGACATGAAGTGTGGAAATCACCAGAGTAAACAATAAGAGTGTGTATATTGGATTTCTGGTGTAGATGGTTTTGCTTCACTTCTGATCATGTTGTAGAAAAGAAAAAATTAACAGACTACAACTACTTTTTCAATATTAGTACATCTTAAAATAGTGTTTAAAATTCTGTGGAATCTTAGTGCATGAAATGAAAACGTAAATTATACAAACAGACAGTGAATATGAAATGCAGAGAAATGCAGAACAAGTAATGAATTTTAGTTGGATTTTTAACAAAAGTTTGTCTTCAATGCTAGAGATGAAAGAAAGAAAATGTTTTCCTAATGCAGAATGGCATACAGTATTTTGTACTTGAATGAAAATAAAGTTCTATAACTATTTAACAGATCTTTGCCTTGCAAAGAAGAAATGTAACAGACTAAGGCCTCAATTCAAAAAAGACATTTTTATTCAAACCATGTTCCTGCCAAATGTGACCAATTCGAAAAATTAGGGTCTTAAGGTTTCTCATCTTGCAGTTTCATGATAAAAAAAATAACTATTTCAAATATTTTAGTGAAGGAAAAGGAGGATGCACATGCTGATCCAGAAATACAACCTATGAAGGAAGATGATGGAACATTTGGTGAATACAGGTGAGCAACTGACGTGATTTGTTATGTTGACTGTTCACTTCACATGTGTACTGTATATAGTATCATAGTTATTAATTGAAAACTAACTTTTTTCTGTGTTGACAAAGATTCTATACCCAATGCTGTATAGAACTATAGTTAGCATTTCAACCACACCAGTAAAAAATAAAATTAACATCCAAGCTTAGAGTTAGCCATTGGCTAATGCAAGGTGAAATCCAGCTTCAAACACAGTTCTCTCCATGTGAGGTGTCTTTGTTTACAAACCTATCTTTCAGATCGTTAGAATACCAGGTACAGTGTCCTTTCAGTCCGGACACACTTCACATTATGCTTATTGAAAATACTTTTCTAATTGTGACCTAATAAAAGCAGTCTTGTGTTACATTGACTGGACTACAAATGCATTTTAAATGGCTGCCAGTACTAACACCTAATCCAATAACAAGGAAGCGACGTTATACACAGAGGTGAAGGAATGTCCTACAAGAAAAAAATCAAATCTCCCTTTCATGTATTTCAGTACAAGATATATAGCAGACAGCTTCAAAGCATGCAAGACATCTCTTATTCCTGACTTGCTTCCTTCATTGTAAATGTAGTCTAGCTGAATCTCTTGAATCACAAAAAGCATGTCTTGTCAAGTCTTTTTGTATAAGAATTATGAGTATAGTGTATTAAATAAGCAGCATTTTATTTGGGGTTTTTTTATTACTGCAGGATATATTACTAGCATTTTCTAAAGATGTCAATACCACTACATTTGACATGAGTGTTAAAATAGATTTTATAATGCATTGTAGTGTCAAATGCATTGTAAAAGCCCTTTATTATTTTGAAGATGTAATATTTACAAATGTACATAGAAAAATAATTTTTTCAAGAAGAGTCTACTCTGATGCCATAGCTTCTTCATAAGAAGAGAAATGTGCATCTTGATCTGGCTGAAAGTTCTCAATGCCAAAGAGTAGTTACTGTTTATTCTTCCCTGTTTTTTTAAAAAATAAAATACTCTGTTCTTCAGGTAATGAGTTCAGAATAGTATCTTTTTACATGGATTAACTAATTTCAGGTGATAAAAAGGAGGTGTGAAGCAATGTTTGGAAGCAGAGGTAAATAAGTACTGTATTAGTTTTCCTAGGCAATCCAGTTTGCATTCTCATTTATTGCACTTATTTTTTTTGATACTTGGAACTTTCAGCTGCAGAATCTGACCTTTGTACAGAATCATGCAAATTATATCACCTCCACACATGTTTTCTCAGAATAATAATATTTGTGTCTGCTTTCATGTGTGACCTGTAGCAAGATTTGAATTTATGTCTCCTTATTTTAGTGATTGGAGTTAATCTATAGAAACATCTAGTGCTTTATTCAATTATTTTATAAGGCATTTATCCACCATTCGTGTCTGGTGAATATGAGCAGATGCATGCCAAGCTTTTGAGATTTGTTCACATGAAAGAGCTCATCCTATTTACTCCTTTCTAAAATGTATTTCTGTGTAATTAGTCTATATTGGGCTTTCCTCTTTTTTCCTTAGAGACAGGGCAGCAGCAGCAACCAGTCAGATTACAGAAGATATCTTGGCACCCCCTCTGCAGCCCAGCATCACTGCAGTCACTCAGTTCCCAGTTTGTCTGCCTCCCATGGCACTGGTCATGATGCAGTGCTTCTTTGAGGAAAAAGGGTATAGGGTTTCCCTTGAAAAAAAGAGCAGCTTTTGAAAGATCTAGGAATTCGAGTATTTTGAACTTTTTTCATCACTTCAGGTCCATGTCTGCTTGGACAGGAAAGAAACTGGACAAGGAAAAGAAAAGAAAAGGTAGCTGTGCCAATTCTCCTGAAGCAGACCCTGTCTTTACCAAAACAAAGTCTGTGAGATCTGACAGATCCAACTTCTTCAGAAGGCCAGGGGATCAATACTCCAGCACCATATCAGAGACCTCCTACACCAGGAGGAGGGCTAGGCAGTCTTCCAAGCTTACAAGGGTTAATTCTGTCTCTCCTTCCCTCTGCCGAGAGGAAAAGAGGTCAGACGAATGGAAGTGCAGGCATGGCTCTAGACATCATGCTTCTGAGAAACAGATAATGGGGTCGGAGGAGGGCTCAGATTCTCAGGCAGGACAGCCATCCCCTTTCCAGCAACTCCTCAGCTGCAACTCAGTTCATGGCTCACTGGCAAGGCAGCATTCTTCTCTGCAGCACTGGTTCAGCCAGACCCCAGACTACAGCTCAGATTCAGAAGACACTCAGAGCTCCTACCCCAGGAAGGTAAGACCTTCTACTACTACTACTCACTTCTCTGAATCTGAAAATAATTCATTAATGAAATCTGTAATTTTGCCTGAGCTAACGAGTGTCTTAAAGGATGCTTTGACAGCAGCCAGACAAAGCATAACTTCTGTGGCACAGGCTAGGTCCCAGTCAGTAAAGCATCCCAGGGTACCAATTACAGAAGTTCCAGTGGTTCCTCTAGAAGCAACTGGGAGCAGTTCTCAAGCTTTTGAGTCTGACCATATGGACAGTTCAAAAGATAGAACAGCTTCCAGGAATAAGATATCTGAAGCTGACAAGGCCTTGGAGATTGAGTCATCCTCTGAAGATGAAGAGGTGTCATCTGAGTCCTCTATAGAAGAGCAAGAAGGAACAGATCCTCTGCGCAAGTTTGACATGGAGAATCAGAATTATCTGTTCAAGCATATAAAGAGAGTGTTAATGCTAAAATCTTCCAAATCTGGATGCACTTCAGAAGAACTGCTTTTCTCCTCGAAAGAAGTCAAGGTAGATAATGCACTTCCTATTGACTCAGCAGTGGAGGATCTTGTCTGTAGGATTTGGCATAATCCTGAGGCAAAGCATGAAGCTCCAGGCATCCTACATAAGCTCTATCCTCTTCCAGTGCACAAAGCTGCATTGTGGGGGACCTTACCTCAAGTAGACAGAGTATTGGTTACTGGCGATTCTGTACTATCAGTGCCTGCTAATATGGATGCTATCCCTAAAGATCCTACTGATAGAAAGGTTGAGGAAGCAATTAAAAGATCTTTCAAGCTAGCTGCAGCCCAGCTTGGAGTATCTATCTACTGTACGTACGCTTCTAGAGCATTACTAATATGGTTGGAAGAAGAACGAGCCAGGTTCAAAAAGAAATGGGTCCCATCTGGTGCCATGCAAAGGAAACACAGGCTCTGTAACACGGCAGCTAATTTTATCCATGATGCAGCTGAGGATTCTCTCAGACTCACTGTTAAAAACATGGCATGCCTCACTGTAGCCTGGAGAGCTATATGGCTACGTCCTTGGACCTCATCACTAGATCTAAAATGTAAACTGCTGTCTTTACCATATTCAGGAGGCAAGCTATTTGGTGAATCTTTGGTCCAGATCATGAAGGGTTTCTCAGTACACAAACACTCCTTACATCAGCTGAAGAAGAAGAACTCCATCAGAAGCTCTTCATTTTCTTCTCCTCACAAATGTCTGAGCTCCTTTCGTTCTCCTCCAAAGTTTAAAGTGGGGAAGGGGAAGTATAAAGTCTCACAATCATTTCATGCCAGGTACAAAAGGACATCTGACTTTAAGAGAGACACCAGACCATCAAGAGAAACCTTTTAAGATCATAGAGTTGCTTCCTCCTTTCTCAGGAACTGGGAACAGTGAAAGATTTGGAAATTTATGCTGAATAGACTTCAATATTTCTGGACAAATAAGGCCAATGCTTAGAAAATTGTTTCAAAATACAGTTGCAATTATTAAATTACTTAGATCTTAATTACCAAGATACTCTAGAGAAGTCATAGCTCTCAATTTTAGGGGAGGATTTGTCACATTCAATTTCTAAGCTTCCCAGTATTCTTATTTGAAGTTTTGCACTGCTCAGTTTCATCTAAGAGCATCCTCTCTGCAGAACTAACAACCATCGTGTTTTCCTGCCACACCAATCTAACAAAGGAAGTAATACTTTAGGAAATGCAGGTGATTCAGGAACCTCAGAACGACCAGGTACACTATGTTCCTGTGATTGGAGGAGCACCTGCACTTGTGCATAATAAAAAGAAAACAGTGCTTCCTTCTGTAGCAAACAGCACTACAGTCCCAGTGATTTCTTGAGCTGTAGAAGACCAAGGTAGTAAATTGTGGACAGTCAATCCTCACACCAAGAAACTGGCCAAGAAATACAAGAAGTACCACAAATGTTCATTTAAATTAAAATTAGAGACTATCAAGAGCTTCTGTTCATGTCAGTGTAGGTATATAGATCAGCCTAAATTTCCACCCTGAGTCCAAAACCAAGAGAAATTAAGAAGTTACGGCATCTACAGATCTGTAGCTTCATGAGTGGGGAGAGACTGCAAGCATGCATTTCTTAGTTAATTTGATGGGAAGTATGAAAGTCTGGCATCTCTTTGCAGTCTGTAAAATCTTAGGAAGATCAAACAGGACAGGGCAACTACAGTAGTAGGACTGCTAGTGTGGTAACACAGGGTGTTTGCACATTTGGTTGAGTTATTTTGCCTTTTTTCATCAACATCTTGACACAGTGTTTTTCCCAGAAGTTCTTCGATATACTATGAGAGACTTTCTGGAAATGGTTGGTGGAGGGTTCTGAGATTGCTAGATAATATATTTACTCTTCTGTTGTGTTCTGGGTTGATTAACAATGAGAATATGGTTTGTTATGACAATAGTATTTTTTGTCTGTAGTTATTCAAGTTTTCATTGCAGCTTAGGTGTGTTTCCAGGGGGACCTAGCAATGATTTGTGCCTCAGCATCATAAGTCTAAGATTGATCCCTTCCAGTGCAAGAGATTTTGTTAATGAACTGCCTGAAGAATTCTTGTCTCTGAATAATCTGATTGAACTTGGCAGTGATCTTATTGTATGCTCATTTATGCACATGTGCTTTCAACAGTTCTTATTTTAATTCTTGAACATCCTTGTCACTATGTTTATAATCAGTGCTCTGCTTTCCCTTAGCATATTTTTCCACCAGAAATAGGAAAGGTGGAAAGCTGGTTGAATTTCTCTCAAGCAGACTTTTCTTGAAAATTTTCACAAGGAGTGAGTCAGCTTCTTTGACTAACAGGTTTTTAACCTATTGCCAATGGAAGCCAGAGCTTAATCTGAGTTTTTCCAGCTTCTCTCAGGATTTGAGATTGAGTACTACAGAGACATTAAACTATTCAGAAAACTAATAAAGATGTGCATATGTCTTAGCTACATAAGAAACAGTAAAATGTTTTGAAGTCTGGATTGATACAGATGGCACAAGGTTATAGGGAAAACCTTTTTCCTCTGCACAGTCCTATCAATTTAGGAGCCTGCACATTAACCTGTTAGGTGTTGGGGCAGAGATTCTCCTGGAGCGTGCAGGGGAGCCAGAGTGTAGGGTATTTCTGGGGCTTCACGTTACTGCTTATACTTACACATTTCTGGACTGTTGACCCGAGGGCATACAAAAAGGAATTTACTACCAACAGTTTTCATCTTCCTCATCCTCTTTCTGCATCCAATAGCCCAGAGTGCTTTACCCATTTTGTTTGTTTTCTGTTGCCTTTCACCTGACAGTTGTGTTGTAAGGAAAAGTAGTATATTGCTAACCATATATTGAGTCTTTTTGCATGTCCATGAATGTGGCAAAGTTTAGTGGGAACTAGTTGCCTGCAGGACTGCAGAGGCATCGTAAAACTGTCTTCCCCATTCTGACTGGTTGCTGCATGTACCCAAATCTAAGGAAGAAAGATTGAAAAGTTGAAAGAAGCAAGGAGATTTCAAGGTACATATTTCTTTCCATAACTGATGAGCTTGTGAAATGGAAGTATTCTTTCTTAAAATATAAGTTTGTACTTTGCACTTACACATGTTATTGTCACTTTCCCACTGCTTGTATCTCAGTCAGCTGCAAGATTGGTGTGTGCTTCCTTAAACCAAGAAAAAACCCATAGATTCATATATTAGCCGTTGTTCAGTAAAAATATTTAAATCATGCTTTTAGATATGCTTTAATGTTACATGTGTGTAGTGCAGATCAGTACTTACCAAATGAGAAACTTTCATCCTTAAAAACCTACTAGTATAGAATTTGTAAGACAAAAAATAGCAAAACAATCACTACACTTATCTTTCATGTCTGTCTGATCTAAATATAGAATTCACACCGATTCTTACCCCTTGTTTTGTTCCTTACCTGTACCTGTTGCCTCACTATTAACTGTAGGTACTGCATTTGGGATGGTTTTCAAAATTTTCTTGTTTTTTTCACTGTAATTTTAGTCAGCCCAATTTGCATTTCATCTTTATTTCACATCATTACACTGAGTATAAAAATCAGCAAGCAAAACCACAAACAAAACCTGAAAGAAATTATCATCTCTCCTGGTTGAATTTTGGAGTAGTTTCATGAACAATAGTAAAATTATCAAATCTTGCAGATACTGTATCAAAATTTATGGCTTTTACATGTTTTTGCAATAAGTGTTCTCTTTGACCATCCATGTTCATAATGCAGTTCAGTGTTTTTTGCAGTTTTTCTCTTAGCAGCACACAGCAAATACGTTCATTTCCCCAGAGCACCAGGGTACTTTCTCTCTTTTGCACCCCAAGAGTAACAAAAGTGTTGTCCAAAACGTTGATCTCTTCACTTACCTTCTTTTGTTTCGTTTATTCTCTTTCTTCCTCCGTTTCTTTCCCCTCCATCCAAAACATTGTATTCATCTAACACAAGAGTCATATTCCAGTTTGATAAAGAATAAATGGTACCATGGCATATGTTTCCTTTTCCTGAGCAAGGAGTAGAAAGCACCCTGGACAATCCCACTTGTTTCTGCAGTGTCAGAGCCTTGGCAGAACCTCTCTTTGGACTCAGTGCAAAAAGAGAGGAAATCCTCAGGTTCAGATTTTATTTTTGCATCTGCTCTACAGTTTTGTATCTGTGGTTTTATTATGTTAGTATCCACTTAAAATATAGAGAAAACAGACACAATGCAATGAACTGTGTATTTCTTCATCGTTTGGCTTATAAAGAAATTTTTATTTACCAAAATATGAACAAGAAAACTCCAAGAGCAACACAAAGCACAAGTTCCTGTATCCAGGTTTATTGAAGTTATACATGAAAATTGAGCTTTTTATTGTGTTAAACACAAATATGTGTATATTTTTAGGACAGTGATAGAGTATTATTTATTTAGTGTATAGTCCGGCCTAGTGAATTACACTGGATATGGTCACACTTCAGAATATTGGTACAGTTTCTTGACCAGTTGGAATGTGGTACCAATGCAGTCTTAATTCATTTTCATTCCTACATACCATGGTGTAAGCAATTATGAAGTTATTTGCCTAAAATTAAACAGGAAACAGTATACACAATGTTCTTTACTGAATTATGTTACCCAGAAAGTATTAAGCAGTAGAAGTGGTTGCTATCTTAGAGCAAGGTCTGTGATTCGTTTAGTTTGAAGAGCCTGTTGTCATGAGTCTAATGCCCTCTGATGAGAACAGTGGAGAAACTATGTTGTGTGTGATTTTTAGATACTCAGTTGTACCTTCAACCTTTTAAATACACCTTTCCAAAATGAAGTCCCTTCTATATCGTCTCTGTTACCTGCTTGCGTTTCCAGTGTTGAAAACATTTTCACTTCTGCCGGATGTTTGACATTTTGGAGTATCATACTTTTAAATGTTAGTAGCCTCTGTATTTTCAGGGTCAGTGAGCAGAGAAAATCAATGATATGATACTTATCCTCATGCCATGTACAAAGCAATAACTAAAAATCCAGACTGATACAGTCCAGGTTGTAGTTTTTGCCTTTGTGTATTCTAAACATGAAGGTTTTCGTACACACTAATGAGACAGTTGTTTCTATAACCTTTTTTTCTTGTGTATGCATAGAAGGATGAAATCTCTGGTATGTTTTTTCTGTAAGTATATAAGCACATTAAAGATATATTTCTTTTAGAATGTGATAGCTTGAGGTCTTCTAAAGCCAAAAAAGGTGACGAGGAGAAGCAGCTTGATGGAAAATTGGTGTAATTGTTTTCTAGCAATAGCAAAATGTTTCTCAACAGGGCACTTGTTAGCTGACAATGTAATCTGTGTAACCTTGTATGTGCTGTGTATTTATGGTTTCTCTGAGTGTTCAAAGATACTAGTTAGGAAAAAAAAATAAGAAAATGCATTGCTGTAAGAACTGTCGTTTGCTTTGAGGAATTAGATGGTGAAAATAATTTGCTGAATATATATATTGGGGACATTGTAAAACATATTTTCATTTCTTGATGGTCTACACATGTTCCTTTATATTTTCCATAAGCTGGCAGTCCTGGAATAAAAACAAAAAAATCACTCAGTCTTTTGTAGCCTGTATGCAAATAAAGCCACATGTTCTGTTTAAGACAGGCTAAATAATTGCACCCAAAAGTACAGCTGGCAATAGTGGGTTTTAATTGAAAATGCTTTGGGGCTGCTGCTGAAATCTTCATCTTGAAACTGAAATGCAGTGTAAAGGATTCTGAAAAGAGCCCAACTAACATCTGTTTCATGAAATACAAGCCTACCACAGCTGCAGATTCATTTGAAGATGCTGACAGTGCTGCAGCATTTCCACTGACAAGGGAAAGACTGCAGTACTTTGCTACAGGGATCTCTCATCCCTGACTTTTCCTTTCCTTTTTCTGTTGTCCTCGGAATCACCATCATCGTCAGAACTTGTTACCAGTTATGGATTCGGGTGGGGAGGTTGGTCTGATAAGTAATGGAAAAGACCAAGCCTGCTCTCAGCTCCTCAGTTCTAGCTACTGTAAGCTGAATTGTTGATTTACCTGTAAGACAGTATATGTTTTAGCAATTTTAAGAGCAACTTATTATTGATAAAATACTGATCACTATCAGGATATGGACTTTGCTTTTCTTCTTAGGCTATTTTCATTTGTTTCTTCTGCACCCTTTTAATGGAATATGTAGGTCTCTTGAAAGGTAAGGTTGAAAATTGCAAGTCTGGCCTGCATTATGTAACAAATTATTTGAAATGCAGCACTTTTATTTTCTTTATACTAGTAAAGAAAATCGGTATATTTCATTTAACCAAATTCATTCTTCACTCATATTCAAGGAGTCAAAGAAACCAAGAAGTTTAACAGACTAACTTCACGGCACATCATAAGCTTGTTTACTTTGGAGAACAAAGAAATTATTTTTTAATTACTTTACAACCCACTTTTTAATGCTTGCAGTTGCATCTAAATTGCTTCCAAGCCAAGGACACAGGTCTTACCATTGAAAAGCCATGCACGATGGGGGAAAAACCTGAAAAAAGGAAAACCACACTCCCTCTTCCACTGAAGACATTCTCTGTTTAAACCATTCCTACACCATGTATTCATGTCAACTGCATCATATTGATTTGTCTCTACAATGTGATGTGGATTTACTAAAGGATTATAGGCCTGCACACTTGCTTTTTATAAACTCTGCATGCATGCCTGATTTTGTCTTAATGTATAATGCATCAGCTAATTCCTTTTGTTTGTTTGTTTGTGTCTCCAGCGATGCAGAGGACCATAAACCTCTAAAAAAAGGAAGCCGGACACCTTCAGACAGAACTGTGAAAAAAGAAGACAGTGATGATAGTTTAGTTGACTATGGAGAAGGTGTAAATGGTCAGTTCAATGAGGATGGTTCCTTTATTGGACAATATAGTGGTAAAAAAGAGAAAGAACCCGCTGAAGGAAATGAAAGCTCTGAGGCTCCTTCTCCTGTAAATGCCATGAATTCGTTTGTGTAACCCCAGAACTTCATCCCCTTGTGTCTTCAGTCTGTTTAAAGCACTTGTACATCCTCCTTCTCATACTATGAACATGCAGGTAATGGAGCTCCTCACCGTGAGATGTTTATGCTATGAGAGTATGCAGGTTGATACAGTGATACCACATAATGACACGTTAAGTGGTTTGTTAGTATGAATCAAAACACAACGTTCCAATTTCGTTCAAAACCTGGGTATTTCTATTTCTTTCAGAAGGAACTGACACAAACATCCACTTGTTATTTCGTTTCTTGTTGAAAATACAGTATGATGCATGGAAAACAAAAGCACTACACAATTGACAGATAATCCTCGTGTACACTATAAAACCTTGGTTTGACAATTTGTTATGCAGTCCTCAGCTGAATCCCTGGATATGAATTCCGTTTTCATTGTCAGAGTGTTATAGTAGTATTATATAGAACTTCAATGTCTTTGTGGACATTGTTGTGAAATTGGTGACTTAATGTCTAGCTATCATATGTCTTTTTGCAAGACAGTTAGGAACAGTATGTACAGTATATAATTGCTAAATGATTTAAGTATGACACTTGCATTTGCTGATGCTTAATGAGACCCTATTATCTGCTCTTTGCTCCTATTACTTTATAGCCTTTTTAATCTATCAAGTATTACAGCAGTACAGTGTTCTATTTTTACATCAAAACGCATTGGATTGATTTTAGGGCATAAAAGATACGCATTGCAATGCATTTTGGAATTTGTACAGTCACTGAAAAAGAAAAAAAAACTTTAAAAATGAGAGAAAATATTCCAGAAAACACAGGGCAAAATACATTCAGTGCCTTTATACAATATGCATTCCATAATGCTCTGTACTACTAAATCAGTTGATGCAGTAAACTGATTGGCGGACTACTGTCATTGCCAAATAAAGTGAAAATGTGAAGTGTTATGAAACTGTTGTGTTAGCAATGGAAGCTTTGAAATATTTTAAATGACATAAGAGTCTGACTTATTTTTTTTCCTTTAAAAATGAAATAAATGCTTTCTAGACAGTTACAGCACAACATGTTTTCATGGCCTTAGAAGATTAAATTTAAAAAGCCAAAACAACAAAACACAGCCAGAATTAGGTTATTGACTGACAAGACAGAAAGGTATAAGCTCAAGTAAAACAAATTGTTAAAGAAACCAAACCAGCTGACTGCACCAGCGAGTGTTTCCCTCTGTGTCCCGGCCTGATCAGTAGGGCAGCTCTGTAATTATTTACACCCTGAAGCAGTGTGGGGGTTACCGCTCGGAGCCAACCACAGGATTCAATCTGACAAGTGCTGACACATTGGCTTAGTGGTAAAGGATTACCATGATCGGTGACAAAATTACTTTCTCGCATACTATATCAATCAAGTGTTTACCTCCAAATATCAATTTTTATAACAACCTATGGTTGAAGGAATGCTCAGTTTCATTTGCCAATAAATTGGTTTTTCATAACTTGCATCAAGTTTAATTTTAAGTAAGCTTTTTATATGTAGATATTTTGTTGAATTTGTAAATACACTTAAAGCGTAGATGCTATATGCTTCTAGGTGTTACAGACAAATGAAACGAGAAAGCTTATGTTGTACTGTGTAAGAAGTACTGTAGCCAATGGTGTGCATGGTATTTTAAAGCATCTACTTTATTTTATTTTTCTTCTTCTTTGCTGTGAAAACAAAATAGTGAACCGTTCTGCTTATTTGCTGCAGATTCCTAATTGGACATTAATTCAGAGCTTTAGCCAGTGCATTACATGAGACCATGGTACACCTTGTAGCTTTCGTGTCATATACCGTAGGTAAAGCACAACAGAAGTAATCACCAATGTAAGCTATAGCTGTAACACGCTTCTTTCGCACCTTTGAGCTTTCCGATGATCCATTTTCTTAACAGGAACCGAAATAAGAAGTGAATACTACAGACGTTGATTACAAAGCACAAAGAGAATATTTCTTACTAAGGTTTGCCTATGGTTTTGGTAAAACAGAAATATAATTTTACTCTTTATTTAATTGTAGATGCTGAATTATCTGTGCATGTGGGGGTAAACATACAGGCTCACTTCTGTAATAGTGCAACGGATTTTGTATTAAAAATAAATGTGGTTTTAAAATTTCAATGTTTGTTCTCTTTGCACCGCAGTAAAAATCACATCCGATTCACCATGTAATTCAGAATTCAAAGTGGAAAAAGGCATGAAACAACTCTGGCAGAAGGTGTTCCCATGATGTTACAGGGGTTGATGTACTGCAGCCAAATTATTTATGGAAAGGTGCATATCTTTACATGCTAGCATTTGAAAAAATGTGAATTTGTCTGGCCGTTTCCCATTGACATCTCCTGCTATTTACATTTTACTTCCGTGGATGCTTTGTTTAGTCATATTTCTGCAATGAAAATACTGAAACAGGCGTATTCCATACCTACAAGAGTGAATAAGAGAAAACAAGAATGTTTATTCGAAATTAAGAGCTCTCAGATAAGATCCCAAATCGGGATTTTGTGTCTGAAAGGCATTGGCTGACAAATTCCAGGAATCTGTCTTTAAACAGTACAGGAAGTGAAGAAATTTTAAATAACTTCTTTCACGGTACACAAAATCCATCGCAATGCTCATTTCATATCTTGTCTATTCTGTGTATGAATGGAAACGGACTGGGCAGGAGGCCAGCTGCTCTGCAGAGAAGACTGCAGGAAAGCCATGGATTCCAAGAGATACAGATGCTTCGTAAGATACATCAGAAGGCTGATCTTTGTCCATGCTGCCCGAAAGAGGGGTTTTGTCACTGAATCAGAAGCCATTCTGTCAGCCCTCCTGTGTGTGATTGGAAACCCCTGGCTGTCCCAGCCAGTCTCAGTTCTGGCACCTTCAGATATGGGGCTGCCTATGTTTCTGTACAGGTATCTGTTGATTTTTCCAACCATGTGCATTGACTTGGAGTTATGAAATACAACTGTTTCTCATTTAATTAAAGAATAATTCCTGAAAAGAGAGGTCTGAGTTCCCTAGGCTTTGTTGAGACAAAAGATTTCATACAAAAACCATTTTTGGAGATGCACATACATTCTTTGTGCATGTTCCTCAAAGTGTACTCATACATACAGTTGCTACATTTTCCTTTTAGTGATTTACCTTTGCTTTTGATCTTATTCTCACTGAAGTGATTGTGTAAATCTGGAGGGAATTAAAGAAAATACTCCAATGGTAATTTTTCTCGTAATCTTCTTGCATTGTTCTTAGGAAAATACAGATATCTTGTGGCTCCACATAGCAGAGGCAAAGTGGCAAAAGATTTGGGAACTAAATTCTATTCATATGCTATCTGGCCTTTTTTAAGGCAGAACCAATAGAAATAATAAACAAAGAAGAATTAGGGAGAAAAGCAGGAAGAGGATGAGATTTGAATAATTTCTGAAAATTAATCGTCCTTTGTTATGTTCCTGTCCCACTCCCTCTCTTAGTTGTCACCCACTTACTACCTTAGGAACAAACGTTTCAAGGAGTTGGCAGAAGCAGCAACTGGTATCATGGGCAGGTGGAAGTAACTGAATGTGCTATTTGTAGGAATCCATCCCCAAATGATGCCCCCCAGGGTGCAAATAAACGCAACAGGCCATCATTTTTTAATGTCTGAAGGGCTCTCTCCACACATGAAGTGGAAACTTTAGACCAAACTGTCAAGATAAATCCATGTCAACAGGACTTTGACAGACGGTAGATGTGATCCCTTGTGACTGTAAGCAGGGAGGAAAATTGAAGTCCTTGCAATCTCATGGGTTTTGGCAGCAAAAATATACACAAAATTCCTTACTCTGCTCACATGTAGATGAGCTGATAAAAGATTCAGATCATGTTTAATATCTAAAAGATTGATCCCTCATTGGGGGTTGGAGAATCTTGCCCAACTGTGAATTTGAGAGTATTTGCTTTGTCTCCTGGGAATGCACCATGGCATAAAATTGAAGCCAGCTTGCAAGTAATGGGTTTGCATATGTTAAAAGTTGGAGAGTGAAGCAGGTCCTGTCACTGGGACCCAGGCAGTTTCTCAGTCTGTTCTCCATTACTCTACCAATATTCACGCCTTCAGAGCTGAGCCTTTCAACAGGGCAAGTTTAGACAGTCTGACTCTGTTGCCCAACTTCTTAAAAATCACTGGGCCTCATGCTGCATTAAAGAATGAATTGCTCTTTCCCCTGACAATAAACTATACCTGATACTTATTTTCCACAGACAGTAGCTCCTTCTGTACCTTGGCTTGCCTTGTATTCACAAAGATGTAGAGGGCTTCAGGACTTCATAGGACTGAGGAAAGGGACAAATGAAGTTTTCTAGCTGGCAATATTCAGAACACATTCCAAGTACAAGGTTTGCAATATATGAGTTGTAGTGAGAGAGACATTCTGGGTATGCTGGTATGAAAACTTGGCCTGTCCAGGGCAGTAAGGAGAGAAAATGAAACTGTTGGAACAGAGAAGATGAAAGATCAAAGGTAAAATATTTGAAATTGCTTGTAAGGATTTGAGAAACAGACAGTAAGATAGTACATCATTCTCCTTGCAGAGAATTTTATGGTTTGGGGTTTTTTTCTATTTATCCAGTTGTTGTTTCAAGAGATACAGAAGGACTTAATAATCTTAGCAACTTTCTTCAAAAGTGGCAAGTTTATAGGTTAGGGGTAGGATAAATATTGACAGATGAATGAACAAACGTGAAGCCGTTTCCCTGCTTTTTGAAGCAAGCTAAAACCTTCTCCTGGGAAGCAACTGTTTTGTGTAAGTGTAGGGCAAGGCCAGCTGAAGAGACTTTTGCTTGGGAATTTAACTAATTTAAAGTAATTTGAGGAAAGTGGTCATTTTCCAAGCTGTTGATTAAAGGAAGGTACAAGAGAGCCACACAAACTATTAGGTGAATTAAGAATTTACACAATGAGGAGTCTAAACCTGGAATACCAAAATCATAGAATCATAGAATTGTTTTGGTTGGGAAAGATCTTTTGGATCATCAACTCCAACCACTAAGCAAACACCGCCAAGCTCACCACTAAACCATGTCCCTGTGCATCTGATCTACACGTTTAAAGTGTCTCCAGGGGTGGCTACTCAGAGTTTTTGAAGAGCTTCTTCAAGAAAAAAATGAGAAAATAACAGAAAGGCAGTTTCTGGCCAAGTCACAGGAAAGTTGGATAGAAAAAAGTTGACGTAGACTAAAACAGTTTCATTTCCAGCAAAGCGAAGAAAGTGTCTTTTGCTAGGCTACTGGGTGGTCTCTAAGACACAAGCACCAGATGGGGAAGCACTGGAAAACTGGTTACCTTGCCTGCAAGTGAATACTATCACTTTAATTTTGTAGTGTCCACAGTTCTTAAGAGTAATTCTGTAATTTGAATAATTGCTGAGCCAATTAGCCAGCAAGAATTTATATTTAGCCGAGGTTACTTCTTCTTCCTTACTTTTCTCAACAGATTCTTGGTTCCAAGTTTTTTAATGAGAAAGCAGCCTCTGTCGTTCTGTTAGGATTGGGCAATCACAATAAGCTTTAGGAAAAGGGAAGCTCATGTACGTTTTTCTATGACAAACTTTTTTTCTTTCTTTTTCTGAAAATGTGAGAGGCAGCCCCGTCTTTAGTCGTTGGCATTTCAAAACAACGATTGACCACTAGAGGGAAGTCACAGTTGTTGTTTAGCAGAAGCCTGAGGAAAACGGCTACCCAAAGCATAGCATCCACGTTCACATCCCATCTGAATGTTCATATATAGAGAGAGGGGGGAAACCAGCTGAATGCCTTGCTAGGTTGTCGCTTCCCAGATCAGTGCTTATAGCTACATCTGTTTGGCAGCTATACAAAAATAAAGGCTTAAAAAAATGATGTTGACCTGATTGGTTTGCAGCCAATTAGCTCTGATTTTGCAACACATATAAAGCCTCCACTGCCAGCCCTAGAAAGCCGGAGGGATGGGGTTCCAGTGGGAAGCCCAGGAGTCCAGTCCTCCCTCCTTTTGCAGTGTGTCCAGGACAGTGACCACTGTTAACCCCTTTGCTCAGGACAGGCAACACACTGCACATTTTCAGTGTGACACTACCAGAAGCCTGGTTGGTCTGAAATGAGACAAAGAAACACTGAATTGATTCACAATGTCAGGCAACATCATCTTCAGAGGATCTCAGACTGGATGAACTATCTCAGCACTTTGGGGCCAATTCATGTGAGGACAGAGGCTCTTTCCTTCAGGGTTGGTGTTGCATTATCCTTGCGGTAGCAGCAAGGGGTGGATAGGGAAGACATTTACAGGGTGTGCGTGACTTGGTAGCAGGAGACTTGTTACATGGATGGAGGCGGAAGAATAAGAGGCTAAGGGGTTAAGAAAATGATAAAAGTTTTCAAAACACTACTATAGAAAAATCATTATGTATCAGTATCATACAAATACATAGGTACGAGATGTTTGAGATAGAGGTGGGAACACGACCACAGGTTAATGATTAACAACAAAAGGAAAATGGCAAATTGTTTCTTTTTCCTGGTGGTGAGGTCAGAGATGCTGAAAACTGGAGCCCAGGACAGACATTTCAGAGGGAGCAGGCAGTCACCACCTCGTCAAAGCCATTGAAGCTGCATTCATTTACACCAGCTGAGACTTCTGCTTGTGGCATCTTAGGCAGGTCTTCAGGCAGAAGTTTGCATAATGAGTATTTTTCTCGTGAATAACTGTCTAATAGAGTGTCAGGGTTTCTCAGCTAATGACAGCAGCCTCCAGCAGGGACATGGCAGCCACAGCCAGTTACGTGCTGGAGACAACCACGCTGCAGAACAGCAACCTTCCTTTTCTAAAGCGTCTGTTTCAGGCTGCGACTGAAAAATATTCTGCTCCAAAGACTGAAAAACACTTTAGGTATGTCGCCAGTTTTGGTGAGAATAGTCCATACTTTTAAGAGGCTCACTCTCAGAGTGTGCATTGTAATTCTATACACAAAAGCTTGGAGAGAATCATTGCAACATCCTTCTTATTTTTTATATATAATTTTCTGGTTTTAATAGCTGGAATTTGATGTTGCATGTAAAAGATAACAGAAGAAATGGGATGACTTTCCCTGTCACTCATCTCAAGCTTTTCTGCAGGTTGGTTCTGGTTTTGGTTGCCTGTCAGGCATATATATTTTTTTAATACATGTAGTACGATAGGCTTCAAGAGTGATTTACATCCATTCATCACGGGATGATGAGTTTTTCAGTAAAATGTTCAGAGAAAAATTGGTATGTGCTATAAGACCATGTTTGTCAAAAATCAGATGTGACAATGAATGCAGCCTAGTCCTGCATTAGCAATAGTCTTGCCCTGTAACTTAGATTTTCATTTCAAATAAGCTTTCCATGTGAGACTTGAATTGATACGAAGATACACAGATACCAAATCTGAAAAGTTCAGCTACTTCAGTTGACAAAATAAAAGCTAATGTATGCAACAAATGCACTGCCCTTGTTTAAGACAAATTAAAAGACTGTAAATTGTGAGAGGTTGGTTTCATTTGAAGATAACGTAAAGTGAAACCTGTAGGAGCAGAAATGGTAGCCTTGCTAAAAATTTTGTCATCAATGTCTTTCTTGGCCTCATCAAGAGTTACGTTTTCTCTTCCCTGTGTACAGCCTTGAGGAGCCAGCTTGGCTCTGAGGCTCCAGCACCGCAGGGCTCTCTGCCATGGCTGAATCCCACCACCACTCCAAAGAAGACTTACAAGGCCAGAAGATCACTAAAGGAAGGTTAGTGCTTAAAGGACCTTTGATTTTTCCCACTCCTTCAAAATGCTAGGTGGATACTCTCACACCCTGACCAGGCATGCACTGGAAACAGGTCCTACAAACGGGGGCTGTGGCCACTTGATTTAGCTTTGTCTTAACAAATGTTTCATTGCACATTTTGAATAACTGGATATCTTTATAAAGAACTGACTCATCTGGAGCTATTTCTCCAAACAGGTGGACGAATAGAGAGTAAACCAGGGCTCCACTCACCTTTTACTCAGCCAGCAAATACAAATAGAGCAATGTGTTACTTAGTAGCCCACGTAAGTCAACAGAATCTCTTCCTTTCCCTACACAGGAGTCATTTGCATCAGCACAGTCATGACTGTTTACAAGATTAAGAGAGATCAATCCCCCCACTGTCATGGTGCTTCTTATCACAGGAATGCCCCTGCACAGCCACTTTTTCACACTTGGAGAAAGTGCTGCATTTATTTCCAATTGTTTCGTTGATGTGTTTCCTTTGCCATCATGGAAAGAGCCTGCCTGATGAGAAAAAAAAAAGGGCGAACCAGCAGCACTCAGTGTCTGGATACTTCTGGGCTGGAGAGATGCTGGCATTGGCAATCAAGCTTTCACTGTAGCAAGCAGTTTGTACATCAAACAACAGGTGGACCTGCCTCTGCAGGGGGGTTGGACTAGATGATCTCTAAAGGTCCCTTCCAGCCCTACCATTCTATGATTCTATGATTAACCTTGAGGAAACAAAAAGCAGAGACGAATGGCTGATTGCCCAAACCTAGAAGAAGACTTCCTGCCCACTGCTGCATGCACACTTGTGTGGTGTCTTAAAATGTTTTTGTTGGAGAGAAAAAGCCAATTTTAGAGCCAAGTAATTGCCACTGTTTCATTGAATAGTAGTTAATAAGACCTCCAGGGAGAAATGAGTTGATTTAAATATTGTATTCTACAGGGTATTCAGCAATCATGTTTGAGTAAATGGATAATCAAATATTCACATTCTCCATTTCAAAAAGCAGTCGTTGTTCATGGACCTAATATCTGAGCATACAGTTTTGTCACTGGGTCCAGACACAGGCACAGCTAAAAGCATATTCCCTTTAGGGGCCCACACCGCTCTGCAACCAGCTCCAACCACCAAAGAGGCCAAGAAAATTCTCCTTCACCAGCCCAAAAGCTTTTTGAATATTAGCGTTACCACAACTTTACTGATTTATCTCAGAGGAATTTAATTTGTTATTTTATAAATAGGAGTGTCTCTTCAGTAAATTTTGAGCATGCAGCCACAGTGTTAACTTGGTGAAGGCTAACAGTATGTATTTGACCTGTGACTGCTCTTAAAGCTCTTGGCCCTAGAAAGTCTAACTTTGTACACCAGGAACTGTTTTAACAAAACTTACTCTATACAAATAAACAGTAAATTTAAAAGTAAGTAGAGGATTTAGCAGCTTAGATTAGCAAACTAAGAAGTCACAGTTGAGAACACTAATGCAGGAAAAGAAGAATTTAACATAATTGTGAGTAGGTGGTTTAGATTTGGAACAAGAGCAGAAATCAATGGGACTTACAGGTTGTAAACCCTCCTAGAGTCTGGCTGTAGGTACTAATAATTAGCAATTTGACATTAGGAAACTCAGAATGTGGGCACGTTTATCAAAACAGGAGGATAAACAGGAAAGTGCAAAAAAACCCCAAACCCTGACACTTGTTTTAAAATCACAGATTCCATAGGAAACCAAACCTCTGTCCTTGAAGAAAGTGAGATAGATATTTCAGTCTGTTAAATCCTGGCAAGGGCAATTTGAATCAGCCCTGTCAGAAGTATAGTCATCCTGTTGGAAGAACTCCAGAAAAGAGATTAGCGGTTGTTCAAGCAGGAAGTAATAAAAGCAATTCAGCCTCCTCCAGGGAAAGGTAATACCACAACAACGTGATGTTCCTGGGATAATGGAGCATTAGGCTCATGAGTGAGTTGATTTCATTGATAAAAGATAGACTGGAAACTGTGATTAGTCCAGTGAAATGAGTTTCACTCTAAGAGAAAGGGCATAAATCATCACACATACCTGAAAAATAACTTGACAGTACGCCCAAGAAGATAAAGTGGCTGTAAACACACCTGGGTATAGCACAAAAAATTTAAAGATTATGCTGATAGTGATATTCCATCATCTAGTATTTTAGTTTTCAGTTGTGAACCTCTAGGTCCTATCCAAAATCAATACATTACAGACAACAAATGATATTTCATAAAACTTCTAGTTTTGCCCACACAGCTGCAGAACAAAAAGCTGAATCCTGACCCTTTGGCTACCTTGAATCCCAGTTCTGTTGTGTATTGATGCTCCTATGAGGTGAGGTCCCAGAGCCCTCTCCCGCACTGGGTGAATAGCTATTACTGAGATGGTTTCATAATGTTGTACTTTGATGAATGGCTGTAGAATATGAGCAAGTGAGTACCCTAGCCTGCAGCTGGATATGCCACTTAAAAAAGATATTATTTCAAACAAATCCATTATAGCTTTTTAAATTATAATTTCTAAAATAACACAGAACACAAATAGAAACTGAGCCAGTGGGATGTGAAGATAAATGCAAACGAAGAGTAAAAGCACTGATGGCAATTTGGCAACCTTGGGAATACTGGAGAGACTGAGAAGGGATGATAATGAATAGGAGCTGGTTTTCCAGACACTGAATACAGCTACTGTGATTCAGATTTGGAAGCTCTATAAAGGTCTGAGAAGAGCAGGAAAAAATGTTATTGAGACTCTAGTGCTGAGCAGATCCTACATAACCTCAAGGGTCAGAGCTTGGTGCTATGACACCAAGGCTGACTGCTTAACTGGAATGTCTCCACAGAAATATATAAATTCATTTTCAGGAACACAGACCTGCAGCTGAATCTTTTATCGCTCTTTATGGACTGTTTGGGTTCAGAATGTCTCACGGGAAAAGGTGCTTCCCATTGCTCTAGCTTCAAAGCGTACATATTAGGATAGACACCCTTTTACTGCATGACTGTACTACATGACTGGCACTCTTTTCCTCTGTGCTGGAAACTAAACAAATCTGGACTTTGCAGTGACAAAGGATGGTCCTAAATAGTCTCTTTCCAATTTCATGGGCTATGTTTCATGGAAACATGGTAGAGATGCTGGAAGGTCTCTAGATGGATCTCTGTCTCAGGCAGAGGAGAGAGACAGAGACATAAATCTGTACAGACATAGGCAACAAGAAGAAGGTTAGTTCTGGAAGGTGTCAGGCTAGGAGTTCAGACTGATTCCAACTAACTAGATAAACTAAGTAGGCAAAGGAAGAAAACAGTGGAAGTTCAGAGAAAGGTGCATGAGTCACAAAGGAGAATGAGGTCTCAAAGACTGGTCAGGCAAAAAACAAATAGGATGGGATATCAAGAAAAAATGCTTTGGCTGCTAAGCTGAAAGCAGAAGACATTGATTTGGATGACATCATATTTCTTCCTTCAAAAATGCTGTAAAAATATCTGTGCAGAGAAGTTTCAAAAAGGAGACTGAATCAATCCTGAGGCAAGGAAGGGGCTGGGCAGAGGAGCTCTACATAGCAGCTATCGACAGCTCATAGGGTAGAAACATAAAGGTAAGGATAAGAAGAGGACATCAATGGAACAGACTGAGAACTGCTCTTTTGGAACAGAGAAATTAGATACCAAAATGATATTTCTACCTTGATATTTCTATTGCATTCACAGACAATGAAAATTCTGTATGAACTTGTATGATAAAACTGGCAAAAAACCATTTTAAAACGAGATAAACAATATATTTCTGAATTGTTCACTTAAGAGTTTCTGCATTTTGCAGCCATGAAGGCTGCAATGTAATTAAATGGGTACATAAACCAAATAGATATCATGGTCAAACAGACATAACCTTTTGCAGGGAAATGCAATTGAACTTGCCCCATATAATTAACAACCCAGCATCATCTAGCTCAGCCCCTGCAGAGACGTGTTTTCATTAGCCTGAGCTGGCTATTGATAGCTTCCCACATTTCCATCATCCCCTGGAGCACCAGGCAGCCTTTCACCCGTGCCTGGATTCGGGACTGGTTGGTCAGTTGTGGGGAAAGACTGCTTGGGGCCAGGCGGGATAATGATTTTTAACAGCTGAACTAAAAAATCCAAGGCGATTACATAAAATTAATTCAGTTTGTGAATCCAATTAAAATATGTTTTAGTGCCATGAGAAAACAAAGCTTTTTCCTGCAATTACAGAAATATGCTTATGCTAATTATCTCTCTCACCAGAATGCGAAACACAAAGCAATGTTTGAGGAATACTGTTGTGTACCATCAGCAGTTTACAAATATTACAGAAGATGTACAGGTTTGAAAGCTCAGCCTTGATCAAGTGAGAAATGAAGGGAGTTTGAGCAGGTTCTCACACAAAGCTGGGAATTGGATCAGGCCTTTGATTTAATGGCACTGGGAGCTGCTGAAGGTCTGTAGCCAGAGATGTTCTCACAACTGAAGAAGCAGTTTTTTGTTTAATAATTTTAGGCTGCCCATTTACACTGGCTCATAGCCACAAGTTTGAAAGTAAATGAGTGCAGATTTTGTGGGAACACAGAAGTAGCTCCAAGTGACTGTGTGGTAACTGGATTTTGGCATTCACCTGATGCACACAATCAGATATTCTAATCTAGTATGTTAATGTTCTAAAAATGTGATGACCCAAGCCTTTAGTAGTCCACCGGTGCAATTATGTGTTCTACTCTCATTGTACGTGATATTGCATATCTATTGTTATCAACATGGCACTGCAAAGAAAACAAACCAAAAACCTTTAAAATAATTTAATTCACACATGCTATGCATGGTCCCATTTCTAAATTCTATAGGAATGAGTACAAATTTATCATCAAAGTCCGTAGACAACCTTGGCAGTCTAAATTTACATGCTTTTTTTCTTCAAGTGTAAAGATACGGGTTTCAGGATGAGAGATTTCCCAGAAACAAGGTAAATCTTGTTTTCAGACAGGGTGAGCAAGATACGCTGACACTGACCTGCTTTTCTTGAGGTGAAGGGGTGACTACTCTACCTTGGCAGAAAAGAGCTAACAATTGAAATCTGACTGTGCACTTTTCAGTGTTTTGACTAATTAGAATATTAAAATATGTCCAAAAAGATCCAGGTGCTCTCTGTGGTACTTAATTCACAATCTTCATTAATTTGATGAGATTTCTGGCCCTTGCTGCCTGACCTGACACAGACACAGTTGCTATTCACAGGATACTGAGCAGGTGGACGACTCCCCATAGCCATGGTTCCTCATCCTCATGAACTCACCTTCCAGTTGTCTTTTTAATGTCAGCTTTTCCATAATCACTCAAAATCTTGTATTACATCTCAATACCTTAAAGGTCTTTTTCACTGTGTCTTCATAGTCTTTACCAACTTTGACAACCTTGACCTAGTACCCTACGAGACTCAAACTGCATCCAGCCAGTGAATACAGAAAATGTTTGACAAAGTATGACCAAGCACTATGTGGCTTGACAACTGTGAGGCCCCATAGGAGGGTCTGAGGAACATTACATTTCTTTGGGCAGTTTGTTGCATAGGTCATGCACTAATTCTGAAAACTTGAAGTAGTCAAACCCCTGATATTTACTTTTTATGCAGCTGTCTAAAACTGGAACATGAGGTTAGTAGAAGGACCTAGTTTTCTCTCATGTTTTCAGAGTGCCCAGGATCCACTCAGGAGCTTTGCCCCTGGGTAAAAATGCAGGTCAGATATAAGGAGTCTACTATCTGCCTGTGGCCTCCCCTCAGCTTTGTTGGACTTGGTGAAAATGGTGGTGGCAGCTCAACCCTTCCAGATCTGCCTAATTTCAGCCTTCCTCTTTCCAGTGTGTTGCAGTAAATACCAATTGATGAGCAAACCTCAGCAAGCCTGCCTGCCCCGAGCAGCAGGGCTATGAGGTTCTGAGGAGTCTTGGCCTTCTCCCAGGGCAGGGCCCTGAGCCCAGCCACTGATGAATGAGCCTCTTCTGCCCTACAGGGGCAGTTTCTTTTGAAGGGAATGGCTGTGAACTAAGACATTCACAGTTTCTCAGAAAGGACAGTAATCAAACCAGGTGTCCTTGCATTCAGTAAGCTAAGATAATGCCCTCCTGTTTTAAGGGGGATGCACTATTGAGACAGTAGGCTTGTATGACACAGGGTATTTCTTTAAAAAAGAGAGGAATTCAGGGACCTTGAGAGAAGCAGAGCTGCATATCTCATCTAAAATGAGCTGAGAAAACTCTCAAACCCCACAGTTATTTTACCTTCTTACCTGCACACTGCCTGTTAAAAGCACTTGGCAGCCCTCTTGACAAGCATCCTGCCTGTGACAAAGAGGAGATCTTTGGAACATAAAGGGTGACCAAGTAATGTCTAAATATCTTCTTCCAAATCCTGGAAAATATTCCTTCTGCTCCATTCATTTAAATGATGTTAAATCCACTACAGAGGCAACCCAAGGAGTGATAAACATATGCAAATGAATCATTGGCTTGCTTTGCATTTTCCCACCCTTTTTCCTCTATATGGAAATATATACATATACCTATATGTATGCAATATCAAATATACTGCCATCTATGGTATTTCATTTGGCTGGCAGAGAGTGAAAGTGCCAGTTGTTTTGAACCCTGGTGTAGATATCTGAGCCTTCCTCATGTTTGGATAGGACTTTCTGGGCATCCAATACAATCAGTTCTGACTCTGGCACCTAAGCACTGTAGAGCTGAACACCACCATGTCCCAAGCCCTGTGTTGAATGCCTGTTCTCATCTGGCTTTATTAAGTAGATAGCTGAGACTAGGTCAGCCTAGTGAGATGAGAGAATACCTTATTTAGGGTATTTAAGGGTTACATAGATGGCAAAGAAGCTCGTTTATGTAATACAGCCTACACAATTCAGTGTGCTCCAAAGGGAGATATTTGCTGGAGAGTGCTGCCAAAAATACATGCTTAAAAAATTTAGTAGCTTTGGGGGATAAAAATTGGACTTGAGCAGCTATAAAGATGATTAGCTCCTTAAATCTCTTCTGTGAATCCTATTAAATTCAACTTCCACAGCCTGAAGAGCTTCTGTCCTTTCCCCCTGCCAAAACCATAGATAAAGGGAATGTGTTGTTCTGGACAAAATATTATCCTAATAGAAGGCTCCTCTCATAAGAAAAAATGGAAAAACACTCATCTGATCCTCAGATTACATGGGATTCAGTTCTAAGTGCAGACAACTTTCTTGATCTGCCATTGAGCCAGTTTTGTCTGACCTACAGAGCTGGTCATGAATACTTGGTGGCTATTGATCTTTTGTGAAAGGCTGACCTGGCTGGATGCCAGGTGTCCATCAAAGCCACTCTATCACTCCCCCTCTTAAGCTGGCAGAGGAGAGAAAATATAATGAAAGGCTTTTGAGTCAAGATAAGGACAGGGAGAGATCACCCACCAATTACTGTCATGGCCAAACAGGACTTGATTTGAGGAAATTAGCTTAATTTATTACCAATCAAATCAGAGAAATGAGAAGTAAAATCTGAATGTTAAAACACGTTCTCCGTCCCTCCCTTCTACCCAACTCTGCACCTCCTCCCCTGCAGCAGAGCAGGGATACAGGCAATGGAGGTTACGGTCACTTCATCACACATTGTCTCTACCGCTGCCTCCTCTCAGGAGGAGGACTCCTCATACTCTTCTGTTGCTCCAGCATGGGGTCCCTCCCATGGGAGACAGTCCTTCATGAACTGTTCCAATGTGGGTCCTTCCCACGGGGTCACAAGTCCTGACAGCAAATCTGCTCCAGCGTGTGCTCCTCTCTTCATGGGCTCATAGATCTTGCCAGGAGCCTGTTGGCTTGCCAGGAGCCTGTCCCAGTGTGGGCTTCCCATGGGCTCACAGCCTCTTTTGGGCATCCACCTGCTTCAGTGTGGGGTCCTCCCTGGGCTGCAGGTGGAACTCTGCTCCTGTGTGGCCTCCATGGCTGCTGGGGCAGGGCCTGCGTTACCACAGGCTGCACCACAGGCTGCAGGGGAATGTTTGATCTGGTGCTTTTCCCCTTCCTTCTTTACGGATCTTGGTGTCTGCGGGGTTGTTTCTCTCACATATTCCCACTCCTCTCTTCAGTGGCAGATTTGTTGCACAGTTTTTTTCCCCCCTTCTTAAATCTGTTATTGCAGAGGTGCTACCACAGTTACTGAAGGACTTGGCCTTGGCCAGTGGTGAGTCCATCTTGGAGCCATCTGGCATTGACTGTATCAGACATGGGGGAAGCTTCTAGTGACAGAATCCACCCCTGTAGCCCCTACTACCAAAACCTGGCCATGCAAACCCAATACACCTTCCTACACAGCTTCAGAAGCAAACAAGGACATATTTGAATGACTCTATTTCCAGATATTTCTTTGTTATTGTCTCTTAGTGTGGAAAGAGAAATAAAATTAAAGCCTAGAACTACTCTATCTGGAGGGATGAAAAATATTGCAATACTGTACAGTGGTGCAGATGGAGAGAGATCAGGCCTGTTGCTGAGAGTATCTGTTCCCTTTCATAAAAGCTGTGAATTTGCTGTGACCCCATCATCCTGTCTATATTTAGCTGAACTATCTGGACCCAGGAGAGCCTGCAGTCTGGACTGTCTCCAAGGTGCCCCCATGCCCAGTCAGCTTGTCCTTGTAGATAACCTGCAATCAGAGATGCAGTTTCTCCCCATCCTTGTACTACAGAACATTTGCTGCAAATTCACCCTCTGACCTCCCATCATTATGCACCTACAGAGACTTTCCACATTAATTTGGATAAAAAGAATAGACACTTAAGGGTTTAGGGCACAGGTTTTAAGAGGCATTGAAGAGCTTAGCAGTGCACATAAACAGCTTTGTATGGCCCAGGCCACACTGAAGCAGACACGGAGAGCTGGGATGGGCATGTGGTGAACAGTACCTGGATAAAGGTCTTGTGAAGTTGAAAAATCAACTACCTCCTGAAAGAAAGGAAACACAGTTCTGAGAAAAAAACACACCAACTCTGTTTTTAATGTAGGACAGACACTTTTTTTTTTTAAAAAAAAGCCTTTAAAAAAAAAAAAAAACCTTTCTAATGAAGCTATAACTTGTTTGAATAGATATCAGTCATATTGCTAATCTTGGATACAACCAGTCACAAAAAACCACACACTTTGTCTAATTGCTCCCTTAATGAGCATAAAGTCACAGTTCATTTTGAATTTTAATCTGAATTGTGCCCATTTTTTTCCGTCACACACACTTCTCCAAGCCCAGTGCTTGCAGTATATGAACCTGAGCATCACAGGCTGTTTGACTGCCAGGCAAACCCACATTAGCCTGCTGACTATTTCAATCACCTACTGACCAACATTTCCAAAAGGCTGAAGGAAAATAAAGGTCAGGAAAGGATGGTTGTGTCTGCCAGGGATGTGAGCCTGTGTCCTCAGAGTGGCGCTGCAATTTCATCACTATGTCTGTCTCTCAAACAAAACCAGTGAGTATGTGGAGTCCTGGAGAATCTACAGTGTGTTCTTAGGAGATAAGGGAAGGGGTTTTTTATTGCAAGGGAAGCGTCTGGATTTGCCTCATGATACGTGCATGGATAATCCATTTCTTATGGAATCGGTCACTTGCATTTTAAGACACTGAAATAATTACTGAATGCCAGATGTGACAAAAAATGTAATCATCCTGATTTTGACCCTGTTTTTAATCTTGCATTAGTTTTTTATTTAATACACAGATACAACTGATGCAAAACAATAAGGGGGTTTTATACTGTCGTGACAGAATGAATCCACATTGTGCCACTAAACCTCACAACTGCAATAAGGGATCTGATAAATAAAACTTCACGTAAGCTCCGTATTAAAAGGTTGTCTCCTTCTAAATCTCCTCTGCTGACCTGTTATCTCTGAGTATCTCATATGTTCCCACTGCAAAGCAGAGGCTAGATTATATTCATTAGTCTAGGGTACATCTGATTTAATTAATATTTTTAAAAGGTCCAAATCCCATTTGTATTTTCTGAGCACGTTACGGGGCGTCACTTGTATTCCTATATATAAAGCTTAGTGAAGTTTAATTTGACACAGCTTCCCTACCATAAAAGCAGGAAAGGCTGTTGGAGAATGGTCTCCTTTGTGGATAAAACTGACACTGACTTTCTCAGGTTTGAATTTGCACAGATGCTCATACATAGGCCTACACAAGAGTTCAAGTAACCTATCCGAAGACAATTCATTACAACTCTAAATGCCGCATAGAACCAACGAGTCCTTGATTTTATCACCAGACAGGCTGTCAAATTTCTCCACTATGTCTGGTACCAAATATAGAATATCATCTGCTCTGATTCATAGTGGAGAGTTCTCAGATGTGAGCATTGGGTATGTTCATAATTAATTATAGCTTGTCTTTGTTCTAAACACATTTGTCCAATATTAAAGCAATATGCAGTTCAGCAGCTCATTGCTACAGCTCTAAGTTGGAGGTACAAACAAAGCAATGTAACAGCACATGTCATCCTCTCAGAACTCTGCTTGAAAGATGGTCTACAGAAATTTGAAACAGACAAGCAAAAGTGCTGGAACTGTTTAAATGCAAATATTGTTAGCAAAATGTTTCATTTCTAAATCACCTTTCCTAGAGTGTTTTGGCTTAGCCCCAGTACTCAGGATGCTCATGGTGTGCCTGTACAGAGAAAGGATAAACATATATATTATTGCATTTTATTTTAAATAAGCCAGAAAATCTGCTTTAAAACTACCTTATTAATGTTGGAAAGACAAACACTAAAAGACTGCAAAGTGCTAAAATCAAACTTTGCTACTCAAGCTTAATTTGCCCTTTTTTATGCATGGATTATAATAATCTTTGAAAATATGAACACAGATTATTTTCTCCAGCAAGATGGTGTCTCAGTGAGCATTAGCATGCAGAGTAGCATCATGGAGCTACTCTGGGAACAGGCTGGCACTATTTAATAGGAAACATTGCTTACAGAGCCTCAACTGGATGTATTCACCTGATGCTGTGTCCTCTGTCCAAGCACTCCCAATCTCTCCAGCAGCTCTAAGCAATAGTTCTTAAATGTCTTCCCTCACCCTGCCTGGTTCAGTACCTCCTCGCTCAGCACACCAAACCGAGCAGGTATTGAGTCAGGCTGCTTCTAACACAAAGCAGGACTCCAAACTGAGGAAAAGAGTTCCTGAAGTTTGGACAAAAGAATCAGTTTCAAGGAAAGTTTGCCTTGGTAGTGGTATTTTTGGGCTAACATATATGCTCTGTATGTTACTCACGCAACTCAAGGGTTTTCAGGAACAGGGAGAGTATGAAGTACATTTGTTTGTGAGGATGCCACCTGTGGGATCAGGAGCTCTCAAGTCAAAGCTGCACTAGTAAATTAAACAATCTCAGGGCACTGTCACTCACCTGTCTGTACTCTTAGGTGATGGCACAGTTTTGACTTGGGCTAACAAGCCCTCCAACAAACAATTCACTGGCACCATTCAGAAATTAGCACAGCTAAGGACCTTTCCCAGCAGGCAGTGGCAATGAGAACTCCCTGCTGGAAGGAGAAGGAGAATATAATGATGTCATGGGCAATGTCAAGACAGACGGTCTCTTGTGCCAGAGATGAGGCACAATTTAATTCTTCTGCCTAAATATACTCTGAGAGTCTCAGTCATGCTTATTGCAACCTGACTCATTGCTTTCTTTAACTTGTAAAACAGCAGATGTCTTTACTCACTTGGGCAGTCAATTTGCCTGAGTTTGAGCCAGAATTACAGAAGTAACAGTATAAAAAATACCTCTCTGTTGAATGACAAATCCTTGCCCAAAGGATAAATTCCTAGGTTTTCTGAATGAGAACAGAATCTTGGGAATTCACTAAAGGCTATATTCTGGGTATTTGGGCATGGAAAATATTTTAAGCCACACGCCTGAAAAAATGCTAGCTTGCAAAAACTATATGCAAATTGATCAGAATTTCCTATTTTGAAGTATAAGGTGACACTGATGATAAAGTCGCTCCATCAGTGACACCTGGAAAAAGCTCCCTTGTCTAAGGAGCAGTGATGCTGCAGAGATGAGTTTTCCTTTTCTCAGTTCCACCAGCAGAGCAGTAGAGAGAGAGCTCATCAGCTTCAGTGACGCTTAACATGTGGCACAATCAGATCGTCTGTTCTCTCCAGCAGATCGCTGGCCAGGAATTTCTATTTGGGATAGATTAAAGCCTCAAACGATTTCCGTCAGTTTTACCTTCCTCTCAGTCAAGCAGGATACATTGTACTCCTTCCCTAGTATCTCTCTTAAAGGTCAGCTCACCAAGTGTGGCTTTTGGAAAGCTGCAGGAGTAGCAGGTAGGCTGCCACACAAGGTGTGAGCAGCTGGGGTTTAGCAGCTGTGAGCTGAAAATTAGTATCAAGCTCAAAAAAAAAATGCTGCCACACTGCCAGCTTCTTGGATTTTAAAAAAAATTTATTACCTAATGGTGGCTTTTTCTGGTCTTGGTTTTTTGCTTTCTTTAAATATAGCATTAAAATTCTCATTTGCTATGCAGTCATTACTGGCAATTCCATCTTTCATGCTTTACTGTCAGGTTTGTATGTGGAAAGAGCATATCTGGCATACAGACACAGAGATTGCTGGGTCTGTCAGAAAGTATCACTTAACAGCATGATGGTTTCACTGCCGATGTCTGAAACCTATCCTGGTGCATTTAAAAGCCCTTAATGCAGCTGGACTTCGCTGGACACACAGTTTTGAGATACAGCTTGAAAACAGAAACTGGATGGAAAATAAGTGTGATCTCACTCATCACCCATGGCCTCGATTTATGGCTGCTTTGGGGCCAGTTGCACAGTGTGTTAGAGTCCTCCATCACCAGTACTGCTGCCAAAGGCTAGACCAAGAGCAGTGAGGCCACAGCTGGAAGTGTCTGCTTCGGAGGCAGCCCTTGCCTACTCACATATAAACAATTTACATGTTGCTCCAACCTAAGCCAGATACTGGGCAGATAGGCAGATAATCGCCTTTTGCATTCCTTTCTGATTTGCACTCAGTCTATTTGCTGATCTTTTATCTGGTTTGGTCTGTATTTCTACTGCGTGATGGACTACTCACAGGTATTTGGGTTCTTCGACTTGGAGCACCTGCTTCTCTTTAGAAGACAATTTAAATCCTCATGAGAGGACACAGCTTCATTTTCAGTGCTAACTCCAGAGACTGATAATTGTGTGGTATTCCAGAATCTGTTTATTTACTCATCTGTGCATTTGGCTTTTTGCATCTATATTGTTTATTTATAATGCAATTTCAGTGACTGCAGTCTGGAACATACCAGTTATTTGGAGGTCACTGGAAAATTAGTAAATATGTGCATAAAATATTGATGAATCATTTTTTCCTATGGCATTTAAAATGCTAAGCAGGAAATTAAGAGTTTGATCCAGCAAACTTCATTGTGTAGTAGTTTCATTGTTTTGTCAGCAATGACAGTCTTGTGTGTGTGGGGGTTTCTTCAACCTTCATGTGTGACAGTAACATGAAAATGATTTAGAAACAAATAAACTTTTCTAGGAATGTCTGTATTTCAGTGCTTAGCACTGTTATGTTAAGGAAACATAGAAGTTTTATTTGTCATGAATGTCAGCAAAGCCATATTCAATATGTTGCTCTTTAAAATAAGCTCTTCGTGTTTGATGAATACAGGCATGTAGGAGTTGAGTCAAAGTGTCATAGTGTTGAATGTGTACATACCACAGTGCAAAAATGTTTAATATATTTTTACAAGGCATAGTAGTTTATTTTTTTTCCCCTTGAGCGAAACCTTGGAAGGTCCATGGAAACTTTTGATGTGCATTCAAAATTTCACAGTCAAGAAGAAGGTAGTATTGTAACTGTTAGAAAAGTCTGGAATTAACTAATAACTCTTTCTCCACACAGTCTCATTTCATCTCAACACCACTCCCAAGGAGCTACCTAAAAACATGGTCATAATAAAACTCTAGGGACTGCTGCATGTTGTTCAGACAAAGGTTCTTCAGCTTGATTTTTCAGAGCTCCAGTTCTCTTGCAATCCTTTGTTACTTCATCGGGGCATTCATTCTGTTTTATATGCAAACTATTTCCTGCAAAATTTGATGGATTTTTTTCTAGAAGGCTTAAAGAAATACAGCCCAATGCTCTGTGTGTCTGCAGGGGTCTATAGGGAACAGGTCTAGAGGACAGTCTTTGTTTGTTTTGATCTGCTTCTGTATTCTGATTCCTCAAGCAATCAAACAACAATTAATCCTCTATGTGTTTGAGAAAACATTGTCTCTACTAGACCCAGAGCTATTTTTCTTCTATTTTTCTTCTGCAAGTGACTGTCTAAGAGTAATTCCAGTGCTGTGCAAAGCAATATTCAGAATGGAATTGCCAATTAAATGCTTCTGCTAATTGCATGCATACACTATGGACATCAGCACAGAGTATGACTGTCATAGGCAATCCCAGAACAGAACACTATAGTAAACATAAAGAGAGAAATACACTGAGGGCAGAAGAGGGAGGAGGCAAAAAAAGGGGAGAAGGGAGACGTGAAAGAACCAGGGATTATGGAATCAGTCCGGATGTCTGGCCTTTCAAGGTATATTTGGTAAGATTTCAATTAGATTTTATTTCACACATTTATTGAGTTCAAGGAAAAGAAAAGATCTGATCTTGTAGACCAAAGCAGAATTAAAGACCCAAAGACTGAGGCTAAAGAGTGCATTCTGCTCTTTTCTCAATTATAAATGTCTTAATGAAAATACTGGAATTGAAAAGGCTTCTATTTTCCAGCAAAACTCTTTGGGCTAGAAGTGAGGTGAACTGCATGGGTTTTGAATGTTTCCAGAGAAGGAGACTCTACAATCCATCTGGGCAGCTTGTTGCAGTGCTCTGTCACCCTCACATGGGAGACGTTTTTCCTTATGTTTCTTTGGAACCTCTTATGTTCCAGCTTGTACCCATTGCCTCTTGTCCTATCATTGGACATCATTGAGAAGAGCCTGGCTCCATCCTCCTGACACCTGCCCTTTAGGTATTTGTAAACATTAATGAGGTCAACCCTCAGCCTCCTCTTCTCCAAGCTGAAGAGCCCCAGCTCCCTCAGCCTTTCATCATAAGGGAGATGCTCCACTCCATCATCATTGTGGCCCTGCACTGAGCTCTCTCCAGCAGCTCCCTGTCCTTCTTGAACTGAGGGGCCCAGAACTGGACACAACCTACTCTAGGTGGTCCTGCTTTGGTGGAGGGGTCAGGCTAGATGATCTTAATGACCCTTCCAACCCTTAAGATTCTGTGATTCTGTGTGCTTCTGTGCTCATCCACTTTAAATATTATTTTAATGATTGAAAAAATAATAAACTGATAATGAATATATAATTCCAGGTTTAGGAGGAACCTGGTCTTAACAGTTTGTCTGGAGTATGCAAAGAAAGACATATTATGCCTTCCAATATACATGGTACTTCAAAATCAAAATAAATGTTAGTGCATTGCAGTCATGTGCACAGCAGTTTTAATCAATAGACTCTCCAGCTGAAAGATATTGTCCCTGATTTCATATATTAATTCTCTGGCTTAAGCATAATTTTCATGATCATATTCATTTCTTAAGGAGTCAGTCATTCCAACTTTATTTATAATCTCTATCTCCTAGTTTTATCTGCTGTTAACAGCTGTAGGAGTTAATTGAGAGGTGGAGTGAGGTCTTCTCTCTATAACCTTCTCTTTCAAACAGCTGCTAGTCAGCACTGTTGTGTGTCTAATATTGTTATGTGGATACTTTTGGACTCTGAATTCCACACACCAGATAGAATTTATCTTAGAAAATGAGGACATTTGCCATGCAGATTTTCCCATCTGAGCTATTCATCTAGTCTCCATCTAGTCAATGGAGAAAAATAAGCACTTCTGTTCATCTCACCCTAACAAAGCCATCTAAAACAAGTCATAATAATTGCATCTTAAAATTGCCTACTTTTCTCTGTTCATCATGAATGGATATTAGCAAGAGTGGTGTAGTCATAGACATTTATATGGTAAACACAGAAAGGTAGGTGAGATGAATCTGGCCACTGCCTTGGCATTTTCAGCAGTTCTCTCTGTTTCATAATAGATTATTCCACAGCTGAGCAAGTCTGAGGCAGGGCAATAAATGAAGTAACCACTGCCAGTGTTGCATTATCTTCTTACAAAGGGCAGAAGGTGCTCCCATCATCCTTCAGTTAAGGCAGAGTAATAGACACAAAATAACCTTTTATAACTTTACAATCCAATACTGCTATGGCCTGAATAACCTCAAAAAGGTATTGAAGATATCCAGGACTCAGTTGTGCTGTTGCTTGAGGCTTTTGCTACAGGAAAACAGTCTAGTTGAGATTTAGATATTAGTCAGACAATCAATCACAGGGCCAAAAGACCTTTAAAGAGATCACCTATTACAACCAAATTCCTGAGGCAAGATCATTTTTAGTGAGATTATTCTTACTTCTACCAAGCTCTCAAGTTGGAGACTTCAAACCACTACTATCTAAGCTGATGTTTCCCCGTAGTAATTTACAGCCATTACTTCTTGTCTACTCTAGGCTTGAACAACAGCTGAACTTCTTCCTCTTTCACTTTTTCTTCATGGACTGCTGTCATGTCACCACCTAGTTCCTCATTGTTTAGGCTAAGTAATCTCATTTTGTCTGATTTTTCCATATGGCACAGTGACTCGTAGCTTGTCTCAGTTCTGTCCAACTGTTCCAAATCCATTTGCTGTTGCACCCAAAATAAGACAAGGTACTGTAATAAGGCCTTGCCAGACCAGAGTAATATGAAAGGACCGGTTTACACATTCTGCAGCTTCATGTTGCCATTTATAAGTCCCAGTTTGACATTTGATGTTCTTGCAGCAACATGGTGCTGTTTTCCTGTGATTGGGAATCGTCTTGGATAACCCACAAGTTCTTTCCCACAGTACACTACTTTTTTTCAGATTAAATCTCCACTTGTCAAGACTCTACTTTGAACTAAAACCTGTCCTCTGGCAAACTATCTCAGTTCCATCTAGACCATTACTAAGCCACATAGTCTCTTCTATCACTCCTTTCAACAATGCAAATATTAAACAATACCAAGCCAGCAAAAGCCCCTGACAAACATCTCTATGCACACTTCTCCCTTTTAACTGACTCAGTGCTAATTACCCTGAATATTCTTTTCCAAATGGAATAGTAGCCAGGTAACGACATTTTTATCTAAACCATCTTCCCCAATTTGCTCAGAATCTGTCCCATAAAAAACCTTTACAGAGTCCTACTATTTAACTTTAATCTGTCCACAAGATTGGTTAGCTGTTGTGTGAGGAGATTGGACTGGTCTGATACAATTTGTTCTTGACATATCTGCAGAGAAGCAGACAGGTAGATTAACGAAAAGACTTAAGTGCCATCCAACCGTCATTTCAGATATCTAAGCCCCAGATCTTCCAAACTCATACCTTCTAATAATCCAAATTCCCTGGGTTTTATGTTACTTCTAGGAAGCGGGTATTTTCCCAAATGCAGTGTGTAACCCAGTGACGTTTAGCTCTTAGATCCCATCAGGATTAAGAATCACTATCTGAGGTGATGGGGAAAATGAATGAAAATTTAATGGGGGAGATATGAGGAAGAAGAAATTATGTCATTCATCCAGGACAGAGACCTTCAATTTCTGTTCAGAACGGGTTCTGTATTCTCTATTAGAATGTCACTGGATGAAAAAAAATAGACAGATAATAGGCTGAACAGAAATTTCTTTTTCTAAACTATCATTTTATCAGAGGAACTGTGCACATTGCACTGTAATCATGGCGTTTGTTGTGATTAGTCACTAAAATGTCAGAAGCTACATTAATTGTAAACTGTAATTGTTGGTTGTTTTTTTTTTTCTCCCTGAGGTTTAGCATCTGCTAAACACAAAAAGAACCAAACTACCAAGAAACAAATACTAACCTCACTGGAGCTATAATTTCTGACTTCACTTATTTTTATAGCCTTGTTGACATTAAATAGAATGTTACGTGGATAATACTGCATTTCTCTTCAAATTTTTATTTCTCTTGTGTTTATTGGCTTTCATCTGTCACAGTTAACCGTTAATCAAGAAGAAAAGCATGCAAGCACCATTGTGTAGCACAAAATCAGGTAGCAGTAGAACAAATCTCACGCATTAATTCAGTATGACTTTTGTACCAAGCAGACTGAACATCTAAAACTAGGCTGTTTCCATGTGTTTTACTCTATGAAAATGTTTCAGGTTTGGATGAGTACTACACTAATGCTGCAGCAGATTTTTCTTGTGGATAAGTTTAACAGGTTATTGTAGGAGCATTTTATGTTGAATTTGGTTCTTCTGTAGGGACACTCCACCTCAGGCAGATATGACAATCTTTAATAAAATGCAGCTTTTCCTTTAATCAAGCTATTTACAAAATATTTCAAATCTGCCCTGCCTTCTCTAATATGTAAGAATTTATCTCTAGTGTTTCAGTACTTTAAATTTGGCCAACAGAGCTCTTCAAATGATCCAACGTGATGGAAACAGGTACAACATAAGTATAGAGCATCAGTTCTATGAAAAAGGATTGAAAAGTAGATAAATAAGGCTGACACTATCATTCATAGAGCCCCTGGAAAGAGTTACCTTAAGGAAAGAAATTCTGTGAGACTAAAATGGTAAACATTGACTTCTACTCTGAAGTCTAAAAAGTGGAGGTAAGAAACCACCACACTGAGAACATTACGTGCCTACAATTCACGTTGCCTAACTTTATGAGGTCATTAATATGACTTTCTATTCAGAAGATGAGACTTATATAGCTCTTATATTTAGAAAATATGATGTTAGCAGGAAGTATAGACTTCTAGAAAGATCACGAAACTGTAAGAGATCACATGGATTGGCTGCACTTCTGAATGGCAAAATAATAGACAGTTTATGTCTACTTTGAAAGGGTTCATACAGCATCTAATCATACCACCATACACAACCAACCACAAAACACTTTCTAATACATACATTCAGTGAACAATTAAAAGATGCAAGCCTCATGTATTCTGCAAAAAGAAAAGGGAAGACTGAGAACATGGCTTGAAACAGTGTGTGTGGTTATACACATAAGTTATTTTTCCACGTCCTTCTGAAATTAATTGTGCAGTTTTTATCACAGAATCATAGAATGGTAGGGGTTGGAAGGGACCTTTAGAGATCATCTAGTCCAACCCCCCTGCAAAAGCAGGGTCACTTAGATCAGGTCGCATAGGAACATGTCCAGGTGGGTCTTGAAGACCTCCAAGGAAGGAGACTCCACAACCCCCCTGGGCAGCCTGTGCCACTGCTCCTTCACCCTCACAGTGAAATAGTTTTTTCTTATGCTTAGGGGGAACTTTTTGTGTTCCATCTTCGTCCCATTACCCCTTGTCCTGTTGCTAGCTACTATAGAAAAAAGGGATGTCTCAGCTTCCTGACACCCACCCTTTAGATATTTATAAATGTTCATAAGATCTCCCCTCAATCTCCTCTTCTCCAGACTAAACATCCTCAGTTCCCGCAGCCTTTCCTCATATGAAAGATGTTCCAGTCCCCTGATCATCTTGGTGTCCCTGCACTGGACTCTCTCCAGCACTTCCCTGTCCCTCTTGAGCTGAGGAGCCCAGAATTGGACACAAGACTCCAGATGAGGCCTCACCAGGGAAGAGTAGAGAGGGAGAAGAAGCTCCCTTGACCTGCTGGCCACACTCTTCTTGATACATCCCAGGATGCCATTGGCCTTCTTGGCCACGAGGGCACATTGCTGGCTCATATTTAGCTTATTATCAATCAAGACTCCCAGGTCTCTCTCTGCAGGTCTCTTATAGCTTAAAGTCGCTTATTGTGACATATTCCACTCACAAAAGAGGATGTATTACAGAGAAGGATTAAATAATAGAGTCTATAGAATATTACAGTACCTGCAATAAATGCATTATAATACCCAAAAAGAAAATAAAATCCTCAGTTCTGCAAATACTTACAGATGTGTTTAACCCGTACCAAGTCTTTCCTACTTTTGAAAAATAAGGAATGTAATTGACGTTTCATTATACATACACACATCTACAAATGCATATATTTATTTTAAAATATCAGTGTTAAGAAAAAACTTAGATATACCTATATTGAATGTACTGCATGAACCACATCTCAAAATGATGTGGAAAAGTCTCAGATCCTCAATATGTAGACACTGCAAAATTGTATTTGTTGTATATTAAGTCAGAATTTTCTGCATAAAAACACAAACAGGAGAATAACCTGATCACAGAACCTGTGAGTTTGGAAGAGATCTCTGAAAATCATCTGGTCCAACTGCCATGCTCAAGCAGGGTCAGCTAAGGAAGGTTGCTGAGGGACACGTCCTGGCAGTTTTTAAGTATCTCCATGGATGGAGCCTGCCCAGCCCCTCTGGATAACCCATCATGGTGTTTGACCACACTCACAGTAAAAATGGATTTTTAATGCTTAAATGGAATTACTCATAGTTTATTGTATGCCCACTGCTTCTCTTCCTGTCACTGGACATCACTGAGCAGAGGCTGGCTCTGTCTTCCTTATTCACTTCGCATCACATATTTATACATATTTATAAGACTCACCTGAGCCTTTTTTTTTCCTCTGGGCTAAAACATGCAAGCCCTTGGAACTAGAGAGAGTGAGCCCTCCCTTAGGTCAGATGCTTTGGTCCCTTAACCATCTTTATGATATTTTGCTAGATGTGCTCCAGTATGTCCATGTGTGTCTCATACTGGAGAGTCCCACACTGGGCCCAGTATTCCAGATGTACCTCGCCAGTGCTGAGGAGAGGTGGAGGATCACCTCCCTCAACCTGCTGGCAATGTCCTTCCCAATGCTCTTCCCAGGTGCTGCTGGCCCTCTGTGGCAAGGGCACGCTGACAGGTGGCTGCTAACAGCTGTGCCAGGTTTCATGGTGGAAGTCTTGACAGATCCATCTTCTACTGCTGGAAATGGGAAGATATTTTAACACATTTCCTAACATTAAAACATTTGAAACTTCAAAATTTGGAACACATTATGCACAATACTTATGACTGTAGTTTTTGCAGAGAACTTTATGAATGTGAATATGGGAGTTTTTTTCAGTGTCTTTCTCATTGGTAATCTCTTTAATCCACAGCTAATGCTCATTAAAATAAGTGTGGTGAAATAAATTGTAAAATGTATTAAAAATACTACTTAAAAATATATATATAAACATTTTCAAAGTATGCATTTTATTACTTCTCCCTTTCTGTGTTTCTGTACTTTTGTCTCCTTTTAGAAGGAAAACACCTTGCTTGAAAAAGCATGAGTAAAAATGAATAATCTTTTGAAGTGGAAGCTCCCGGTCTTTGTAGTTTAAATATTAGCCTTTTATTAGATGGTCTCAGCTGCTGAGCAACCAATTTGTGTCAGTACCATCAGAATTCAGTTTAGACATACATTGCTGAAAAGATGAAAGAATTTTTGGACTTCTAAAATAAAAGACTGCATTGGATGAAAACTAGGACACAGTCCTTTTATTCTTATTGATGAAAAGTGTTCTAAATTCATTTGTATATAGGGGTATGCATGTATGTATGTAGGTATCCATCTATCTACATCTCTATATATTTAATCCATATCAAATTTATATCTATATCTAATCTGTATCTGTATATCTACGTCTATATCTGTATCTACCTACATGCACAGGCAGTCAAGGCAATGTGGACAAACAGATCTCAGATATGGAGATTTCAGGATTTTAGCCTTGTCAATAGCACTAGCTGGTATGTGACAAATTCCCACATCGCCAGCGTTGTTGAAGGCTTTGGAACATGTACATTGCTCACATAAAAGCTCACCATGGCATTCACACATTGAACAATCTTACCAGGACACATGCAAAGAAAAACTGTACCAGCTGCTCTACAATTGATAAAGCTGGGGCTAGGTCACCTAAGACAGGGTATTAAGAAAACAAGGGTGCAGACAGAATGTGAAGCTTAAGTAGAGTTGTTCTGCTCATGAAATATGAATTAAAACTGATGATAAAAGCAGTCTTTGGGGATAGATTTTGATGCTGTCTCAAATTCATTACCACTAGTACATCCTTTTGATACACCTCCTATGCCAATGATCATCAGCTAAATGTCTCAGGGTGCTGATAAGCAATAAACCTGGCCTTGCCTTGGTGACCAAGTTGATTGTGGTTGTTTTGTTTAACTTTGGACACTGAGATTTTCCCACAGCAGCTTTGCCAGTATTGCAGCACTGCAGCCTCGACACAGACATGTCAATATTCCCCAGCTGAAGACAACAGTAGTAACAAGGAAACCACACATTACTGACCTGGATGCCAACTAATAGCACAGATAACAGTAGCCATACAATTATTAGCACTAATGTCTTTCTCTCATTTCCTCCTGCAATCAGACAGGGGTTGTATCAGCTTCTTCAGGATGATTTCATATAAGAGTTAGGAAATAATAGAGGTTAAATCCCACATTGCTGATATGTGATGACTAGCAGGCTAGTGAGTGTAGAAACACATGTGCTGAAAGTCCAAGGCATCTGTCACACCTTAGGGGAAAGTATCCAACTGCTAATGCTAAGTGCATAATTCCCCAATATCTACCATGACTGGGAGTCTTCCATCAGAAATGATTTTTCTAAAAGAGCTTCTTAAAACATCATCAAAGAACAGTTTGATAATCTTCAGAAATCTGGAGCATGTTGTAGCCTCTCCTGATATGCTGAACCTTGCTGCACAGCAACTCTTCTCCTTTGAACTAAATTAATACTTTCTATCTGATGAATATTTTATTTTAAAAGGCAAACAAAAAGTATCATACATATATGCATTGTATAGTTCCCTCCAAAAATGATGCTGAAAGAACAGCAAAATCCAAAAGGCAAAGATTAAGTGTGCATGACTACTGAGTTTGAATGAAGCGATTTGCTTTGAAATCTGTGCATCTTCTTGTGTCAGCCTTACACTGCATGATTTCAGATAGCAGAAAGTGCTTAAAACTAGTCAGTGAAATAGGAGAACTAAGCTCTGCATCTTTCACCAGGCCATTAACATTCTGAGTTGGACATCTAGTTGCTGAGATACTTGCAATTTATTTCCACATATCATTTTGTATCTCAGTTGCATATACTGAAAGAAAGAGACTATAATCTCTTCCTATCTGTGCTTGTGGAAGACAAGTTTCAAAGCCAGCAGCCTTGAAGAATCCTTGAGAACTGCACTCATTTGCCGAATTTAGGACCATTTAGACCTGATTGATTGGCAAGACTATAAGGAAATATTGAAGAGATGCTGTATCATACAGTTACACATTAAAAAAAGACATTTTAATTGAGACAGGAATTCATAGGAAAAAACCCACTGAGCTCATGTAAACATTTACTTTAGGCACAAGGGCAGGGTGCAAAACTAAGGTAATGATTCTTAAAGACTTGCACCTGCAGTATGTACTAGTATCCTTTTTGCACAGTGTTTATTCAGATTTTCATATATACCTAAGGAAAACTGAAATATCTTCCCAATGTGTAGAACAGTCAGTACACTGAGGAATTCTGTGTTAATGACATGATTGTCTCTTAAGTGGGCCAAACAAGTCACTGTGGGCATCAGTGATGTATTATCACGTGTGAGAAACAGGACCACACTATTTGCTTTCAAAAAAAATGTTGTTTATTTTGGTTTTCTTCTTTGTTTTGCTATGGGAAGGCTGTGGCTATGCAAGTGTAAGTAGAAATATGCATCTGGCTGTAGGCATCCACGGAATATGGACTGGACTAGTGGGAAATGGTATCTTTGACTCAGGAGAGAATCTGGGCAACTTCTGTTTCTCTGAAGTGACACTCAAGTCACCTGTCTTGTGGTACAAACCTGATATCCTGATAACAGCTTACAGAGAAAACAATTTCATAGGAAATTTAAACATTTCAACTTATGGGACTAGATTCATGTGAAAGTTGAGATCTGCTTAATGAGAGGAACAATTAATACTATATTCACCCACTGATGCGACTGCTTCTTCAATGGATCCCAGTGTCACTTAGGGTAACCTAACATCCAAAGTTACAAGCTCTGGACTGGTCTCTAGGGCTCACAGTACCAGTCAGTAGACAGTTTACAGTCACAGACTATAAATGCACTCTTGTATCATCCTCTTATTTCTTTTCTGCTCTGGTTCTTTGTCAGATCCATGTATTTTCCTACAGAAAAAACAGTCCAAGTTACCTTTTCTGTCTTGAGATCTCAAGTTCCTACTCCCTCCTGTGGAGGGATACAGAGACAGTATTCCTAATAAAGGAATGGTTACAAAAGTTGTTTCTCATTAAAAACACCTAATTTTGTCCTTTTGCAGACTCAAAGATCCGATTCATTTTCCAGAAACATTTGAGTCATGAAAGAAATCAAGCATAGGAAATAATAGCTTCAATAATTAAACTGCAAGCTATTGAAAATAAACTTGTAAGATACAGAAGCTATTTTCAAACTGAAGTCTTGCCTTATACTCTATTTTAAGCTCTATAATTAGAATTGCCTTTCTGACATGTTCCATTCTCTTTGGAGAATTTAGAATTCAACAAGAGTAATGTTCAGCTGGCTGGTGTCTGACTCTAAAACTCTTACTTTAATTTGAAATTTTTTAATATCATGGGATTTTTCATCATTTGAAAGCAATGAAAAGGAACTTGTGAACATCAGCTTTATGCATGACAGCCTCGGATGTAGCCAGAGTTCAAATTATCTCTGCAAATATACATCTGGAATTCAAATAACCATGGATTTCAAATGGATTGTTAGCATCGTGAGCCTTCTTCCAGCAGCATAAGCAGCAGCAAGACTTTTCAAAGACCAAGTACTCTTAAGCTATTTTAATGTGCTACCTACCCTCAATCAGGTAAGACTCCACAGCAGCAGAGCTGAAAGGCAAATGAACTCTTTCTATTTTTTGGTAAAACCTGCAGTTGGAACATGATTTTCATTCTTTGCTTTTAGTAGCATTCCTAGGCAGCACTGGAGTACTGAGTAACATATGGTCATTTCTGTATGTTTACAAGAAAAGCCATTTTCCAAATAAACAGCCATTAGCAAAACAATAGGGGCTTCTAATCTTATTAATCCTCTAAAAGATTGCTGAGTCTGGGCAGGGGTATGTAAAGCTCATGCTGGCCCCTGTCTCCATTTTATTATAATAATGGAAAGCTGTTTTCGCTGCTTCATGTTCCCCCACCCCCTCTTCCTCCCATGGTGGATGCTATGAATGTTTGTTGTAGGAAATAGGATGCAAGGTCAGCGGTTGCTGTTCTGCGAGTTCTGTGGGTGGCAGCTACACTTCTTTTATCCTTATGGCTGGATCCTAATTGACTTCTGTGCTTTCTGGGGAGCAGATTCCCCACAGGAATGAAGTACCTGGGGATGTATGTATGTGCATGGGCCACATATATAAAGTAATTGTAGGAAGAGAGTGTTATGGAGTAACAGGCAGCTAATGATTACAAAGCCACAGGGTGTGGAATGCACTGTTTCTGCTTTTTGCATGTTTTCAGTTCCTGTTTTGCTTTGTTGTCTCCCTGGCTGTAGTGAAGGATGTTTGAATCAAGTAAAGGGAGAGACAGGGATGTCCTGTACACTGTGAAGACATCCACTGCTACATGTAAGCAAATTACCCTACATCAAAATGTGTGTGACAGCCATGTTAACTTCTGGCAACAAAACTGAATGTTAGGGAATGATATCCTTCAGAGAGTATCCTAAACGTTAAATAAACTGTGGCAGTATACAGCTGCCTGTGCTGTACATCTGAGTGGACACACCAAGCAGCCTAGTACTCCCTTCAGCAGGTCATCCTAATGTAGACTATTGTGTTTTAGTGCTTCTAGTTGCAAAATGTAGCCCGAGGCAGTTTTGGAACCAAACGCCATTCAGAGCAGTCCCAAGACTGCTCTGATCCCTTCCAGGAGGGACTAGTTTTATGGTCTTTACTATAAGAGCACAGTTAGTGTGTCTAAAAATTGCAGTTCAGATGAAGTCTGTGTGAGAGCTTTGAAGCTCATTAATATTTTAAATGCCTTCTGTTCCATTAAAATATACCATTTGCCAATATGTATAATCTAACCTGTTTAATATGCTCTGCTATTCAGTCTTTATTTAACTTTTTTTCTGTACCTTTGTTACCACCCAGTTTTCTCCTTGGCATGCAAATCTCTGTCCCTGTTGCACTGAGAGCACACCCACAGTGACAGCTCTTCTCTTCTGCATGTTTGTGTACACATACAATGCTCAGTATTGGATTAGGACACAGGAATTAAAAGACCCAAGCCAAAATCTCCAACTCTGGAATGATTAAATGAGAATCTGTTAGGGGGTTTTTTTATGAACTATCTGTTTTATCCTTGAACAACAACCCATATGGTTGCAGGAGCATGACCTCACTGTAATTGACAATGGTATCTGTTGCATCTGCAGACTGTAAAGCTCTAAGTCCAGTGGTAGCTTATGCTTTAGAGAAGCAAGTTCAAATCCGTTTGGACAAGGAAGAACTACCTGAGACGATAGCTGCAAGTGAAGCAGTCCTGACTTCATCCTGCCCCTCCTTACCTCAGGTTGCTGAGAAAAAGTACTCCAGATGCCTCTCTACTGCAGAGACTTCATTTCTCTATAGTGGATATGTGTGCACTTTGATGTTACTCCCAATAGAAGGGATTGATCATGGAACAACAAGGGACATCAAGCTGTCAGGCTGAGGGCCTTGGACTAGCTGGTTCATATTGCTGTGCACGTGGCGTAAGCTAGTCAAATGTTATTTGTCCTCCCTCTGCTAGCTACTGTGATTGTGTGTTATTGTGTTGCTTTCTGTAAATATAAAGTGTCACAGTTTCAGGCCCTGCTCCCTCCAAAGCTATGTTTCATATAGTGTGGGAACTCACGTCTTGCAGTTTTGCAGGCTCCAAGTTTCATCTCTCGTGAGTCCTTCCTCCAATAGCTGTCACAAATTTGGCAGCTGGACTCTTCAGTGGATCACTTCTCCACTCTGGCCCTGCTAGCTTTCCTCCAAGCAGGTATGCAGACAGCCCCACACTTATTTTGGGACAGGGCACCTGACTGTTTGTGCATTCACACAGCTCTTATGTCTTCTTTTTTCCCCTCTGGGAGTTTTGATTTCTGCAGCAATTCATACAGTGGAATACACCACAGGTTTTGGGCTGAGAGGTTAAAAAAAAAAAAAAAAGAGTATTTTTGGTAATAGGGAAGAATTAAGAGATATGCTCCTGCACAGAAGAAGAACTGTCCAGAAAAGACATTGAGGCTTAAGAAAAATCCTGTCATTTTAATTTTTTTCCCTAACTTGGGAGGAGGGTTATTAACTGAAGGTTTGAGGATCCCGTGCACTACGCCTCACCCCCAGCTGCACCCTGGAGGTTCCGTCTCCTCCCTCTTCTGCTGTCAGTGGATGCGGGCGCAGTCGAAGGGCACGGTGCGGGTACGGGAAGCTGTTTCATTTGGGAATTACGCTCCCTTTGGGCACGTGAGGAGCACACGCCGGTCCGCAGAGCGTGTGCGAAGGTGCGTGCCTGTGTGTGCGCGTGTGAGGCAGTCGGTGCCGCACACGCTCCGCGCCGTTCCACCCGCAGCCGTGTCACAGCCGGCGGGACAGGCGGGGACGGCGGGGTGCCGAAAACCCACTGCGTCCCCGGCACTGCGTGCCCCCTTCCCTCCTCATCTAAAGGGGCGACCTTCCCGCTGCGCCGAGGCCGGGCACACGCCGCAGCCGAGGCCGCCGGCGATGCGCCCCTCACCTCGCCGGCCTCTTCTCTATCCCCTGCCCCGCACGGGTGCCCTCGCACCGCAGCGCTCCTCCCTCACCTACTCCCGCTCCTCTCCCCTCCACCGCCTCTCCCCTCAGCGCCGCGCTCGCTCGCGCGCGCGCACGAGTGACATCACCCCTGCCCAATCAGCCGCCGCCGCTCCCCGCGCTCCGCTCGGCCCCGGCGGCCTGGCGCGCGGCGCGGGGGGAGAGCGGAGGCGCGCGCGCGGGCGGCTGTCAGGCGGGCGGCGGGCCGTGCCGTGCCGTGCCGTGCCGTGCCCGGTGTGCGCGGCGAAGGCGGGACGCCGCGGGCTGACAGCCCGGCCGGGCGGCAGCGCTGCGCAGGTAGGGCTCGGCTCGCGCCGCACCGGGGGCGACGGCGGTGCGCCCCTCGCCCGCTTTGCGCAGCGGGGGCCCGCTGTAGAGACGCCAGCGAAAGACGCCGCCGCGCCGCTGCCCTCTGCCAAAGCGGGGGGAGAGTGGCTGGCCCCCGGCAGCGGGCGATAACGGGGAGGGGGCGCCGCCGCGGTGGGGTTTGTTCGGGTGGGGGGCCTGCTGCGGCGGGGAGGCAACTTTCTGATGCTGCCGGCGGGGCCAGGGGAGCTGGGGCAGGTGAGGAGTGGCGGGCAGGCGCTGCCCTTCGCCTCGCAGCTGGGCGGCGAGAGAGCCCCGAGTTCCTCCGCCGCCCACCGACGCGGCGTTGGCCCACGGACGGTACCGGAGCCCGGGCCTGGGCGGCGGGGCTGGCTCCTGGGAGGCGGCCGGGGGCGGCGGCCGTTGCCCGGCGCGGGTAGAGGGGCGGGGGGAGCCGCCCCCTCCCAAGGCGCCGGGGACGGGATTACACGGGCTGCCGAAAGTGGGACGCCTTCCCTGGGTAATCCTCTCGCGAATGCTGTCCCCTCGCGATCGCGAGCTTCGCGGGGGGAGAGGCGAGCTGCTAGGCATCCCTGCTGCGCCTGCCGCACGGGCGCGGGGGTGGGGGGGCGAAGGCGGGAGTGGGAGGGGGCCGTAGGCAAAACCCAGTTCTCGGTTTCGTCTCTGCTTCTTACTGGCGAACGTGCGGATTTTGGCAAGATGTTGTCTATCCATGTCCCGTTCCTCTGCAGCGCATCATTTCAGCACCGCCGCCGCTGCGCTGTCCTCCCGAGCAGTTCCCACGCCCGGGGGCTGCCTTGCGCCGGCTGGTTTACTTGTTTGCGTTTTGTATGTGTTTAACGGTGATCCGCTAAAAAGGGGTTTTTATTTCCCGTTGCGCCTTTTTGCAGTAAAAGTGGTAGTGTTTCACTTTGTTTTCCCCTTGGAAAATGCTAATTATGCTGCTTTTCTGTGTCACTTTTCCGTAAATGGCAGTAATCCAGACTGACTGTAGTAACACCTGCTGGTGAGAACAGAAATACCACTTGCGGACGTTGCTGTTTCTGAGCTCTGCTAAAAGTCACCTGAAGGGGCTGAGCTTGCCTGTGGGGCTGTGCTTGAGCTGCAGACCGAGTGAGGGGCTCTTTAGGAAGTCCATCTGCTCTATGAAGCTATATTTAATTCTGCTTATAAAACCTACCAGAGATTATCTATTCAGTTAATCATCTATGCTCCATTTAGTAATGAAAGTAAACTATGACCTAAGCTAAGAATATTTTCAGTGGGTTTTAAAGGTCATACAAATTATTTAAAGGGTTCTTTAAGGCTTTAAAAAATCCATTATGTAATTATTAGTTTGTACAACTAGTATAATAGTGGCAAACAGGTGCTTAAAAATGCAGCCACCTGTGCAGAAGTGGCTGTTTGAGAGGAGGTGTTAACAAGTAAGCTTTACTTAGTGCTAGTCGTTTATATGAAATTAATTGTAAACTGGTAAAAATAAAGACAACAGGAGCTGAAATTGCATCAGGGCAGAGGAAAGCTTTCTGAAATAACTTGATGTTATAAAAATTCTCCATTTTTCTCTTCTACCATTAGTAACTTTGAAAGATCTTTCTATGGTGCAAATATTGTACCAATCCTATGAGAGGATGTTCTTTGGCCCATGTTGTATAAATAATAGTAACTTACCAAAATTTCTTTAATAAGAACTTTCCTTAATGTTACAGTTGGTAGTATGGAGCTTTTGTTTGTTTACTTACCTCTGAAAGTGTGTTACCAGCATCAGTTGCTTAGTATTTCTGTTTAGTGGTAGTTGACAGTCTATGAAAGTATGCCATACCCATCCCTAAATTTTTCAAAAAGTCAGAATAAGCAAAGCAAGACATGTGTGTCCTTGTCTGTGTTTTTGTCATCTGCAATGTTATTCTAAACCAATAAGAGATTTTCAGTTTTACTTCTGTCAGACACCAAAGAATAGTGCAACCTCAACATAGGTGCATGATAGTGCAAGAACTTACTTCATTTCATAGAATCTTAAGTGTCTTAAGCACCTTCTATAGAAGAAATCCCACTTTATTAAGGTTATGGAGCAAAGAGCTTGTAAGTGCCTTTTTGAGCACATCTTTCTGGTACAGTCTAATAATTCCATGATTACATAATATTTTTTTCCCTACAGAAACCTTGTCTTATTCAGTGCATGGGATGGATGGAGCTCACTTATTTAGTATTTTACTTTTGCTTTTCCTTCTCATTGATCACCATGTGAGCCCTGGATTTGTTTACTCCCTATTACTCCACTCTGCTTTGAAGACAGATGATAATATTTCTATGAGCTTTGCTGAAGTGCTTATCTCATTATATGATCAAAATACCTACACTACCTGAGATAAGACTGAAATAGATGGTGAACAGAGGCACAAAGAGGGTTAGGTGAAAAGTATTTGTTCATTTTTGGTGTGCAATTTGAAATTTCTAAGGTTTTTGTAAATATGCTTTCTCAAGTTACAACTGCTACTGTTTTTAGTAACAGTTCTGGGTGCTCTGGACATCTGTGAATGTGTTGGCAGAATGGATGGGAAGAAGAGGAGTTCACAGTTAATTACAAACTATGGCTATTTTGGGTGAAATGGTGTGCCTGAGAGTAAGATAAATGAGCAAAAATACAAAAGAGAGGACTTAAGTTGTTAAAGCCTTTGTGCCATATGACAGAGCCCCTATCACCCCCCCACCCCTTTTCATTTTTTTTTCTGCAAGCCTGGCCTCATTAACCTACTCTTCAGTAGGTGAAACAAGTCTTACACGCATTAGATTATTTGTCATCTTCTGTGGATGTTCATCCTGTGTGCTGCATGAGACAAAGTAACTGAGAAGAAGCAGTCAATGTTTGTTTAAATGTTGCATAAATGTTGTATAAAAACATACATGATCAAGGGAAATGAATTCTGGTTGTACAGACAATACTATGTCATTTTATAAATTTTGAGTGGTTAATTTAGCAACCTTGATATTGTTTGATGTTGTTTGTGGGCTAAAATGTGTATACATGCCCCATATACTTTCTTAAAACCTAGAAAATTAAACTTAAGGGAGTTAAAATAATCAAACCAAACAAAGAAAATGCAGAAAGTGTTCAACTCTCAAAGTAAATTTCTTCTTCTGTTATGGTATTGGACCCACAGTACTTATCAACAGGGCTGTAGAAGTTGATTACTTTGCAAAAGCTCTTGAACTTTTAGCATTATGAGCCATACCATGGGGGGAGTACAGTCCCTTTTATACATATCAGTGATAAAGCAGAATGGCATTCCTTGTAGTGCATTTGCACAGATACTTCTAAGAGTGGAAAAGTGGTGAAAGACTGGAGTCCTTTCTATTCTAGGCTTTGGAGAAAATGCATCATGGTGGATGAGGGCTCTTTTGCCAGTCCTTTGCAAGCAGAGTCCTTCACACTTCATTCTTTATACGTGTCCTAGACACAGTCCCCTTATCCTCATGTAGCCTCTCTCAGTCGTCATTTTTTAGGTATTGCTAGTCTCGACTGTTCAAATTTGTCTTCAGCTTCTTTTCTCAACTAGTTACATCTCTCCTCTCTTTTCACCTGTCAGCATTCTTTCAATTTACTTATCTTTCTTCCCCAGAGCTTTCCCCTTCTTTAATTGCTGCATCAGTCCAGGCTAGTCTCCAGTCATGTTTTCTGTGCCCTTAGCAGACATTGCTCTCAACTTCTGCACCCCTTCATAGACTCTAAGCAACTTTGTTCTTCTGTATTGTGTTTATATATATATATATATACACACACACACACACACATATATATATATATATAAAAATTAAGGTTTTTTAACCTCTACTTTAGAGGAATATTTAAAAAAAGAAGATGTAAACCTCTCATTAAATTGAGATTCTAGTAAAATTGTTACCAGTGGAGTTACTACTGCACCGTAGTACTTTGTTTACATAAGGTAGTCCTTTTGATGTGGTAAAAATAACCATTTGCAATGACTTACTAGCTCTCATGTTTGAAATAGGAGGCATGGATGTGTTATGGTTTGCACTATGGACTGAATGTTGTAGCTGATGTGAGACAATATGTAAAAATATTTTCAGATTTGTGGAATCTTCTTAAGAGCTCGTACAAGCAGTGTTAAAATGCAGAAACGTAAATATACATATTTGACAAATTCTTTGCTTGTATTTATGCAATGCTATTATAATTGGCACATAGCAGTCAGATTACATGACGTTCCCATGCAAAGGATAGGAACATCATGATATAGTCATGAGATGGGTGTTCTTTTTATAGCTTTAATGGAAACATTCTGCTTTACCATAATTCAGTTTTTGGTGGTTTAGCAAAATATTTGAACACAGATGTAACTGTAATTTGCTGTTGATTACATGTTGAGTACATTTGCTGTTGAGTACATGGTCAAGCCAGTACTCAAAGTTGTTAGGCACGTACTTGAATTTACTGCTTTATGAGTTTCTGCGTTAAATTGATTTTCTTACTCATAAAATTTGAGTAATACACTTCAGCTTTACAACTGCTAAATTTAGTTTGTTTGTAAAAATCAAGGAAAGATGTTGATATATGTGAAGTCAAGCCTCAGAACAGGTTACTCAGAAAGGTTGTGTAGTTTCCCGCCTTCAATATTTTCAAGACTCAGGTGGATAAAGCAAGAACAACCTGATCTGATGGCTTAGCTGACCCTGCTTTGAGCACGAGATAGTGCTAGAAACCTCCTGACATCCCTTACAACATGAATTATTCTATGATGTTATCTTGTTGTTCTCTGTAAGGGGGAAACGTCAATATACAGTTTGAACAGTAGTTCCTGAAAGGGACAGAACAGTCGTGCCAACAGACAACATGTTGAATGTTTAAATGAAATACTTAACATTATAGTCTGAAGTCCCTTTTCAGTTTTCACTGGTAATTGTATTTAAACGCACTACTAGATATGCTGTGTGTGTTAGGTAGGCTTGATGTTACATTATAGATCTATTTTACAGGAGATAATAACGGGATTCAGTAGCTTGGTCAGTTAACATTGGTATATTGTAATGGGTTGGAGTACTTAAGTAATGATAGCTTTCCAGTTACATTGGAAAAAAGGATCCTTTTTATTAAGACAGCTGGTTTATATTATGAAACATATTTTTCAAACAAAATCTCACTCACATAATCTGCATGTAAATATTTAAAATGAACACTACATGTTGGTAAGTGGAACAGGCTGTTAGTGTTGTCATAGTGTGCCTTCTTGAGGCGCTAATCTGTATGGGAATGATGTATAGTGCTGAAGGAGTGGGGTAACTCGGTGCACTGTCTCAAGTACACGGATGGGACAACAGAAGGGTGACTGGTCTAACAAAATCAGCTGCAATGAGATGGATAATACAGGATTTATCATAACAGGGACAAAAAAATTATGTCATTTTAAGCTGCTGTGTTCTGTAAACCCACTGATTTTTTTGAGTGCCTTCTTATAATCCAAGTAACATGTGATGCAGTGATGAATACATGATTTTTTTTAAAGGTCTTGATCTTATGAAAATCATACATTCAACTGTCATGTTTTGTTTTTAACTGTGTCTGTTCTTCAGGCTTTTCACATTTAAGCCTAATCATAGTTTAAGAGAAATAAAAGAATTTATTCTTTGTCTTGCATGGGAAAATAGAAGTAGCCTTATGCTCTGAATTCTTAATGAAGACTTCCTTGTAGATAACTGGGTTTCTAAATACTATGCTTTCTTTTAAACCTGAAATAAAGCTTACTTTGTTTTGATAGAGGCAGCCATCTAAAATTAACTGAAAAGAAATTCAATATCTCTGTATGTTGAAGATCAAACCTGTAGGTTCCTTTACTAGCCATGAGTAGTGAACTTGTAAAAGTGCCTAGTAGGATAACTTACCTGTTGATAAGGCTTACTGTTTCTAGAAGTTAGAAGACTCACTGCTGTTGCTAATAGAATTTTTAGCTAAAGTATTCACAGAATCACAGAATCTTAAGGACTGGAAAGGACCTCTAAAGATCATCTAGTCCAACCCCCTTGCCAGAGCAGGACTACCTAGAGTTGATCACACAGGAACTCATCCAGGTGGGTTCTGAATCTCTCCAGAGAAGGAGACTCAACAACCTGTCTGCACAAGAACAGCTAGAAATATTTTTTGTTTCTTTGTTTGTTTTCTGTGTTTCTCCGTGGTAAGAATGAGGCCATCACACTTTTGTACCATGGCCAGAAGCCCAGCTCCCCTTTCATCATATGTCAACAGTTCAGTTCTTTTATAAAAATGAACTTCGTAATATTGAGCACTTTCCATTTCAGCTTGTCATTATAATGGAGGTCCAAGGGACACCAGCTGCTGTTGAAATAGATCTTGAGAAGCCAAGCATTCTGAAATGCTGTTTTTTCCCCCTTCTCATCACTTCCTGAACTCCCCTCACTCCTGATTTTTATTATACCATTTCTCTGTGACTTTTACTGGTCTTGTAATTAAAACAACAAAATGTAGCAATATTTTGAAGAAGTATCAAATTCTGCCACTTACACTAGTTATAGCAATGATGCCCCTGAAAAAGGTATAATCAGGCCATTTCATTGGCAAAGTCTACAGCTTGACTATAATAGGCTGTTTTGAAAGTCACAAGCTAAAGACTGATTAGTGTGAAAGTTCAGCTTTATCTGAACTTAAAAAAATTCTGTATGAATTGCTTTTTGATTGCTTTCATGTCTTTCTTGACTGTTTATCAAACACATAAGAACTGTGCCAGCTATTGCAAAAAAGCCCACTAAAGAGTAACTAGTGGAATAGTGCCAATGCCGATTTCTATTCTAGACAACTGGGGTGATAGCTCAGTTGTGCTTTATTGTTCCAACGTCTTCCATTTCAGTTTTGCATTTGGTCTTCTTGTTGTAAGGAGCGTCAGGATAAAGGACTTGAGAAGTCTTCCAGCAGAATGATGAGCTAACACCAAACCAAATATGGGGGAAAAGCTGAGACTTCATGAAAGGGACACTGGGAGACACCTCTTCAACAACCACTAGGGACCACCAGAGACCATCAAAGACCCCTGTGGAAGTCTGCCGGAGACCCAGGCCGCATGCAAAATAACTATGTAAATGTAATAGATGGTTCAGGAAATGATATGCATATGTCTAGGAAATTTAATACATAGGTATGTAACAGAGAATATAAGATTTGTTCAACCTAGAATGAGATGCATGTTAGGTAGAATGATCCCCTGTGCACACTGCAACAGAGATGTCAGCTTCTTAATGATACATTGTTGCTAAGAAGTTTATTCCATGGTGAGATGGTCAGATGGATACTGTGGAGTTTCTTTAAGACAATGTAGGAAAAAAAGCTCATCCTGAGAGTTAGGGAAGAAGTACTGAATAAGATCCTCAGTTCTTGGGCTCATCATCATAGTTGCCTCTTTCATTTCTTGATGTTGATTTGCCCCATTGAAAAGTAGATTTTTGCAAATTTACTGATGTGTTAACTGAAAAATCACAGTATATGGTAAATAACTCCTATCACAATCAATTTATTTCAAATTTTCTGCCTTTCTATAGTTTATTTGTGTCAGCATAATATTAGCAGTTTGGATGAAGAATTAATGTCAATTTTAGTAGCTAGTATTTACAAAACAAGAATCTGGAAAGCATTGACAAGATCTAATTAAAGTAATTAAAAAGTTGCATAGTGGAAAAGATATGTAAGTGTTTCATCTGACACGTTGGTCTCGGCTTATCCAGTCACCATTACTTGAATATATATTTCTCTACGTACATAAACATATTTATACACATTGTATTTTTTTTTCTCTGCAGATAGTGACCCGAAGAAGAAAGTTCTCTCATAAACACCCCAAAATTAATAAAAGGAAAGAAAGAAAAATATCTCAAGTTGAATTATATTTAAGAAATTAGTTTAGAAGTTACTGATAGCATTATTAAAATGTCAGTGTAGACAGTACCTTCAGGTACTTGCATTGTGTTAAAGAAATTCATAAGAAAATTATACAAACATGGTAATGGATGCTTTTTACTCTTTCAGGGACCTTCTGCTAACATATACCAAAAAAACAGTTATTACATTTTCTTGGATGGAAGTATTTATTTCTTCATGAAAAATTATACTGAATATGAATTGGAAGCAAAACCAGTGTAAACTTTCCCTCTGGGACAGTGGAGTGGATGACTGTTTAAATAATATTAAATAGCTTTTGCTTTTAATGTGATGATGAGCTGCATTTATTAGCTAAGAGTACTTGGGGTGACTAAAAGGTTTTGAATGAAAGAGACTTGATAGAATATTCATTACCAGCAATTTGTAGATTCATTTATTATTAGGATGTGTGATTACAAAATGTGATTTTGGATCATGGAGGATAGTGGTAAGTCTGATAAGAAAGATTACTTTCCACTTAGTTGTAAAGGCAAGATGCATAAAAAGATAAAGCTGACTAAACCAAGTATTTTGTTGTTGCGGAAGTGGGAGTTTTGAATCTGATGCTCAAAATGGCAGAGAGTTGTATAGAAATTTAAAGGCATAAAGGAAGTTTTGTAGTTAAAACAGCCACAGGTTTGTAATAAAGCACAGCTGTTCCCATTTCCGCTCACATTTGTGTATTATAATACGTTCTGTGGGTTCTCTACAGACCAGCTGACCCAGTCTTAAATGTGGCTGAACCATAAAACCTGTTTTGTCTCCTTTCTGATAGATCTTATTTGAAGCATTCAAAAGATATAAAGACTTTTTTTCTTCAGAGTGATGAACTCTATTCCAGTGTGCCGCTTGTATCTGAAATTACAGCAGCTTCATACAATTCAGGCCTTGCCTGAAGGAAGAAAGCACAGAGATTTAGGATGTTTATTTGGGGTTTTTTTGGTTTTGTTTTTTAACTAGAACAACTCTGAAAGAGCAATACTGTAATGTATTACCTTATACTTCCGTATTACCTCAATTTTATTTGCATTAATCTAGCAAGCTTTTGTGACCTGCTTAATATTTTTTAGCTGATCTTATCCTTACTAATGTTTCTGACAGTATTTAAAGTGACAGTGATGAGGTAAAGCCTGCAAATAGTCACTAAGGTTTCCCATATGTGGGTTTTTTGGGGTTTTGGTTTTTCTTTTAAAAAACTCAAGTCCACAAAATAGCAAGCACTTTTTTCACGTGTGATAACATTTAGTGTTACTGGTGTGAGAAGAGAAGAGAGAAAAATGTAGAAGGAATGAACCTTATAATAAGAAGAGATAACAATTTACTGTTATGTTATTATTTAATACTATCAAAGTATTTTATGTTACAGAACTAATCAGCTTTCAGACATTCTTTGCAGATCAGTTTAAAGAAAAAGTAGTGGATCAATGGAAGTACAGTGAAGGATGTGGAGTACCTTGAAATGTAATTTTTGTTTTGGCTGTTTAGTAACTGTCTCTAGATGGCCCATTTCTCTGGTCAGCACAGTTCTAGGTATAACTATTTTGAAACTTATTTGTCACTGGCTAAACTAAAACACTTCAAACTTTTAGACTTATTGGCTTATTTTTCAAAGATCCTCAATGAGATTTTAATTTCTTTTTACAGATACAAAATCTTTTTTCATATAACAGGCAAACATTTATTGTGTGGGTACTAGGTATATGCTGTGCTATTTGATGAGGTCTGCAAGCAGCCAAAGAGGAGTTATTTGACCGTTTGACTTGCAGACATTGTTATCTAAGATAACAAAATAATTAAAACATAAGTAGGATTCTTTGTTAATTTAAAAAAAAATAGTTTAGTATCAGGGTAATTCCGGTTCAACTTCATAAAACATAGGTCAGAGTTCCATAGAGTCTGGGGGCTAATTCTTGGCTGCTCTGAGAGAATCAGTTGTTAAATACATGTTCCCAATAATTTTTTTGGTTTTTACTGTGTCTTACTTAAAAGTTTTGTCAGAGCAAAAAATTCAATATCGGCTTTTCAGAGGGTGAGGACTTTTTATTAGCTTGTTAGCATTAAGCCTTTAAGCTTTATGATCCAGACACAAGTTGTGAGCTGGACTTAGCACTCTGACTGAAGATGTTTACCATAGGATACAATAACAATGTTTAGTTGTTTGGAGTAACCTCACAGAACACAGACACTTCTGCTTCCTGTAAACAGTTCTTCAGAATGTTTCTAAGTGCTTAGGTAAATATATATTTACATTTCTGGCTTTATGTCAATATATGGTTGGTTTGTTGGGTTTTTTGGTTTTTTTTAATTATAACTTCATTATTCCTGTTCTGTGTGATCTTTACCTGGGAATCTGTTTAGTACATGTGAGAAAATGCCAATGTGTGTGTTTGGATAATATTTTAAAATGTTACTTAATCTTTCTGTCAAGTAACAAAATTTTATGCTACTGGATATATTGTTATTGATTGTGCTCAAGCTTGTCCTTGAATTCACGTCCCATTGAAACTTTTAAACTTGTCTTTCATCCTGGCTGGTTCTTGCATCTTTCCTGGAAGTTCTTTTGATTAGCTGAGGAAAACCCCTTGGATAAATCTGATCTTGCTCACTTTTAGAGATAAGGAGTCATGAGAAGCTGGGTCAGGTGATAGATAATAAGTGCTAACACATGTTTCTTAATTTGCCTATCATATTCTGTAGTTCTATCTAAAGTTATTTGCATTACATGAAATTCATATCAGTGATTTAAAATAGTCTGGTTTTTTTGCCCTAGTCTGGATTAGGACCACTCATATATCTACTATGTCTCAAAGCCAGAGCAATGTGAGATGGATTTCAACAAATAGTAGGAGAGCAGCCAATTTTTATATTCCTGCAGTTGTCATGTTGGGCCCTTCAAGATTATTCCAATTTGAAATATAATTACTTGTGAGATTGTCTGCCCACATAGAGGTGTCTGTCTTTCAGACTGTGTTCTGGTGAAAGGCACTTTGAAATTGGAGGTCTGTACTTGGTCTGTGGACATGTTTGCTGTTAATTGAATGGTAATATCAGAACAGCAGCCTCTCAGAAGGCTTGCCAGGCCAAGATTATGGGTTTAAACTAATCCCAAGACATAATATGGAAACTTGATACCTAATTCATAATTTGAACTCTAAGCTTGCAGTCTCTCAAAATACCTAAAAAAAATAAAGATGAAGACAACTGTGATGTTCAGGAGCATATACTCAAATCAAAGATGCAAATCAATATAACAGGATTATTACTTTTAATCATTATGTTAAGATTGAATAGAAAAACATCTGAACCTTTAATTCAAGCCAAGCAACTCAAGAAACTGCTTGATTATGCTGAGACTATGGACTATGATTTTTGTTAAAACCTTTTACTTTTGCATGCATAAAATGCCCAGTTTTCTTTGTATTTGTAGTTCAGTTGTTGCTGTTATATTTTAAACAATTTTATTGCTCTTCCTATACTTCTACATTATAAATACTTCCAAATAAAAATTATTAACTTTAGCATACTAAATATTTTTGCATGCATTTGTGACTTATTGTGTATAATTGGACCATTTCTGAGGGAGGAATTGTAGTCTGACAATTAAGTTGTATTTCGGTTGGTTTATAGGAAGACACTTACAAGGATGAGCTTTTCAGTTGCACAGTTTTCCATTATTGCATGTATAAAAGTAGAAACATCTTTATTCTTGTTTTTCAGTTCTTCAAACCTAGAAGGCTACCTTGGAAGACAGCTCGAAGCAATGAAGGAATCCTTTATAGATCTGTTTCTTAAATTGCTTATCATGGGATTGGGTTTAAGTGTTTTTTCCTTTCAATGTGATATAAAAGCAGAAGTATTTATTGCAGACTATTAGAAATATTCTCTTGTAGTTTTACAGACAGTTGCAAATAGTGGTTGGGTGGGGTTTTTTTGTTAATTCTGACTGCAGAACTGTTTATAAACATGTCTCTCTTTTCTCTGTTAACAGTCTAGTGACAGTTGGCAGGTGCTAGCTTCCAATAAGTGAGAGTTGTAAACTGCACAGCTTGGTAATTGACACAGAAGTTGTGTAAGGAAATTGCCTCCTTCTTTTATGCTGCTGTACAGTCTTTTTAAGACAAGTTATTTTCCTTTTCCAGAGAAAACAAGCCATTATTCAATTTTCTCAAAGAGTGCATACATGTAGGCAGTATGAGGAAGAAGTATTTGTTCTCAGAATGGTTTGTTTTTCCAAACCAGCATAGAATTGACAGCTCAGTCTCACCAGTAATTTTGAAAACTAGTCTATCCCTAGAGATATTAAAAAGATGCATAGATGAGATGCTGAGGGATATGGTTTAGTTTAGTGATGGGCCTGGCAGTGTGAGGTTGTTGGCTGGACTTGATGATCTTAAAGGTCCTTTCCAACCGTAATGATTCTATGAAAGTTAAGGTAGATGCTAACTAGGGGCACCTGTGTGAAATGAATGGGAAAAGATAATCCTGTGCAAGGACAAAAAAAAGGTTGTTTTTCAGTTACACAGAGAATGGCTCCTTTTCTCCTCTCAACTAAAAGGAACATTTCTATAAATATACTATACATCTGAATATAAGTCTTTGCTCCTCTTTTTCTTTCAGCTTACTGGAAGATGAGGAAGAAAAGTTCTCTTTCTGCAAATCAGAGGAGAAAATATTATTCCGAGGTTCTGTTGCAAGTTATTTCTGTTATTAAGATGATTGGTTAGGAATAGGCTTATAAATTAATTTTCATTGAAGCAGCACTTCAGAGTGTCACTCAGTTGGGCTGCTGTACAAACATACTTTATATGAATAGCAATGATAAGGTCCGTTAAGCAAATGATGAAAGACTATAAAGTGAAAGTGGTGCAGTTAGAAACATTAAAGCATTATGTGGAAAACATAGGAATATCTTGGTGTCTTCTTTATTAAACACCCCAGCTCCTCCTCTAATTGATCTTGCAAGGAATTTGAAGAAATAAATAATTCTTAGGACAGGTAAACAGCTGTTCTTTGTATAATATTTGTATTTGAAACCATTTGGGAATTTTTAATAAAACACATTCAGTGGTTTTGTTTAAAACAACATAATTGTGCTGACTGTAAAGGATTCATCTTGAAAATGGTATCAGTAAATGCTAGATTCTCCTTGTAACTCTCTCTGACTAGAGGTGTGTGTTGTGTTCTAACTTTGTATACCTTTGGTGTCAATACTTTATTCCTTCCACTGAAATCCATATTAGTCCTGTTACTTTGAGTCAGAGAATCCTAGTCTTACTCATCTAAAAGAAGAGCACTTCCAAATTTTAGAAATAAAACACTGATACAGCAGTTATGAAACTTATTTTGCTTATATTTTTTATAGCTAACAATGTAAATATACTTTTGCAGTTGTACCTTAGTATAACTTGAAGCTTGTTAGTTACATAAGAATCATATTTGTCAATACAATAATTTTTTTAGGAGTCTTGCCAGTTCACAGATGATTTAGTAATGAAGCTTATGTATTATAAGTTACTTTTTGTTTGTTTGTTTTATTTTTTTAATGGAGCAATAGCAGAGTTAAGGGTGAGTTGTTTTGCAGGATATTACTGTTGAAAGACATATAAAAGTGTATTTTGCTTCTAACAGCTATTCAAGATTTTTGTCGGTGTGTTTGAGGACAAATTGCAGTGTACTTCAAGTCAGGATTAAAGTTCACAGAAATCTGTCATTCCATGACCATAGAGGGAGTCTCTTCCTGCATCACGTATAAGATCTGAGCTGATAATGTCTTGGATTTTGTAATGCCTTTTCTTCTTAGTAAAACTCTTAATAAAACTTTTCCATATGCAACTTAAATCATATGGAGAAGAAAGCCACACATTGAAAAATTATTCTGCAGTTATTGTAATGCCTGTCAGGCTACATAGGAGATTGGATCCTGATCTCATTTAGAGCATCCAAACACACTCATAAATTGTCCTTTCCATGGTAAAAGAGTGAGTCAGGGAGAGACAGAGCCAATTAAAATTTATTAGAACAACTTCTATTAATTAAGCTTTTATTAGTAATGGAATAAAGCTAATATTGATTTATATGGTACATGTGGTCATTCCCCACCACTGTTCTTGTACCCTCAGGTATGCACTGTCCCACAGATGTTGCCACAAAGGCAGTCTCTCCCAGGGCTCGAGTGGAGGCTGGCCTGATTCTTTAACCACAGGGAGGGCTGCACTGGGGTGACAATGGCTTCCAGGCTGTGTGAGGGGAGTCCTTCCCAGGGTCCCTCATTTCCTCAGCAGCACATGCAGGCCCCATGCCTCTGAAGGCACACAGCTGCCACTGTCCCTCAGATGTGGTCTGAGGTGCGCAGCCCTTTGTTAGTGCGGGCGTGGCCTCATGATTGCGCAGCAGACTGAGATATCTTTCATGTCTTGAAAGTGCAAGAGGATGACAAATCTCTATAGCTTGTTAGTATTTGGTAGACTTTACACCCTTCCTGTCAGCGTATATATTTGCTCTTTCTAGCCTTTTAAAATCCGTTTACAAAAAACCCCAGCAACAGGGTTTTAATGACAACACAACTCTTCAGCAACTGGTACTTCAGCATGAAACTGTAGTGGGAAATCATTAACCTGTGAAACATTTTTCTCAACTTTCTTTCAGTCTTTCTTTTACATTTGGAATTGAACTCTAATTGATTTTTTTTTTATTAAATTTAATTGTTTATTTAAATGTATTAAATAAAATGCATTTCCTGACAATTTTCTCTAAATTATTTTATGCAATTGTAGTGGCAAATGTATTTACTATAAATGAGTAAACTATTTCTGCAGAAATAGTTGTCTTTATTTCAGGATTGTCTTTCCTTTTTCTCAATCAGAAATCCTAATAACTTTTGTTCCATTTTACCAAAGTTTTATAATTTATAATTTAAAATTCTGCTCTTGAAGCTGGTATTACTGGGAAACTTTCCATTTGGTGCTGAAAATGGAAAGGAGTTAAATCTAGTTTAATCTCTGCAGGTCTCATAATTCCTAGAAAGAAACAGAAGAAAGCATTGTGAATTTCCATTGTGAGTAGATGGTTATTACGTCTAACATTAATCACATATGTGGAAGGAAGTGTTGGGAATATTGTAGCTGGCATCAAGGGCGTGGCAGTGGCATAAAACTAATTTTAATGAGCTTTATCTGCAGGCAACATTGAAGATGAGAAGGAATTTACATAACATCTTATTTTTACTACAAAAGGGTAGGTTATTTCAGCTTTTTATCTTCAATTAATTGGAAAGCTCTCAAAGTACTAATTGTTCACTGCAAGTAAGATGAAAAGATTGAGCTGGAATATAAGAGCACTACAATTACTTTTCTGTCAATGCTGTTCAGTATTGTTCTATCATGTAATTTTTCTACATAAAATTATTTTCATATATTCTGTTTCTACATGACTGAACAATATCTTAGCTCTCTGTCTAATCCTTTTATACCCTACTCTCTTAGCTGTTTGGAGGTCACTCTAGGTACCTAGATTCTTAGGCAGTGTTGGCATTAGGTTGTAGAGAACATGTAATGGCTGTAACCCATCAGATGATCTCTGAGCATTCTCATATAGTACTCTATTGCTTTCCACAGCAGATATTTAGAACAAGGATGGGATTGAGTTTATCACTTTGCAAAAACCAATTTACTAGCTCTGTCTCAGATATTGATTTGTCTGCAAATAGAAAACAATATATTTGAATTTTTAAATGCTGCTTATGGTCTAAGACATTTAATTTCTGATACTTGCTTAAGGCCTTTCAAATGCTTAAGAATGCAGAGAAATTTAGGTTGTGTATTTCACCTCTGAAAAAAAAGATGTTATCTCTTGCAATAGCTGGCATTAGACATCAAGCTATTTGGATTTACCATTGTGTAAGTCAGGTGGGCTATTTCTCTGCTTTTGTGTGTCTGTGGATGCTTAACATATATGATGTCCTTTAGATATAAATTGCAACATAGAGCAGTGGTTTAATTTAATTTCAAGAGTCTTAATTACCTGAACATTTTATTTGGCTCAGATATGTACCTTCGAGCATATTGGCTGCAGAATGTTCACTTGGTGGTTTCACTCTATGGGGTTGTCAATTTTATGTGATGAATAGCTCAGTAATTATGAGGACATTCCATACTTTGTAACTGTACAGTTAAAAAACCCTTAATTTGCATTTTTATTTAGTATTTTTAAATAGCATATTTCTAATTCTGAGTGTTGAGATAATTTTCTAGACACCTGCAAGTAAATTAGACAATTATTTTTAATTAAAAGTAACTAAAACCTTTGAGCTTTCAGGAAATCGATATCTATAGCTGTTTTCTTTTGTTTCCATTTTTATTCTGAATTCTTATGGTAATGTAACTAAACAATTTGAATTTACCAGCACTGTTAGTATTAACATCTTATTGTAGTAAGTAAAAAATTAGTTTATTATTTCATAGGCTGCCAAGAGGTCATGTAAACAATGCTTAACTAAGAATACTGTCATAATAATAAAAAATTACAAGATTATTGCTATTTTGTGATAGTTACTTTGTATGTAACAGTTCTTGGCTTGCTAAATAGTTAAATTTAAGATTGGTTTAAAATAGAATGAGTAGAGACCAAGTATTGAAGTATTTCAACCATTTTTACAACGTTATTCCTTAATGACACAAGGGAAAAAGTAGTGACTGTCAGATACTATATAGAGCCTGCATTCCCCTAAACTTTGACTGAGGTGTACTGAATATTTGGGAGTGAGAGGAAAGAACATTTTTGGTAGATGCAATTTTTGGATAGCTTTGCAATGTTTTTCAGCTTCAGATTCTAATAATGCAGATTCTCATTTTAGTGTAATGATACTGCTTTCTTTTCAAACGTATTTGAATCAAACGTATGATTCTATGTATTATTAATCTTAAAGATTTTTATTCTGATTTTTGCTATCATAAAGAAGCAGAAATGGAATTTATACAGAGATATAGTGCTGTATTTTCATATTGCATACTCAGTTTATTTGTTCTCTTGTAAGAAAATGGAATATGTTATCCATAAATGAGTAAGGCTTAGAGTGGAAAAAGCATTTTCAGCACAAGTTTTAAAATCTATTTCATGGCTCTTGGTGTGAATATTGAAATATATGAATAAATTAAGGGAACGGATGGTATCCCGCATGATTTCATCTGTTGCTTGCCACAGAGACAGTATACTAATTTTGAGAATAAGCAGAGAGTAATTATATATTTCTTAGTGGATGAGCTCCTGAAAAATTTAAAAGTTGTTGTCGCCCACTTGAAAAGTAAAAATAGTCACCTTAACAATATCTTGGTTGTATTAAATTGTATTGAGTTAGGATGGGATTTCTAAAGCTCTTGTAGTGATAGGTTTTTCAACATACTTCGTATAAGGAGCGGAAGAAGAAGAGGAAGGTAACAAGAAATAGCTTTTAACTGTCACCATGCAAGGAGTTTTTTGTTTTTTCCTGCTTTTGAGTGTCTTTCTTTTTTTAATGTGAGCAGACTCAACCATGCCAACCTCTTTTTCTCAAAATGCCAAACTCCTTGCAGTTTGATGTTTTATCCATATTTTAATGGAAGTACCTGATTACACTGTTTAATTTGGAAGAACACTGAGTCCTTGGCTACAGAAAAGAGAACCCTTTCAGGAGAATCGAGAAGAACACACTGACCCCACGACTACTGTCTGAACAGTGCAAGTCTCAATGGTCCTTTAAAAGCAAGTTCTCTTAAACTATTTGCCAGTGTCATTTATCTCCTTTCGGCTGCCGCTGTAGCTTAGTTTAGCTCACAGACATGCACAGTATCACCAAATAATCCCCAAAACACAGGCTTGTATTTGTTATCTTTCTGGGCACAGTGTTTTATCGCCTGTGAACCCATTTGATGTGGGTTTCTAGTCCTTGAATGAGTGATACACCAAGTAATGTCCTTAGATGTCTGGATGGAGCACTGCGAGCATACTATTTTTGTTGTTGTACTTTAATTTAGTCCTATTTTTTTTCTTCTTTTACAGTACTTAAAGCTATTGAAAGGTGTAAGCACAGTAAAATAAAAACAGAACAAAGTCTGAATAATTATTATAGATGTAAAGGATGAAGAACTCTACTGAATTTTATTGCTTGATAACAAGTTGATCTATTTCTGTTTAAATTTAAAAATAATGCTTGTTTTTAGTATGTGGATTTTTGTGGTTTGGGGTTTTTTTTTCATAATGCAATAGGTTGGTCACTTTAGAATACTTATTGTGTTTAATTTTGAGAAAGACTTTTGTTCTGTTTCAGGATTTTGGTTGGTTTTCAAACCAGAGTATTTTCAATAGATATATTGGGACAGATGACTATCCCATACAGTATGTGCAAGGATTTTCTTTTGTGAGGGACTAAATTTCAGCTTTGACTGTTGGGAGTTGGGAATTATGTTCATTTTCCCTCTGATTTAGATGCTGATTTGGCCTGTGGAGAATAGTCTTCTGGTTATCACTAGAGGCAGTAAATGAAAACTGTAACATAGAAGAAGTAGGTTACATTTTAAGTTCTGGTTTTGAGTTTATTGCTAAACAGAGTAATATAAAAGTCAATGCATATTGAAACCACAGGGCATCATTTGTTGATGCTGATACTGTCATGAGGTGGAGTTTGACAGACCATAGATTAAATATTTTCACGATTGTATTTAATGAGAAAAGAGGTGATGATGATGTTTCAACTTGAATTTGTGTATGATTCTACTCAAATAGAAGTGGGATTTGCACTTAACTTTTATTTTCTGTGTAGTTGTGGAATTGATTTCAGTTTGTTTGTCTCTGAAGCATTTACTTTTCAAATGAAAATCACTTTCTTAATGACTTAGTACATTCTCAGAAGAACACATTAGAAATCACTTAATAAAACTATCATTAATTACATCTTTTAATCCTTTTGCTTCTCAGTTAGATATCTCTTAGAATAAAGAAATGGACTCCCTCCCCCCGCCCCGAATGCTTAAAGTAATTTTGTTGATACATTTGAGTGAGCCATCTGAATAATCAGGAGTCTACAAGTCCTAAGGCACAAAACATCTCTTGTTGAATCAAAGTGGATACCCAATACTGTTTTTATTTCAAATTTTACATTATTTTAAGTATCGTGTGGAAGACTTCAAAATTTATTCAACTTGCATTTTTTAATAAAGGGAAGGCAACAGGTTTGATGTTATTTCAGCTCCTTAGGAGGACATTTCTCTCCTGCTGAGTGCCGAGAAATTAAAATCTATTTACAGACATTGTGGGTTCCTGTGGGATTTACCAAGAAGCACCATAAAGTTATAAACAAAACCCCTCCTAAAAACTAGAAACATAATTAATTATTCCCAGCATTATCATTTAAAATTTTCCATCATTCCAGTTCCTATAATTGAGAACTTTTAAGTATTTTGATTTGACATTCTCTGTCTGCTGATATAGGTAGCAACAATGTCAAATAAACATTTATTTTCACCAAAGTATATTGTCACTTAGCAACAAGAGAACTTACTAAACAGTATTTGGTTTACATGGTGAAGTTCTGATAGCAAGGGTGCTGCAGGGGTTGCTTCTGTGAGGTGCTTCCCCTGTACTGGAAGGAGCCACTTCCAACTGGCACAAAGATGAACTTGCTGCTGTCCGTTGGTATCATTCCTATAATAACATATTTAAGAGGGAGGAAAAAAAACCCTCATGTGAAACAGCAGATGGAGAGAATATGTGAAACAACCCTGCAGATACCCAGGTCAATGAAGGAGGGGGAGGAGGTGCTGCAGGGACCAGAGCAGAGTTTCCCCTGCCCCCACCGCCATGGAGGTCATGGGGGAGCAGAGATCCACCTGCAGCCCAGGGAGAACCCCACACCAGGCCAGATAGATGCCTGAAGGAGGCTGTGACCCTGTGGGAAGCCCACACTGGAGCAGGTTTGCTGTCAGGACTTCTGACCCTATGAGGAACCCAAGCTGGAGCAGTCTGTTCCTGAAAGAGTACACCCCATGGAAGGGGTCCATGGTAGAGCAGTTCATGAGGAACTGTCTCCCATGGGGAGGACTCATGTTGATGGTCCTTTGGGAGGAACCTCACACTGCAGCAAAGAAAGAGTGCGGAGTCCTCCCGTTGAGGAGGAATCAGCAGCAGAGACAGTTTGTGATGAACTGACTACAATCTCCATTCCCCACCCCCCTTCACTGCTACAGGGAAGGATGCAGAGAAAATCAGGAGTATAGGTGAACCCAGGAGAGAGAGGAGGAGTGGAGTAAGGTACTTTTTTAAGATTTTGTTTTATTCTTACCATCCTACTCTGATTTGATTGATAAAAAATTAAATTTCCCCACATTGAGTTTGGTTTTGCCCATGACAGTAATTGTTGAATGGTTTCTCCATGTCCTTATCTCAACCTGTGAGCCTTTCATTAGATTGTCCAGTGAGGAGGGGGAGTGATAAAGGAGTTTTGATGTGTCTGGTGACCAGCCAGGGTCAATCCACCACATAAACACACAGTGATATCAAGTAATTTTCTACCTGATCATCCAAAGTGATCTTAGAATTAAAAAAAAAAAAAAGAAGAGATAGGGGGGAAAAAAGGAATTTGAAAATTTTTTTTAAAGGATTCTGCATGCTGCTAATCCTGTATTAAAGCAAGCAAACACAAATAACTTAATTTGCCTGTTCTAAACCAATTCAAGGCAATGGGGAAGCAGTATGGTTTTGTATTCTTGTAGTTGTTTTTCTTTTTTTTGTTTACTTTTTAAAAATTTTATGTTTTAGTGCTGTGGATGCAACTGCCAGAGATGCTGATCTTAGTAAGCAGGTGAACTGCATGACGACATTTTTGGTGTTTGCACTATTTGATAAATAAGTTTATTGACTGACACTACCATATTTAAATGTAAGTTTGTGTGTCAAGTTAAAACTTTGTACTTGTTATAAAATATTTTGTAATAGTGTTAAGCTGGAAGTTGTTAAGCTGGAAGTCACATACTGCAGTAGTAGTATACTGGTTACAGCACACTAATGAACAGTAATTTGTTATTTTTTATTGCGCATAAATGGCAAGAGATTAAACTATTCGGCCTTCCTAATGAAACTGAGCATGTCGTCATGGTAGCATGCCTTGCTTTGAGCTGTCCTGGTGTTTTTAATAGTTTCGGAAAATGATCCCTTAATAATATAATTTGCTCTCTTTTTTAATAAAAAGAGTAATAGGATTAAGGGTTAAAAGCTCATGTTACTGATGGGTTCATTTCCTCTTCAGTCTGAGAATAGTTATGACTTACAGTTACAATTTCTGTTTCATAGTGAAAGCTAGTGATCCGCCTCAAAAATAAGACAGTACAGTACAAACAATGGTTTGTTGAATACTGTTCTGCCATATGCAAATATCACAATTGGCTTAAAAAGTAGCCTTGTCTGCTGGTCTTTCTTGTAGAGTATCAAATTTTATTGTATTTTCTTTGGAAATTTCTAACTTGAGATCAACAAAACAGAATAGTTAGTAGTCTTGTTTGATTCGCTGGCAGGCATTGCTAGATAGCTTAGACCTACCTCTTGCTCTGCTAGTAATTCATAGAATCATAGAACAACAGGAGTTGGAAGGGACCTTTACAGATCATCTAGTCTACCCCCCTGCTAAGGCAGGTCCACTTAGATCAGGTCACACATGTACACACCCAGGAAGGTTTTGAAGACCTCTAGAGAAAGAGACTCCACAACCTCCCTGAGCAGCCTGTGCCAGGGATCTGTCACCCTCACAGTAAAATAGTTTTTTCTTACGTTTAAATGGAACTTTCTGTATTCTGGTTTATGTTCATTATCCCCATCCTGTCACTAGATACAACAGAAAAAAAGTATTTTAAAATAATTTTGTATTAAATGACTGTTTTTTCATTCTGGAAGTATAGCTCTTTAATATTTGTGTAAGCCTCAACTCCTTCAAATGCACCACAAGCATGTATTTTAAAAAAAAAATTGTTTTTTTTTTTTAAATACCCCATGTGTGAATAGTGTGGTTTTTGAGTCATTCCCAAGTAGTGCCAAGTAAACTTTCTGCCTTATAAATTTTCTGTTTTGTAAGCTGTCTCATATTGGTCAGCTCATGTATACAGTGATTACTAAAAAAAAAAAAAATCCTTCAGACAAAAATCAATGGCTTTCTGTATTTATTAGTATCATAAATGTAGTTGTGGGACACACAATCTTGGTATGCATGATTTCCTTCTTTCTCTTTCAAATTAATGGGAGTTTTTTGCCATGTTCTTTAGTCCAAGTAGATTAGGTTCCTAAGTTATTCTTATACAGACATTATGATGCTAGTAAGTATTGCTGAATAATGTGAGGAAGGAAGAATGAAATTTTCCTGCAGGTGGAGGGAATGGTGTAATTTGTGAAGCTAACACTGGCTCCCTTGGGCTGTCCCACCCACAGGCTGCCTGGCTAGAAGCAAGTGAGGCAGCAGCTGACTTCCCTGAGCAGACTGGGCCCTGGTACAATAGGCAGTTACAGGCTGCCCATGGCCCTGCTCCCCTTGCAGGGTTCCACCACACACGAGACTCTGAATGAGGGGTTCTAGTATTAGGTAGTAGCAGGTATTACTCTTATGGAATCACTTCCATTTTGTTAAAATTTGTCACCTCTTTATTATGATGCAATTCGAGTGAAGCAAATCGAACTTGTGTGGATTTATTTCCACTTGTGGGATTTTCAGGGCAAGGGAAGCGAAAGAGCATGCAGGATTAGGTACTCTAGGCTATCTGGATTTGCCTCGCTTTCCCCTCTGGTCTCAATGAGCTTGGCCACTCTTGAGGATAGAGTGTTGTTATACCTGTCCTTGAATTTACTGTGCTCTGGGCAACAAATAACCAACACTGTTCCAATGGCTGCTTTCCAGTTACACTATGAGAGAAAAATTCCTTCAGGGTGAAAACTCTTCTCTAATAGTTGCCATGGAAATGGAGAACTGAGAGATTATATAGATTAATGTCTCGGTCACATGTAAATGTTCTGCAACCTTTTCTGCCTTATCATTTAGGAGAAACGTTCCTTCTGTAGCCACTGGGCCATTACTGCTTTCAGCTCCATTATAGCTAAAATTTAGGCCAAACCTTTAATGTGGAAAAATAGCCATCTATTCAAATAAGTGATTTGGAATTCGTCTGTCTGTTCAAGGTTTTAGCATGCAAGGTTGTTTTTATGTTGTTGCATAAGATGCATTTTTTAGTTTAATTTTTTATATAGTCGGTGCTTCAAATACTGGACCAATATCCAGGCAATATTATTACTACTTTTTGCCCCCTGTATTGCCCTAATGACGTTTCTAGTAAAAAGACTCAAGAAGAATATTCCAGATGAAATGCAAGACAGGAGATAGAGCTAAGTTGATCACAATTGCCTCAATAATGCTGGTTGTTATAAACGGTGGGAGATTATTCTAGTGCTTTCTAGTTAGGCAGGTGAGTCACAGTGCAGGGTTGGAATGTCATTCTTGCATCCAAGAGAGAATTAGTTTTGGGTTTTTTTTAAATACAATGTGAAACTCAGCTTACTGTCAACTGATTTATTTTTAATAAAAGCAAGTATTGTACTAAATTTTTTTCATGTGGTGTAACTTCATGACATTAGTAACATAATACTGACCTTTTGAATGTCTTCTTCATTTCTGTGAAGTAACTAACGGGAAATGTTGCCTTCTAAAGATACTTTTAGTTTGATTAATTTCTGTGTAGAACAATGTTGTAACAACATATTTTTTGTTCGTATATAGGGCTTTTCACTTTGTTCAATAGCAATGTAAATGTACTTTTACACTAAAAGAAATTACAGAAGAAACGAAACTTACTCCATTCTTATCCACTGTATCAAAGTTTTGTTTTATAGTTTAATTTATTTATTACTGTCTGGATTTACATCAAAGATTGTGGTATTGCCATTGGACATGCCAGCTCTTAATAGCCAGTGCAATACAACAGTAGTGGAGTGAGTCTTCATGATTTGGTCCGTAAGTAAGGCTGAAGTTGGAGGAAAATACTTCAGGAATCACCTCAAAGTGTTAGTTTATTTTGCATTGTTGGTAAGTGAAAGTGTAGCTTGATTCCTTTTATATAACTTAGGGATTCTGCTTTGTAACATCCATACTATATTTGGCTTTTTCCCTTTGAAAGACCAAAAGAACTGTTGTGTTTTAAGTGACATTTGCTAACCAAATATGTATTCTCTTGGAAAGATTTGACTGTAGGTGAAAGTTAAACTACACAGAAAAGATAGTGTAGAACCAGAAAAAGATTTCTCTTTTACTCTGAGAACAATATATATGGGAATGGAGTATACACAGAGCACACTAACTTTGGTGTGGGATTCCAGATGTATAGTTCTTAGTTGATATTGTACTTAAATTGTAAAGCCACTAGAGTTAGTCATTCAAATGGTAGCCTCTTTTTCATATGAGCTAAGAATTCATATTGCCTTTGTATGCTTGTTTTCTGAAAACTGCATGCATATTCTTTCCAGATGCTGTATAGCTTTAAGGCAATCTTAGCACTTTCAGCAAGAGCATCTCCCTGTCAAGTGTATTGACTGTGCTGAGGTAAGGTGGTTATACAAACTCAGTTAGCATCTATATGCTGAAATTACATGGGGGAGATAATGTTCAAAATTGTAATGGGCTTTATAGGTCAAGATGAGCATCTTTCTCTATGGTTACGCTTGCTGTGATTCTGAAATTGTGTGTGCAGTTCATGAACACAGAAAGATGACCATTTAAATGTTACCAATAAGATTAGACCCATTGATGTGAGTAACCAAAGACAAAAAATGTATTTTCACAAATAACAACTAGATATTTAAACTCTTGATACTACTAGTACTCAATTATAACCAGAAACTATTAATTGCCTGATTTTTGAAATACCAGTTCTGCTCAGTATTTAAGTACATTGGAGTAATACACAGTCTTCATACCTCTTACTTGAAGCTGATCTTGGGGACACTTGCATTGTTTCTGTACTATGCTAATCAAAGAGTGACAGAGAATATTCTTGTGTATGGGAACTCAGTTACTTGTCTTGTTAACTTATAGAAGTGTTTTGTGCTGGGACATGCAGAAACAATCACGGGCATAGTTCGGGAGTTAAAATGGTCCCAAACCATTTCCCAGGAGAGGATTTGTGACTGCTGAGCTCTGTTGTATGAAGGATTGCAGTACTGTGGATATGGGCTGTTGAATAGCGGTTGACTTCTGTGTCAGGCAATATCATTCAGGGCATCTTTAATTTCCAGTATAGACATATCCATAATAATGCAGAATATTTTAAATGGCATACCAAGTTGTCATCCTAGTTTTGGGAAAAAATTTCAAAGCAAACTAAATCCCACTGAAACTCAAGACAATGTTGGTGCAAAATGACAAGTGCTTATTCGATCATCAGAAACATTAGCACTTTTAAATATGCGTGAGCTAACTTTAAACTAACTTAATTGGGTTAATTGCTAAGAAGGCAGTCTAGGAGAATGGGACTCAACAATAGCTGCAAAGTGTGCTTGGATTTCTAAGCAAATTCTTGAGCAATTAACTGACAATTTCTCCCATGCCACCACACTGATGTCACTATCAGCACTGCACTGTAAATATATTGTAATTATAATTTTGTAGGAGTGGTACCATAAAGTGTTGCTTTGTTATGAAACAATGTCTTTCAGCCGGAGACATCTTAGTAACCTGGACAGAGCCATATAGAGATTTTGGTGGAATACGCTGATCACAGAATCACAGACTCTTAAGGGTTGGAAGGGAGCTATTAAGGAGGAAGAAAATCCTGTTAGTCTGCCTAAGAAAATTGAGGAAGCTAGGGGAAAGCTAAACATTTTGGAGTAACAGGGTTCCAGGCTTTGTCATTCGTTCACACATGCCTCTTCTCCCTTACTAACACACATCTCTCCCTCTATCTATGGAGTGTCGAGTGATGTTTTTTCTTCCATTCAGTTAAGAGTAAATAATTCCCATGTCCCATTAAACTGTTCAACTGTGTCATTAATCTTACAGATTAGATGTTCATTTGAAAGCAGTGTCAGCATTGTAAAGTAGGTCACACTAACTTTTGCACTTTCATAGGGTAAAAAGGTTCTCTAAAGCAATGACTTTGAGGCACATGTTTGAGCAAAGACTACTTGGGAAAGCCTAATGTAACTGCTACCGAGGAAAAAAAATGCTCTTTGGTCTTGGGGAAGTTGTTCCAGAATGCAACGTTTAAGTGAAAACACTAGCATTTAAACCAGGTAAAACATCACATGTGCTCATGGAGAATCCCAGATGAACTCTAAAAAAAGCCATTTGGAAGAATAAACTATTGGAAGAAGAATGAAAGAGAGTGGGAAAGACAAAGCGGATATGAAATGACAAAGGCAGCAATGATTTATGTTTTTAATGTGTTATTTCCCATTAATTTCATCACCATTTGTCTTAGCCTGGTTTATTGTTAGAGTGTTGATATTTGACTATTTAGTGAACTGACTGATGTTTATTTTGTCTTTTGAATTGAAACATGTCATAAAATACTTTCGCCTTGCTATGTGTTTAATTTCTGTACCATTTATTGGTGTTTCTGCAGAGCTAAATGTCACAGTAAAGTGGAACATTAGATTCCCTAATTAAATATTTCAGAGGAATGTGTGCTAAAAGTAAAACTGATAAGTGGTAGCAATTCACTGTTCTTAGTACTTATAAATGTGTAAAATATAGAATACAACTTCAGGCCTATACTTAAATAGGGTTTATTTTAAGAGCTTTATTTACAGCCTGCATCATCAGGGGGAGTCTTTCAGTGATTTCTTTCAGACTTGGATCAAGCCCAGTAACAACTGAACCACTTACAATCTTTCAAGACTTTAATTGCCAATTATCTCATTTTTTATGTGGCCTTCAGCCTTTAGTAGGATACTTTAGAGAATGACAGACATGGGAGTAGTAGTTTACCCTTCTAGAAATATGACTTGCCAGTGTGTTGCATGCATCAATCATGGCACAGCATGACTCTCAGAGGGCTCTGTGATATTTGTTTGCCAGCAGTGATAGTATTGTCCATTGTAGTTTTGCTGACAATCAGCAAAGTGATTATGAATTTATCTGGTATTGTAGAATTGTGTGGCACATTGACAGCTGCAAAAAATGATTTCATTTTAGCTCCATACAAGCATACATATAAGTGCTTATTAATAAGGCAACATTTATAAGGTAAATATTGTGATGACTTAATGTGCCCACAGAAGTGCTATTCATGCTTCTTTTGGAAATGAATGGTGAATGAGGAATGTAATCACATGACAATAAACATCAGAAAAAGGATAAGATATAGGTATACATAAGTCCCTTCCAACCCTACCAGTCTATGATTCTGTGATTGTATTATTTCATTGATTTAATACAACATAAAGTTGCTAATTCTGTGGAAATGTGACTCATTTTCTTCAACTAAAGAGAGCTCCATTAATGGCATTGAATACTCCATAAATCTGTTCAATGAAGAAGCCTTAGGATTTCCTTGACAGAGAAGAAATACACTGTGTTTTGTGTTGAAATGTGTTGCACTTAAGGAAATGGTCTGGCAGTTGATAGAGCTAGGACAAAGGCTGGACTCTATGATCTTAAAGGTCTCTTCCAGCTGAAATGATTCTATGATTCTATTACTTAAATAATAATAGTGATCCTAAAGTTATTATGAAACTTGAATCATTGAATGGGCACTGTTAAACGGGAGGAATTTGTGTATGTGTGGGAGAGTATTTATTCATGTGATGTTAATCAAAGTGTTACAGAGTTTGACATGCTTTGGAATAAGTTTAAGTACTAGGTGTTTAAGGTTAAGCCCAAGAAAATCAGAGGGATAGTGAGATTTTGTCTATAGTAATAAAACAATTTTATTTAAAAATATGGATTTTCCATATGTGTGTATAAAATGACCTATTGAGTGTACTTTGAGGTCAAATTTGGCTTTTTACAGAAGATTTAGTCATGAAAGCAAAGCAACTTGTAATTCTTCAAGTTTTGCAAATTGGAAAGGAGGTAGACCTTATCACTCTCCATAACTACCTGAAAGGAGGTTGTAGCAAGGTGAGTGGTGTTCTCCTTTACCAAGAAACAAGCAGCAAGGTGAGAGGAAGCAGCCTCAAGTTGTGCCAGGGGAGGTTTAGATCAGGTAGTAGGAAAAATTTCTTCACTGAAAGGATTGTCGAGCACTGGAACGAGCTGCCTGGGATGATGGTGGAGTCACCACCCCTAGAGAGTTAAAAGACCTGTAGATGTAGTACTTAGGGATATGGGTTAATGGTGGACTTGTTATTGCTCAGTTTATGATTGGACTTGATGATCTTAAGGGTCTTTTCCAATATAAATGATTCTATGTATACAAGCTTATGAATGGAGCCTGGGGGCAATACCTTGATATTCATCTTGCACTGTGGTTCTTTTCTCTTTTGACCAGAACTTGGATCATTAATTCACAGTGTATTTTTGAAATAGGGTAAAAAAGTTGGCTGAGGCATTTGATTTCCACAAGTACAGAAGAATTTTACAGGTTGGTGATTACCTTTTGAAATCATCAGACTGCCTATAATACTGGTGGGATTTAGCCAGTTACATGCTTGTTAATTATTTCACCATAACAAGAAATTGTTGGTTGTTGTGTGTATCCGGAAGGTCTTTGGTTGTAACGCGAGAGTGGAGAGTACAGAGAGGCAGGCATGGGGTGGAGTGGAAGGAGGTGCCTGTGTATAGCAGATAAAAGCACATGGTGTAAACAATCAGATGGAATAAAGCATCATCCATACTGTGTATGTAGTGATCTTGTGCCCTTAGCAGGGCTGGGCTGAGTGATCTGTGCGGGCGGCCTGGTGATGTTGCTGGTAGCGGCAACAGTTGGTGATCTGGTTAAACAGATTGATACCTGGAATGTGTATCATCTCACTAGATAAGTATAATTCATAACCTCATACTACTCTTTGAGCTCCTTTGATCAGTAATTTCAAAGGATACTCCATCAGTATTCTTTTTTAAGTTGAATTAAAAGTCTGTAGACCATTTCTTTGGAAGTCTTAACAGTATTTAAAGCTTTCCTGCAATGATTTTTTTATGTAGTGGATGTAAAGTTTGTTCAATATTTAGAACAAAGAATGAGAGGAAGATGGTTTAAATGAAAATATTTACACTGAAGCTGGATGGTTTTTGAATGACTATTCCATGCATGTCATAGAATCATAGAATGGTAGAGTTGAAAGGGACCTTTCAAGGTCGTCTGATCCAACCCCTCTGCAGAAGCAGGTCCACCTAGATCAGGTCGCACAGGAACATGTCCAGGCGGGTCTTGAAGACCTCCAAAGAAGGAGACTCCACACCTTCCCTGGGCAACCTTTGCCAGGGCTCCATGATCCTCACAGTAAAATAGTTTTTTCTTATGTTTAATTTGAACTTTTTGTGTTCCAGCTTCATCCCATTACCCCTTGTCCTGTTTCCAGCTTCATCCCATTACCCTTTGTCCTGCTCCTCTGACAGGAATTACATAGCTCCACTTAATGAAGATGACCAGATATCCACAAAGTTGTTCAATGAGCTGATTGCAGACTGTTACTAATGTGAGATTTGGAGGTCAGTAGAAGCAGTGAGATACTGTGGATTGGAAATACTCTTTCCATTGGTCTCTGTCTAGTTTAGTTACATAGAAATTAGCCTGTAAAACAAATAGGCAAACCTTGATATCAGTACCCTTTGGGTGGTTGAAGAAAAAACCCAACAATGCACAACAGAGTAACTTATTTTTTTTTCGTGTTACTGGGATTGATTCTTGCTGCTAGTAAGTGAATAATCCTTTCTCACCCGAATCACAGATATGTTTTTGCATCTTAGCAGTTGGGTGTTTTCCTCAGACTTAAGAGCTGTCTGGGTTAGTGTTAACAGTCATAATGGCAAAAATTACCAAGAAGCAGAACGTGATGATGGATTTTTTTAGTGTAGTAATTTTAGTTTATGTTAGAAAAAAATTCCAACATAAGTAATGCCTGTAAAGGCATACCTCCGGAAGCTTATTCTAATATAAAGTATTAGAAATATTCTAATATAAAACAATGTTTGGGTTTAAAAAATAAGGCAAATAGAAATCCCAGCTTTTGCCAAACATCTTGATTTTTCTTTTTCTTTTCTCTCTTTTTTTTTAAAATATTTTAAAATGATCTCCCTGAATACTTGATAAGATGAAAATCGTAAATCTCCTTGGATATAAATGTCCTTTGATCAGCTGACTGATGTCTCTCATTTTGACTGATTATGTTGTCTCTTTTTCACATAGGTACTTGTTGAAGTTACAGCTTGTCTAAATATTTGCTGATTGTGGGTTAATTAATGCTTTGCTTTCTACATCATGGGTGTTACACTTGAAAGTATTGTAAATTTTGTTACCATCTTTTGGGAGTTTCTTGGTCTTTGCTTGTGTATGTAATGGGGAGTTCTGAGATACTACATCTTATGTCTTTGTTCAACTCCTGAATAATTTCAGAAATTAAACCGAAAGAACTAGAAAGTTCATCCAGAAAGGAAAAAAATATAACAGCTACTAGAAGGAAATTGAGTTTAGAAATTTGTTTTGGAGTATCTTGTAGGCAGGAGCACTTACTGTAGAGGCAATAGATTTTCTTGTGATAACATGAATGGTATGTATTAGCTGATGTGCTACTTCTGTAACATATACCTGGATGAGGTGTCTCCAAATTAATGTACCTATCATGTGGAATAATTTTTTTTTTTTTTTTTTTTTAGAAAATTAGGTATTTTGTTTGAGTTTTCATATACATTGAAAGGCAAAAGAAATGGAATTTGGAAAAACTGGTTTATTCATAGAATCATGGAATGGTAGGAATTCGAAGGGGCCTTTAGAGATCGTCTAGTCCCACTTCCCTGCTGGAGCAGGTCCACTTAGATCAGGTTGCACAGGAACGCGTACAGGCAGGTTTTGAAGACCTCTAAGGAGGGAGACTCCACAACTTCCCTGGGCAGCCTGTGCTAGTACTCCATCACCCTCACAGTGAAATAGTTTTTTCTTATGTTTAAATGGAACTTTTTGTGTTCCAGCTTCATCCCATTACCCCTTGTCCTGTCGCTAGATAAAACAGAAAAAAAGGGATGCCTCAATTTCCTGACATCCACCATTTATATACTTATAAATATTATTGAGATACCCCTCTCTCTCTTCTTCCCTAGACTAAATAGCCCCAGTTCCCACAGACTTTCCTCATTCCCATTTTTTCCTTTTTTTTTTCAGTTGTAAAAGAACTGAAGGCATGAAACTCATTGCAAGAATGCTTCATGGTCTAGCAAATACACTTTGCAGTGACTGACTTGAGCTCAATGTATTTAATTTCAGAAGTGACTTGGTCAAAGATTTTAAGAACCTGCACTGGGAAGAGTTTAGTGATAGAGTGCCCTTTACTTTGACAGACAAAGGTACATCAGGACTATAAAGCTGGAATTTGCAAATGCAAAAAATTGCAGGTAAAAATACAGTAAAAAATATTTTTGAAGGTGACAGTTATTTAGTTTTAGATTAACCATAACCAAAATGGACTATTTAATAAAAGCTATGTTTTAGTGTTATCACAAGTTATTAAACCTGATGCAAGGATTACTGATGATGATTTTGACGTGACATGTATTATACAGCAGATCAGACTAAGCTATTACTTGTGGCCTTTTTAGTCACATGGCCTTTTTTTTCAAGCACATAGAATCATAGATGTCCTAAAAGTACTGTTTTGCCCTAACTGCTTTGGTTTGCTGTTGCAGGAAGCTAAAAGTAAAATTTGTGGTTTATTGTCCTTGACAGTTAACCACTTTCTGTATCACCAAAAATCCCCGTGTGTCCCTGCTGTATGTGGCTTCCTGCCACATATGTAATACCTTGAGGGAGTGTATTGGCAGAGAAAATGGAAAAAGTAGTAGCATGTTGTGTAGTAGCTGAGCCATACAGGCGAAGGAACTAGAATTTGAAGAGTGGTAGTGTTAGTCCACATAGAAAATGAGGTCTCGAAAACTTCTAATTTCTTACAAGTATATATATAAAAGAATCAATGTAATTATACTATGTAAAAAACCTCAACAACTCAAAACCAGAAGAAACTACATCTTCTTACTTTTTTTGTAATGGAGTACTTTTAAATCTGTTATAATGATATCTTAGTTCACAACATTTTATTATTTATCATAAAATGATACAATTGCTTGCTTTCCTTACACAGTTGCCAGGAAGTGTAGTAAATATTGGCAAAAAGCTCTGAGACCATTAGATGTAAGAGTCTACAGAAGTGTACAGATGAAGTGTTAGATAGAGGTGCAGCTCAAGAGTCATATGGAAAGAGAATTTTCCTCCAAGAATGTTCAGAAAGCCACTTCATTAAAACAATTTCCTATTTTTCGTTCTGTTGGCATTTTTCCCATAGTTAAACAAACAGTGACAGTATGCAACACCCTCAGCGTAGTACAATCACTATGACACAGAAAATACTAGAATAAATAGATCATTTCACAATAGCTCATAAAGCCTTTAACCCCTGTTCTTTAAAGTTTTGTTCTTGGCATGATGTTACGGCTAATGGCTGTAGCAGCTCTTGAGAAGTTTTCATAATAGAATTGAGTGAATTCATAAATTTCACCTGAGTTCTTGGAGGAACATTAGACTCCTTTAGAGCTGAAGTACCTAATTCAGCAATTTAATGAGCAAGGAAAAGCATTTTTGCTATAAAAATTAGTAAATGAGCTACGTGAATCCCAATCAAGTTACTCTTATGCTGCACTGTTACAATTTCACTTGATTGAATAAAAATGCCATCTACAGTGTTCATTGACCTCCAGCTTTCCATGCCTATTAAATCTTTTTGTATGCTTGATTGCTAGAGAGATGCTCTGTCGAGTATCTTCAGAACGGATGGAGAAGCTTGCTTGCTTTCCTTTTCTCTGTATTCCCTTGCCTTTTAGACTTAACCTTGCTCATTAAATGCAATCTCTTGAGAATAATATTCTGTAAACGGTTTGGAAACAAATTGTGTTAATTCCTTGGAAACGTTACATAGTATTTTTACTGTATCTAACTGGGAAAATGAGAAAAGGCTACAGTGATTCCTTTCCAGCATTAGTTCTCTCAGCTGATTTTATCTTCCTCTTAACAGACAGAAGAGTTATGTCGGCTGAATCTCGAATGCAAAGGATTTTCTTTTTTAGTAGGAGCTGAGAAAATCTGGACAGCGTCCATGGTCCAGAGCCATTGTTGCTATCTTCCTCTTGCTTGTGGCAGCCCTGTTCCTCTGCAGCAGGCCTTGAGAAGTGTAAGGAAGTCTGGGATGTTTTCATGTTCCATCAGAATGCTTTCTTGAGTACTTTGCGGACATTCATCTAACCCAATTTAGGCATCTAAAAGGTAGATACGTGTGTCTGAATTAATCACTTGGGAGGAGAATGAAACATATTTACATAATCATTTGTTTAACCTAGTTCTCTGTGAGTGTCAGGTGAGTGTAAGTGCCTGAGTCACAGCCAGATATTAAAATTAAACATCAAAGACCAGGTGAAAGAAATGAAACATTTTTTTTCCCTGCTATGTTTTGATATCTTCTCTGTCAAACTACACAAAATGGAAATGCATGATAACAATCTTCACATCACTCCAGTTTAGCCCAGATTTTCCATAAAGCTGGGTGATTAGATCTTCACCCAGAGTTTGCCATAGCTGGCTTGGTACTCTTCACTCCCCTCTGTTGTCAGAATGGAGAGAGGGACTCTATCAGTGTGTCACTTAAAACAAGAAACTGAAGTGGAAACAGCCTTTCTTCAAAAGAGAGGATGCTTAAGGAAATAACTTGGTGATAGTAGGTGATAATTGTGCTTAAATATTTCAATGTATTACTTAATCTGATTGATTTATTCAGACTTTTTGGTAAGCTGAAAGCATGCTGAAGGACTGCTGTGAAAACTGTCCTCAGGAGCCCCAGACTGCAGAGGAAGTCAGGTTAAAGGAGGAGTTTTGTTTGGTTGATGAGGGCTGGGTTAAGAATCAGTTGAGCAGTCTGTATTTACATAAATCCATGGGCCCCAACAGGATGCACTCGCAGGTGCTGAGGGAGCTGGTGAAAGTCATTGCTAAACCACTCTCCATCATCTTTAGTAGGTCATGAAGAACATGAGAGATGCCTGAGGACTGAAGGAGAGCAAATACCTCTCCAATCTTCAAAAGGAGGAGGAGCTGGGTAACTTCAGACTGGTCAGCCTCACCTCCATCTCTGGAAGGGTGCTGTCTCCAGGCATTTAATGGACAACAGGGTTATTGGGAGGAGTCAACATGGCTTTACCAAGGGGAAGTCATGTTTGACCAACCTGATAGCCTTCCATGAAGATGTAACCAGGTGGATAGATGGTGGTAGGGGAGTAGATGTGGTTTATCTTGATTTCAGTAAAGCATTTGACACCATCTCCCACAGCATCCTCACAGCAAAACTGAGACAGTGTGAGCTGGATGATCAGGTAGTGAGGTGGATTGCAAACCGGTTGAAGGAAAAAAGGCAGAGTTGTGATTAATAGGGCAGAGTCTAGTTGGAGGCCTGTGTCTAGTTGAGTCCCTCAGGCGTCGGTGAGGTGCTGGGACCGGTACTATTCAATATATTCGTTAATAACCTTGATGAGGTAACAGAGGACACTGTCAGCAGGTTTGCTGACAAGACTAAACTGGAGGGAATGGCTCACACACCAGAAGGCTGTGCTGCCATTCAAAGAGACCTGGACAGGCTGGAGAGTTGGGCAGAGAAATCTAATGAAATTCAACAGGGCAAGTGTAGAGTCTTGCATCTGGGAAAGAATAACCCCATGTACCAGTACAGGTTAAGGAATGACCTGTTAGAGAGTAGTGTAGGGGAAAGGGACCTGGGGTTCTTGGTAGACAGCAGGATGAGCATGAGCCAGCAACGTGCCCTTGTGACCAAGAAGGCCAACGGCATCCTGGGATGTATGAGAAAGGTTGAGAGAGGTTTTCCTCCTCCTTTACTCTGCTCTTGTGAGACCTCATCTGGAATATTGTGTCCAGTTCTGGGCCCCTCAGTTCAAGAAGGACAGGGAGCTGCTGGAGCGAATTCAGCACAGGACTGCCAAGATGGTGGAGTGGAGCATCTCCCTTATGATGGAAGACTGAGGGAGCTGGTGCTCTTTAGCTTGGAGGAGACTGACGGGTGACCTCATTAATGTTTACAAAGACATAAAGGGCGGGTGTCTGGAGGATGAAGCCAGGCTGTTCTCAATGATGTTCGATGATAGGACAAGCTGGAGCAGAAGAAGTTCCAAAGAAATACAAGGAAGAATTCCAAAATTGTACCTGTCATAAAAGAACTTTTAGATGGCTTTGGTTTTGCTCTTAACTCTGTGGTGGAGTGTAATGGATTTTCACTTGCAAAAGTATTGTACTGTTGGTTTCTAAATCCCATCTTGGCCCATAATTCTTCTTTTTTTTTAATGTCTGCTGCTGCACAATGAAATTCACAGTTGTAAGTAGTACAGAAAAATAAATGTGTTTAATTTTCTTTAAACATTTAGGAACCATTCAATACGGGTGTATTACATGAAAACCAAATGTTAATACTGTGCCTATTTGAAAAAGTACTTCTGGAATGGTATGCTAAAAAATTCAAATAGATTATAGATTCTTGCATACTGATATTGCATTCTACTTCAGCATTAAAAACTGAACATATTCTATTTTTTTTCCCTCATCAAAATTATATTAATTCTGTTGAAAATAATAAAATTCAATTCCTAGGGCACAAGCAGGATGCAAAGTGTTGTGTAGCTATAACACAGCTCTGAGCAGTTTCACTTTATATTTAAAATTTAAATCTTTTCCTATTCAGAATGATTCTGAGACTAATTTTATAACCATGGGGCATAAGCACCAAAGACCATATTCTCAAATGTCTTCAGTTTATATTTAACACGAAACAATGTGTTGGCAGAAATATTTCAAAAATTGCTGAGAGCGTAAGGGACAAAAGAGATCTCTGCAGATAGTGCTTCCCACTCCTTTTTGTGTTATTATTGGTCCTCTTTTAGGATTATGTACAGAATACATGCCAGTCTGTATAGCCTGATATTACCTTCTGATAAACTCTTAACATTTCTAACCAGGTTCATCAACTAGGTGGAAAACCAGGGTTCACTTCTGACACACACAAGAATGCCTACAGCAAATCAACTGTAGAGCTCTTTCTGTAGGCGAGGGGTGTAACTATCAGATGTTCCATGTCCTTGGGGGAGTGGAGAACACAGTTCATTCGGCTGCTGTCTTCTGCCAATGAATGCATGAAGAACAGCTTTCCCTGGACCACTGAAGTGTTTTTCTTTCTGAAACAGAGGTGAGCTACAGATAGGTTACGCTGTCTTTCTATCTCAGCCTTAGAGATTAGTGAAGTGGGGGAGTGCTGTAATATGTTTATACTGTGATGTCACAAATCAACTTCTGCTGGTTTTATTTCAATTTTTAAATGTTTCCAAATTAAAAGCCAGTGTTTAAATTATCTTTCTGAAATAACAATGTTAAGTGTGCAGTCACACTTTTCCTATTTCATAAACTGATATTATTATAGAAGTCAAATAAATGTGTACTTCCATTTTATGCATTTCAAAGCAAATTCATTACAGTTCCAGGGAATCAGAACAGTGAAGCAGTTTGAACTTTATTCTTTCCAGTAAGTCCCTAATTGAGAAACTCCAGTCTTTGAAGCCTCTGTTTAGCTGAACCCCATGAAGAATTTTCTACTTGTGTGTGCTTTTATGTCCATTTTCCACATTGAATCTTGTTCGATAACTGCTTCAAAATGAGAACAAAGATATTTCTATGTTCATATTAGTCACATGTTTGTAAATGATGAGCTGCTGGTGCCAGCGATGGCTTTGTTTTATGTTGATTAGTCTATGCTGTCCTGCTGTGTAGCTTGTCCTGAATTTACTCCACCGAGTTAGAGCAACATGGTGTAAAGCAGAGACTTCTGCACACACAACGTACTTCAGGGACGGGAGCTGCTTTTGGCTTGCTTCATCTCAGAGCTTGGGATGAAAATGCAAATGGATCTTAAGTCTAAGCATGCTAAATGTTTGGATTTTGTCCTGCTTTGTGTAGTGTTTCCAGTTCCTTTGTCTTGCTGTTTTAGGAGTATTTTCCAACTGGGTTTGGGAGGTCAGAGTGTTGTGACAGTGGCACATTCTTTCACCACAATCTGCAACTTATTTGCTTCCCTTCTCTTGTCACTGGCTTTCCTTCTTTGATTTTTGATTAAAGATTTCAGTTAATGCAAAATGACACGTGACTAGTGGTGTTAACAGTAAGAAATACTTCAGTTTTACCAATGATTTTTGCTTGATGGCTTTATACTGTGTGGTTATTGAGATTTAAAATGTGATTTGATTAAAGAAGATAATCAGAATTTTTTTTCTAGATGACCTGTTAAAACACTTTTTTTCTGAATGTATATGAGGCCACTGGTACTTGTAGTTATGCAGTAATGTGATGCTGCAGTTTGTAAGCAGATAAGCATACTTATATGTTACAAGAAATACAGTATGTGTAATAACATAATGCTTTATTAGAAATACTTTTATCAGTAATTTAACTGGCATTTTGAAAGAAAAATTAAGAACTGGATATTAAACACTGACTTTTTTTATTCAGAGCCCTTAACTCTGCATCCTGTCTGTTCATTTATATGATTTTACTAGTATGTAAATTTTAGTTTTTGTCAGCTCAGTGATGATACAAAGTTTCAGGCCACTGAAGAACCACTTTTAAAATATATTCTGATAATTCAGAGAATTTAATTAAAGTTCTTTGAGATTTTACTTTGTTTTTTAATCATATAAGGTAGTGTTATCTCTTCTAAATTTCTTAATGCTGCTTTTAGGAATTTTTCATTTGAAATCTGAAATTAGGTCAAATAGCAATGATAGAGGGTCTGTTAGGCTAAGAATGTTAGTATTAGACTATATCCTACCTGATAAAGAAGTAGGAATTTTTAAAAAATAATAAATGACCAATGCTGTAAGAAGTTCCTTATAACAGAAGAATATGTTTGTCCTCATCAGTTTCTTGTGTCACATTTAACCAAGGTAAATATCAGATGCCTTAGATTAAATATTATATGCAAACAAAGATGGTAAACATAAAAAAACCAAACAAGTGTGTTCACACTTTTGTTTACTCACAGAAGCTAAGCCACTGTGCTAACATAAATACAGCACCTGTTTTTGCTCTTTTGTTTAATATTGAGGCATTATCTATTTTCCTCATGTAATAATAAATTTTCTAATCATAGAATAACATTCTATGACATGTTTCTGCTCAATTGTTAGATAGCTATGGTAATCTTCACAATTCAATTTGTCATCTGAAGTGAGAATGTCATTGCATTATGTACAACAAGGCTGTTAAGTTTTATTTAGAACCAATTACTGTCTAAAACCAGACAAGTATGATTTTATATTATGACTTTACTAAATATGAAGTCATAATCAATTGAAAATAAATTATTTTAGAAACAATTTTTTTTTTTAAATCCTGTTTACTTCCTGTATGTGCCTCAGGGCTTGGTAAAAGGTATGAAAAAGATACAGACTTCCCCAAATTAAATCCAATTTTAATAGCATGCACAGGACTGGAAAATCATTCTGATGTGTCTTATCTTCTCTGTACATAAATGCTAAAAGATAACTTACTATTTAACTAATGAAACTTCCAGCTCAGCACTGCTCAGCTAGTGGTAAGGAAAATGTACTCCATTGCTAATTTTTAAATACAGCAAATGCTGCAGGGTTTGTATGCTCAATCACTGTAGACATTTTATAATTGATCAATTGTTGTGAAAATTAGTCAATGCTTTTTCATATATTATTAATTGAATGCATTTGCAGTATTACAAAATGAAGCAAATGGAGTATGCTTTTTTTAGTGGTATAAGGACTTTGTGTGATGACCTTTCACTCCAGCAAATAGATTATGTAGAACCAGATTCTTTACTACCCTACATTTTCCCACTCACATGGTAGCATTAAAAACAGCAGAAATAGTGAATTAAAGGAAACCGTTAATTGAGGAGAGCCTCAGAATGGAATTGAGAAAGCTAAATTCCCTAGTGGGGATAAAAAGTAGCATCTTCTCTGCAAGATGATCGTCTGTGATGTAGAGCCATTTGCTGAGACAGGAGGTAACGAGTGTGATGTCTGTGCTCCTCTGGCACTTTGGTGTAGGGCAAATATAGTTTTCAGTTTTTTGATGCAGAAAAGTAAGAAATCCTTTTATTGAGCTGAAAAGATAAATGCAGGCTGTAACGATGGAAGGCAGAACGGAGTCTGGGGGCAGGGCTGACATGTGACTTTCGGTCACTGAGGATGAGGTTGGTTAGTGTGTTTCTGTATGAAAGGAACCAGGGTCTGTGGAGGAGGGGCTGCCCTTCTGGGAACATTGTGACTTGCTTTCTTTGGCTTACTTGCCTTGGAAGTTTTTGAATAAAGTGATGATCAGAACAGGAAGAAAATTGAATACTATAACTTAGAAACTGGGTATTTATGCCAGTGGCAGCACCTATACATGTTTTATTAAGCTCTCTTCTTAGGCTGAGGAAACTACTCTGTGTTTATTGCTTGCTGTTCCTTGTAGAAGGGTCAGGATACTGAGGCTAGAGTATCTTGGATTTTATCCTCTTTGGAGAGAGAGCAATTCCTTCAAGAAATTGTCTTCCTGTAGAATACCATTCCTGGTGCCTGGGTGAGGATGAGGAGTGGGTAGAGTGCTTATGGGTAAAAATTAATGGGCAGGGCAAGGCAGGTGATATTGCTATAGGAGTTTGCTACAGGCCACATGATCAGGAGGAGGATGTGGATGAGGCCTTCTATGAACAGCTGAGTGGTGCCTCACGATCACAGTCCCTGGTCCTCATGGGAGACTTCAACCACCCTGATATTTGCTGGAATAGCCACACAGCCAAGCACATGGAGTCCAGGAGGTTCCTGCAGATTGTTGACAACTTCCTGTTGCAGATAATCGAGGAACCAACAAGGAGGGGTGTGCTGCTGGACCTGGTACTGATGAATAAGGAGGGCCTGGTTGGGGATGTGAAGGTTGGAGGCAACCTCAGCTGCAGTGACCATGAGATGGTAGAGTTCAAGATCCTGTGTGGAAGAGGCAGGACACAAAGCAGGACAGTGATCCTGGATTTCAGGAGAGGTGACTTTGGCCTCTTCAAAGATCTACTTGGATGGATCTCATGGGATATGATTCTAGAAGACAGAAGTGCCAATGAGAGCTGGTCAGTCTTCCAGCACCACTTCCTCCAAGCCCAGGATCAGTGTGTCCCAATGCACAAGAAAGGAGGAAAAGGAGGTAGGAGGCCTCCATGGATGAGCAAGGATCTGCTGGGACAACTCAGGCAGAAAGCAGCCATCTATGAGATGTGGAAACAGGGGCTGGCTTCTTGGGAAGAGTATAGGAACATTGCCAGGGCATGCAGGGGTGCAACTAGGAAGGCTAGAGACATTCTAGAATTAAATTTAGCCAGGGATGTTAAGGACAGTAATAAGGCATTTTTCAAGTACATCAGCAGCAGAAGGATGGTGAGGGTTAATGTGGGCCTGCTGCTAAACCCTGAGGGTGCCCTGGTGTCTGAGGATGCAGAGAAGAAGACTGAATGCCTTCTTTGCTTCAGTCTTTATACTCAAAGCCGATGCTCAGAAAGCCCAGTCCAGCAAGGATAACAGGATGGCCAGGACAGCAGAAGAGTTGCCCTGAGTGGAAGAGGAAGAGGTTAAAGACCTGTTGGCCAAGCTTAAGGCTCATAAGTCAATGGGTCCTGATGGGATGCATCCTAGAGTGCTGAGGGAGTTGGCTGATGTGATTGCTCAGCCTCTCTCCCATCATTTTTGAACAATCATGGAGGACAGGCAAGGTGCCTGAGGACTGGCGAAAGGCCAATGTTATGCCAGTCTTCAAAAAGGGCAGGAAGGACGACCCAGGAAACTACAGGCCGGTCAGCCTCACCTCCATCCCTGGAAAAGTGATGGAACAACTCATCCTGAATGTTGTCACTGAACATATGAAGGATAAGATGGTTATCAGGGGGATTCAACATGGCTTCACCAAGGGGAAGTCCTGTTTGACCAACCTGATAGTCTTCTAGCATAACCAGCTGGCTAGATGAGGGGAGAGCAGCGGATGTCATCTACGTTGACTTCAGCAAGGCTTTTGACACTGTCTCCCATAACATCCTCATCAGAAAGCTCAGGCAGTGTGGCTTGGATGAGTGGACAGTGAGGTAGATTGAGAGCTGGCTGAATGACAGAGCCCAGAGGGGGGTGATCAATGGCACAGAATCAAGTTGGAGGCCTGTGGCCAGTGGAATTCCACAGGGATCAGTTTTGGGGCCAGTCTTGTTCAATGTTTTCATCAACGACCTGGATGAGGGGACAGTGTACCCTCAGTAAGTTGGCTGATGATACCAAACTGGGAGGACTGGCTGATTCCCCAGAAGGCTGTGCTGCCATTCAGCAGGATCTCGACCAGCTTGAGAGTTGGGCAGAGAGGAACCTCATGAGGTTCAACAAGGACAAGTGCAGAGTCCTGCATCTGGGAAGGAACAACCCCATGCACTAGGACAGGCTGCGGGTCGAACTGTTGAAGAGCAGCTCTGCAGAGCGAGACCTGGGAGTCTTGACAATGTGCCCTCGTGGCCAAGAAGGCCAATGGCATCCTGGGATGCATCAGGAAGAGTGTGGCCAGCAGGTCAAGGGAGGTTCTTCTCCCCCCTCTACTCTGCCCTGGTGAGGCCTCATCTGGAGTCCTGTGTGCAGTTCTGGGCTCCTCAGCTCAAGAAGGACAGGGAAGTGCTGGAGAGAGTCCAGCGCAGGGCCACCAAGATGATCAGGGGACTGGAACATCTTTCCTATGAGGAAAGACTGCGGGAACTGGGGCTGTTTAGTCTGGAGAAGAGGAGACTGAGGGGAGATCTTCTTAACATTTATAAATATCTAAAGGGTGGGTGTCAGGAAGTTGAGACATCCCTTTTTTCTATAGCAGCTAGCAACAGGACAAGGGGTAATTGGATGAAACTGGAACACAAAAAGTTCCATTTAAACATAAGAAAAAATGTGAGGGAGCAGTGGCACAGGCTGCCCAGAGGGGTTGTGGAGTCTCCTTCCTTGGAGGTCTTCAAGACCTGCCTGGATATCTTCCTATGCGACCTGATCTAGGTGAACCTGCTTCTGCAGGAGAGTTGGTCTAGATGATCTCTAAATATCCCTTTCTAAATGTCCCTTTCAACCCCTACCATTCTATTATTCTATGATTCCCAAGATGATACTTCTTCTGTAGGCTCTCATTTTAAAATGTGAACTAAGTGTAACTGGTGCCATTGTGCTTGCTAAGCATCTGAAACGATCTACAAAGCTACCTTATCAGCCTTTCTGGGGATATTGAGTCTGTTGCCGTTTTTTTCATCTTTATTCTCTTTTTTTCTGTTTCTCAAAGTGTAAAGAAAGGAGAGCATGCACTGTGCAGATCCAGCAAAGTCATCACTATCTCTCCACTCACTTCACTGATTAGAGTACGTGCACTTTGGAGGGAGTTACATGTTTTAAAGACTAATAATGGAGTGTGCCTGAACTAAAGGGTTCAGAGAGAGTCAGCTATGTCTTCCATCTATGGTTTGGCATCCTAGCTTTGGCACAGACTGTTGGTGCAGATGAACTTGTTTGCAGAGTTTAGAATACTGTTGTCCTGGCTGTGCCTTCCAGAGCATCTTTCCAGCTGGCCCTTCTGTCCTGGCTGCTAGTGCTCTGTGCCTTTACTAGCTGTGGTCAGATGGTCAGTGCTTTGTTTGCACTCCTTCATTTTCCTTGTTCAGCTTTTGCCAGAAATGGAATGGGGTTTATCACAGGATTTGTCACAAAAGCTTCTATATCCAGGACAAGTTGACAGCTTAACGCTCTGTCCCCACAGCTGAAGAGCTACTCAGTGAGGCCTACATCTGAACTGTGTTTCTCCTTTATATACATTTGAATGGAATCTTTATGTTCTGTGTCATGTGCCACCTGACCAGTTGGTGTCTTGGGTACTATGCTTTTTGAACCGGTTAATTTTCCCATAAAATGAGTATATAGATACAAGCAACAATGTTTTCAGTTGAGGATGTTTATCTTCAAGTGGTACATTTGGAGACTAACAGCCATGCCTTTTATATATTTTTTAGTATTTGACTGCCTTGAAGACATCCTGTTTACTAGTCAAGTACATAGTATTTATCAGTTAAACTTATTACAGGAGTTGCAAAGCTCCCTTTCAAGCTTTCACAGAACTGGTTGACCTGTCACCAGCTTCCCCTACCATCTCTCATTTCTACTTGGCTCATGAGACATTGTTATTTGAGATACTGGTAGAAGCCCTGGTTCAGATCAGGGATAGGAACTGCACTTTAAGCCATTTAGTACATGTGTGGGATGTTGCCAGTTCCAACTTGACTGTACTTTGTGAAGAATCTTATTTTTACCACCTTTTGCCTCATTGTGTTAGTACCGTATCAGTAGTTGTTTGGACCACCAGTTACTAATGTTGCTATTCACAAGCCTTTCAGGTTCCATAATTTCTTTTGCATATCCTTAAATATTTCAAATGATAAATTACAAAGAAATAGCCTCACAGAATTTCATTGTACCTGTTGTAGCTCATAGACTAACTGTATAAGGCTGTGTATCCATTGGGGCTATTTTTTGAGTGTCCAAAGCACCCTTACATCCTTCAGTATCATTTTGATAGATTTGCCTGCCTAAAGCTCTAAGACCTATGTTCTGATACTAGAGGTCTATCTGAGACAGTGGTTTCCTATATCCGATATTGGTGATTTCTAGAACTGTGAAGTTTGTTCTCTAGATCTGTAAGTTCTGTGGTCTCAACTGTAAAGTTGAGATCGTAACTCCTTTTTGCCTGGAAAATAGTAGTATCTTGGAGAGTGCATTTACAAAAGATCACTGATCAGAATGAAGTAAAATCGTGGGAGTTGATTTGAGTATAATTTTGGCATGAAATACTGCTTCATAATGTTACTTAATTAGCTAAAACAAGTATCAGGAAAGGTAATGACTAAATCACTTTAAGAAGGAGAATTTTGTATTTGTAAGTGTAAATACTACTCAGTGAATTCAGTACTTACAGAAGCAAAGAGGATTTCTTCTCCAAAAGCACACTGAGAGAATAATGGCATCCATTGTACTGTGAGAGGCAATTTTCTTTTCTCTGCTATAAATCTGCCCTGGTCTGGCATCTGCCTTCCTCTAAGCTGAGTCATCTTGTCCTCTGACTTGTGTTGGTACTAGTATTTGGAAGCCCTCACAGTGATGTGGATCATTGAACTGATGCAGTTTTTTAAAATAATAAATCAGAAAAAGCCTAAGATGCTGGTGGGAACCAGTGACTCATCTAGACATTTAGGCTAATTTTAGTTATCTAAATGTGTGTGTCCAGTTAAACTACTGATCTATGCGTTCTCCGTAGTCAGCAGTGAGAATGAGGCTCTCCCAAAGGGGAGCCTCTCCTCCAAATGTTCAACAGTGCAGATGACAAACTTGAATGACTTACCTGACATCTAACTGTTTCAGGCAGCAACATTTAGACGAGAGCCTTGTTGTGTCTCACCTTCTCAGTCCTGATCTTTGCATAGTTTTAATAATTTACTTTCTTGAGGAATTAGAAATTTGACTTTCTAATTCTGTAACTCATTCAGTAAAAGGAAATTTGTTAATAACCTCTCAGAGAAGCAGTTTAGAGAAGTTCTGCTTATTGAGCTACCTTTCTTTTCTAGATATAATTTTGTAAAAATATTGCTGTTTTTGTGTACTGAATACAAGTATCCTAGCCGAGCTAATAAAAAATTAATATTTTGATTAGTGACTATTTAGGTATCAGTACTACGTACTTACATGTCAGATTTTGAGAAAAAAATACTGAACTATTGTGACGTACACATTCTGCTTTTTCAGTCCACAATTATGCAATCAGAATGATTGCAATTAGAACTGGGTGGAAAAAAAAAAAGGATTTAATAATTCATACATGGGAGCTATTCATGGATACTTGCTCTGGAATCTTTGAGCCAGTCATCATTTGTCAGTGGTGCATATATTGTTCAGCACAGAGGAAATTATTAATTTATACTTGAATAAGAGCAGATCTTGTCAAGATTTTTTTTTTTTTTCAATGCAAAATGGCATGTCTAAAGAATGGTGGTATAGGAGAATTTGAGGAAGATGCAGGTAGCTGGAAAACAAATATTATTTGAAATTCTACCTGATATTTTGTTGAAATTTAACTATCTCTTACAGTTACACTGAAATAGTGTGATTATACCATAATGATTACCTTAATATTCCTACATTGATTTTGTTCCATCTTCAAATGTTTCCATTCTTAGCAGCCAGATATGTACCTAACGTGAGGATCACAGCCTGAACATGCCTGTCTTTTTGTGTGCTTTATGTAATGGGCCTACATGGAGTTGTTTTTGTTACTTGGACCTCTATGTGAAGAGCTGTGATGATGTGGAATGAATCTTGGCCTAAGTATCCTCTGAAGAGTTCCATCTCCTGCATGTATTCAGAGAGTGGATATCTCTTATCAGTATAAGAGCAGGCCTGTGGCAAAATGGCAGTGTGGTGTCAGCTGTTTTTTTTTATTTAAGATACAGTAGAGGATGGGGTTCCTCTCTTTTTCCATTGAGCTGTGAACTCTAAGACCTGACTTTCGTCCCTATGAAGCTGAGTTTTTTCTGCCTCTCTGAGGAGTTTCCTACATGCTACGGTGCAATCTAAATTGTGGCAGTGTATGTGTGGTGTGACTCTCAACGAAGACATGTTATTGTGTTAAAAGTAGTCCTTTTAAAAGAATATGTGAGGCCCTGCTCTTTCTTCTCAAACAACAAGTGTGTGCATTTCCTGTATGAGAATATTTAGGGCTGCAACGTGACAGTGCAAATGAATTTCTAGGTAATAGTGAAGTTCCCATGGCAAATTTCACACATACAGAGAGTGGAGTATGAGGTGCGAGAAATCTGCTAGGCAAATTAATTCTGTCTTGAGTAGTTTCAGATCTATAACCTAAAGTGTAGAGATGACAATGTGACTCAATTTTGAACATTTAATCCTGGTTTTTATTTCTTACCTCTTTCTTACAGTCATAATCTGATTTGATAGCAATATCCTTTATTCTCAACCAGGAGTCAAGAAGTCAGTAATTCCTGCTTCCTGACTGGGTTTCAGACAAGTGCAAACCCCGTATCATGCAGAACGAAACAGTAAACTTGTATGAAGTTGCCATCATCTTCATAGGCTTGCCAGGAACACTTTTGATGCCAGTCAAGTGCCTTTAACTGCTGTTTTCCGTAGAATCCAATTTGTGCCCAGGTTTAGTTACAAGCATTCTCAGCAGCCGAGCATCAGACGGAGAGCAACACAGAGAGAGATGGATCACCGTTTGTGTTGCTATTTGGTATGATGGAGCTGCTTTGCCTACTACAGCACAAGTGGATGTTGTAGCCTAACAAAGACACTTAGATCTCTAAATTTAGGCATTAGATCAAATGTTTGAATGTCATCAGTTGGATGATGTAGGCCCTAGGGGATCATGTGAATGATTCATCTGTATGGCCTCATTCATATTTAAGTGTTGGGGGGAATAACAGATAATGTGCTCAATACTGATGAAGGCTGATGAAAAGACCTGTATGTGTAATTAGGAGACACTGATATTGTGGATATGGTAACTAGGGGGATTGCTCTTCAGTCAGATACTGCAAATAATACGGGCAGGGCAACAAGATTTCCATATATTGCTGCTTTTGAGTATTTCTAGTGAGACTAAGCACTTCCCTATGATCCCTTTGGGTCCCATGCCAGCCCTGACCAATAGAACTTTGGACTTATAGGGTGTCTCATGCCACCTCCTACACTTCCTCTGCTGCTGCATCAAATGAATGCTACCTCCCACTTCAAAATATACTGTTTTTTTCTACTTCTGCCTAATTATCCAAATGTCTGTCAGAAAATACGGCTATTGCTTATGCCTGTCTTGTGCTTACTATGCTCAGTCTTATTTACTACTTCTTAAATTTAGGTCCAAGTCATTTTGCTCTGTCTCTGTACTCCATATCATATTAAGTTTCCTTTATGCCTTATGCAGAAAAATTGTCTTCTCAGGAGACAGTGGTACTATCCTGTTAAGTGTTAGAAGGTTCTTGTTCACAGAAGAGTCAAGGTCTTTATGAGTGAGAAGACAAAGAGATGAGTTTTCCAGTCACTGAAAATTTAACAGAGGAAGAGACGACACCATAACATAGCATTGCTATAGTATTTCCCTGTGTAAAATACATGAGTAAGGAAGAATTAGTGTCAATTTTACTATGAAGGCAGAAGCACTGAGCAACTTTTGGTACTAAAGAACTAAGAAAGTAAATTAAGAGGAAATTAAGAGGAAACAGGGTAGGATAGGCTCTTGTAGACTAATTACTTTCATTGGTTGTTTCTGAAAGATACACATTGTTGTAAGCAGTGGGATTATTTACATGACCTCTGTTCCAGTGTGTCTCTTAAGTGAGTTGGGGTGACATTTTAGCATCTTTTTCATGTGGTAAAATCTAGTTCTTCTGATGTGAAAAGGACAAAGGTGTCTTTGTGTTGCTTTACCAGTAACTGAAAACAGGCTTCCCCATAACATCGCATCTGCTTTTCTGTTACTGCAAAACTGACCACCCTGTAGCTTTTCAGCCACATGCAGCTCATATTCAGAGGTGTCTCTAGTGCTATGTCTCTCATGACTAACACCAAAACCACTGTGGGGAAGAAGCAAGCAGCAGGGTTCTGGGAACGGCACTCCACACCTAGAAACATGTTGCACATCCAACTTGGCACATCCAAAATGTAAATCTACCTTCGAAACAGCTTTCACCTTCCAACTATGCTGTGTGTCTTTCAGCTTTCAGTTTTTCGTATAGGTGCAACAAGACTTACTAGCACTCTATTGATGCTTTGTCAATTGCCCATGAATAATGTAAAAAGAACATTTAGTAGATATCAAAGCACTTAGTTCAATACCTTTTCAGACTTTTAGACAAGACAGAGATGATATAATGCTAATGGAAAACTAGAAGATAACAAATAGCAATAAAAAGAGTAATGCTTTTACCTCTTGCTTCTCCTAACTATAATAGAAGGAGTAGTCATGGGAATGTGCAAATAATAAAACTACAAATGATGATTAAAAATTATCACCTTTGAAACTGGTGCACAAGAAACCGGTGGAGCTAACTGACATAAATAGCACTGAGGGAAAAAATAACGAGGGGTAAATAATGACTAGTAATGCTATCTGACGTTTATGATTGTGAGGCAGAAGACAGAGGACAAAATTATAGAAGAACTCAGGATTGGAAAGTAGTTCCTGGGAATGCATCAGCAAACAGTTGTCCACTTTAAGGAGTTTTAAAGGCTTTATCTACTTGTCATTGTAATGTAGAATGTGAAATCAGTGAATTTGGACCACAGCTCCGTCATGTGTGTTTATCATGTTGAGGATGAAAGAGCATAGGAATGGTCTGGAGAAATAAACTCCAGAAATGTACAGAAGCAGACACATACTGTGTGACATTACAAGAGGCCTTGAGGTATGGAATCTGTCCTGAGGAACAACTGGTAAAGCATTATGCCCCGTCTCTCTGTCAGAGAAGCATTTTGTGGGACAGTTAACTTCAGTTGCTGTATGAATTGTTTCAGTGTTTTTCTAATACCCATAGCAGCACCAAGAATTGTGTGCCTTGAGAAAAGGACGTTAAATATGACAAAGCAGTGGGGTTCACTATTTGTATCTGGATGATGAGAGAGATTGGCAGTCTCACAAACCATTTGATACTCTTTGTTTCTGAGACTGTAAGAACAACTGTGTAGTTTCTGGATTTAGTGCATTTAAGAGTAAGGTGGACTATGCAGGTTTTCTAAGTCCTTTGCTATAGTAGTAAGACTTGATTAAGTTTTGTTTGGTTTTTTTTGCAGCTGCTGTGTCTGCACAATCCATAAATGTTGTTTTCGGTTCTGCCCTTGAAATATGTCCCGTGTGATGCTGGCGCAATGTGTTTTTTTCCTGTCAGGTACTGAAATGACTTTGGCAATTTTAGATGGCTAAAAACCTGTTCTTTCTAGTGTGATTGTCACAGGAGTGTCCTGTCTTAACATTCAATTCTCAGAAAGGACAGACACTGGCTTAAATTTGCAGCTTCAGCAACAGATTTGTAATGCCTGTTTGATGAAAAGGATTTAGTGAACTCGGTCACTTTAGCCTACAGAGAAAAGTACAGCTTGGTGGTCTTCCTGCTTTGTTACAGTGAGATACAAATGACACATGAAATTCCTCAAATAAAGACAAGGGACCAAAAGACGAAAGCTGTTTAACTAGAACGAAATACTCTTGGGGAAAATTTACAGCATTAACTACACATCGGAAACTTTGTGGCACGTCTCCAGATACAGCAGCCTCTGTTTTCACCAGCAGTTAGTATGACACAGCCCCAAGCTGATGACCTTAAGGAGACCTTTCTTTTTGGATTGTGATACTGAAGGAAGGTTGCATGTTGCTTTCTATTTTGTTCCACCATTGCTTGGTGCTTCTTTCCATAAACAGATTGTCTTTTCAGAATTTCTTGTGTATGGATATCTTTTTCATTAGTCAAAATGAAATGTTAAGCATTGCTCATTAATAAATGACATTTGAAAGCATTTGGCTTTTATTAATTTACAGATCACCTATCAAATGAAAATCTACGTTTGCTTTTGTTTCTTCTCTTATCTCCTTTCAAGACTGTGTCCTTCAGTTTGAGATTTATATTTCTTTTATTAAGGACACTGCAGTGCACCTGTTCAGGAAAGACGCATATATGTGAGTATGCATATAAATAATAATTAAAAAAAGCCAACATACTGTACTGGAAAATAATATTATTTCCCCAGTGTATTGACCTAACTTCTTAGTTGCATCATCATAGGCATTGCTGCTTTCATCAGCATTAGCTACAGCAATATTCACAGAACGGAATGAACTGCTGAAGCCCTCCAAATGTTCTCCAAGGCCCCTTGTGATACTGCTTGACAGCTGAAGGACTGTGTCACAGCCAACCAGTACTGAAAATTTATACCTCATGAATGGCCAGTGACACACAAGTAGCCCTTTTATTAATCATTGTCCAGATACTCCAAATAGTCTGAATGCTTTTCACAGCAATAGCATCTTCTAACTGCCACCATGTAGATCTCTACCTTGATTTTGTAATGACAGCTATTTTTTGGTGTCACTATTGATTTACAAAGGTATACCCTCCATGGATGTGATGTCTCTTGAACACACAATATGATTGTGTACAAAGCCTTTCAAATCCTTTCTGTGAGATGTGCCAGATTTTACTTTTTTTAAAGTGAAATAGGAAAGATATGAGGGAAGTTTAAATAACATGGAAAAAATGTACTTAAATGGTTCCTGAACTCCCTGCGAAGGAATAAGTACCTTTGCCACCATCATCAGTGACAATCCTGTTCCATGTCCTGACAAAATGGGAGCCTTTTCTCTCTGTAACTCACAGCCTGCTATTACTATGCTGAAGGTAATGCATCACAATTGTACTACTCTAAATAACATCACTTCTAGAGATAAAATTTAACAATCTCGCTGGAAATCTGATCTGCCCATGTTTCTAGGTGAACAACACATAATTTTGAGTATTTAATATAATTTGTCACTATCGACCAAATAAATGCATGACGGTGCAGGTGCTGATTCATGTTTAAAGTTGACATTAGATTATGTGTGCTGTTAAGTTCTTCAAATATTGTTTTTTTAATTAGTTTCATGTTTTTGTTTTCTAACGTGAGATCAAATGATTCTGTACTTTGTTGAATAATTGCCTATACCTACAAAAAATCTTCAGTAGAGATGGTATTTTTTCTTTTCTTGATGTGTAACCCTATCAGATCTTTTTTTTGTGTCTGACTTCCCAACATATAAAATGGAAATACTAATTCTTCTCTTTTCTCATGTGCTTTGATATTACTGATAGAAAGCCCTATATTAAAGCATCATGTTAATATCATTGCGTGCTCATAAGTCATGGAAGGCATTGCCAGGTTCGATTATTACTAGGTGATGTTTTGCTGCACTCACAGGATACTGTAGTCATTATTTTGTTTATAAATATTTCTACAGTAAATAACATCAGCCTCCTTCCATTAAGGTCTTTTAAAAATATAATTAGACTAAGACAAACTATATTGACTTCTCTATGTCAGTAATTACTGTAAGTTTAAAATACATTAAGGCTACTGTTCATCAGCTAAAGAGAGCATTAGGTATAGTTAGATGCATTTGTGGTGATATAGGCTCACTTTGATTGTTTTTCTGCAGGTGAAAATTCAGAAATCTTGTCTTTTCTCCACTGATACGTTTTGTCATTTTAACAAGGTTTTCATTATGCTTAATCTTTTGATTAGTTTTATGACTTTGGTCTGTTCACAAATCTTTGGTAAGTTTGGGCTGAGTCACCTGTTCTTATCTGAGTTACTATCATACTTTTGCTGTGTTTGATACCTGAATTCTGTAAATACTCAACTAACTGTACAAGGACAGTAAATTCGGTTTCAGTGCACATAGGTTTCATATGTAAAATTGTAGTTAAAATCCGTTTCCCAGATTTCTCAGGCATTTGCTGTGCTTCAGTAACTGGTAGTTTTAAGTTTTGAAGGATCAGGTCCTTATTGCTTCTTTTATTCCTTCCTTTGCTGCATATAGATAAATTAGGCTGATTTAACAATTCCAAAATCTACAACAATGAACCTATCAATAAAAGTTGTAGAATAAGAAATAAATAAAGTCACTCTTTATTCTTTGCTAATAGTAAACATTCAGGGCAAGACTGTCTGCTTATTTTAGTTCACCTTTTTGTTAAAACAGATAAAGTTTATTTTCATCTGTAGCATTTGTTGGCTGATCACTGTGTTCCATGTCAGAGAGAAGCTTGAATAATCTCTTTGAAGGCAGTATTGAGGCAGAGAATTAGCATTCTCTCCAGCTGGACTCAACTGCACACAGGTTGGTTTCTCATTTGTCGTGGCAGTATTTTCATTAGGTCAGCTGAAAAACTGCCCTTCTCTCTTTCAGAATACAAAATGAGCAGATACTAGAGGGAAATGAAATTATAGAAATGTTAGATCATGTGTGTCAATTAAGAATGAAAACATTGCCATTTAATGTAACTCAAGTTTTAATAATTTGCATATCCATACATGAAAACATATCAGACACGTTGAGCTTTGTTACGTTTAAATGAGGACAGCGTGTGACTCACCAGTTAGAACACCGCTCTCACTGAACCAAACGTAGGTTTTACTTTTTATGTGGAATAAAAATGCACATGATTGGGTTCAGAGATTCTAAACCTGATTTTGCAAATATAACTCCCTGTTATTTTGTAAATTTTATGGTGTAGCAAATTTTTCCTTGCATCTTCCAAGCCTAGGCTTCTTACCGTTGAGATTTGTATTACAGTTTATTAATGTTTCTTAAGTTTTGAAAGAGGTGTGTTTCAACTAAAATAGTGGAACTGCCACACACATACAGACACGTATTCACAGAGACATGAATATATCTGTCTTTTGGAGATGCATCTTCTAACCTAGCTTCTTGAAGCTGGAGAGGAAATCTCAAATATAGTTAACAATTGAAGTTCCCTTTGGATGTTAGGCATAACCTCAAATGTTTTGTTGGATTTACGGTTTCTCTTGAACTGAAGAAAATAAAGATTAGTTCCCTTTATGTAGTGAGATTAGACAGCAAAGTAGATGAGGAAATTAGAAGATTTATTTCTTCTCTTGATTCTCTCCATCCTTCCAAAGTTGCGAGAGACATGGTCAGACTTGGAAACAGAGAGGTTTGACAGAAATTTTTATAGAATAATACGGAAAAGTAAATGAGAAACATGTATTATTTCCTGGAACAACAGTAGTTCAGACTTTCATTTTACAATACTAACTTCACTCTTCTGTGTTATATAAAATATCTTTACCTCAGTTCTGTTTGCTTGTTTGTTAAATTAAAAAATTACTAAAATATGGAGAAGACTGCAAAAGTCTGTCCACCTGAATATGAAACTGGTAATATCCTTACTTTAGCCTACACTTCAAATTTTCCATTAGAATATGCCAGTTTGTTAATTTTTTGGAGTGTTTTGGTTTAAAAATAAATATTGTACATACAGAAAAATGTACATAGAAGTGTAGTAAGAATGACAAGTGATTAAGGAAGATGAGATAAAATAAAAAAATTATAGTCTGTTTAAATTTGTGTGCAAAGACTCATTTTGCAATTTGTTTTATTACCAAACTGTTATCTCCAGTGCTTCCTGAGTTGTTATTTTCCATAAACCAATTAGCTGCTAGAAATGAAAAAAAATAATATTTTTCATTGGCATTAGAAAAAAAAAATCATCTTGGTCTAGCCTATGCCTTGGACCTCTTCAAACAAAACCAGATCTCTACCACATGCTTGATTTTAATAGGATAAATACTTCAGACTTCTAAATTACATAAATAGTGCAGGCAGTTGTCAGCCTTGGTAATAACTGTTACATGCAGCTGGTGGATATGAATTTGTTTATTTTGGGTGATACAATTCCCATGATGGAGAAAAAAATTACTGTTTTGCTGTCCTATGTTTATGTTGCTGATCAATTCTCTTTGCACAGTAAAAACATGGTTGTGTTTCATAGAGTCATAAAATCTTTTCAGTTGGAAAAGACCTTTTGAGTCCAACCACTAACTAAGCACTGCCAAGCCCATCACTAAACCATGTCCTTCAGCACCTCATCTACATGTCTTTTAAATATCTCCAGGGATGGTGACTCCACCACCTCTCTGGGCAACCTGTTCCGGTGTTTAACACAGGTTTGCAAAGTCAGACCTGGTAATTCTGGCATTGTTTCCATGCCTTTCAGTTCTTTATCACTGAAGAAATGACTGCACCAGCAGTTACAAAAGAAAACCAACTGAATGTGAAAGTTTTTTGCTACGTAGAAAAAGAGAAGTTGCTGGTCATGGTCATTGTGTCTTCTCATCATACATTACTGTTTACACTTCTCAGAGGTCTCCAAAGGACAGGTTATTGTAAAGGTCTTTTGGACTGTATAAAAATGGAAGGGGATCTTAATTTTTTTTCAAGCCAACTGAGTCGTTTGGCTTCATGCTTATAGGTGTTGTCAAAGAGTATGTTTGACTATAAGTCACGTTCCAGACTGTGGCTTTTGTCAATGCCAATCTTTGTGTGACAGAATTGTTATCATAAGAGTTATGTGGTGAGGGGGACAGTTATCTGCAAATGCAAAGATGGTTCCATTCCCACCTCCACTGCAGTCTTGACATGTAACAATGTACTGCATCTCGACATTTCCATTTACTCTTGAGGAAGCAGTTGAGTTGGGCTGCCTACATTAGACTGTCTGTTTAGTATATGTACCCAATCTGGGTGGCATGACCATGCTTTTCTGTTACAGTATGATAAAGGAACTTGAATACTGTGCTGTCTAAATGATTTGTCAGTTACCTGAACAACATGTTGTAGTAGATTTTTCTGTAGGTGCCATGGTGAGAGATGTGAAAATATCCTGCTGGTCTCATGGAATAACAGACTGATGGCAACGAGGGAGGAAGGGGCTGCAGTAGGGAAGAGGATGTGAGTTGGCAAATGTGATGTCAGATGAGTCTCCTATGAACACATTCAAAACACACCTGGATTATTTCCATTGTGATCTACACTAGGTGACCCTGCTCTGGCAGGGGGGGTTGGACTAGAGTATCTTTTGAGGTCCCTTCCAACCCTTACGATTCTGTGATTTTCCTGTAGTTTATACTGAATATTCTAAGGAGATGACATAATGGGAAAGTATGAAAAGAAATGCAAGGAAAGTAAATCTGTAGGGAAAGGAATTAAACTGAACACTAGAGGACCAAAGAATCTAAACAAAATGGGCTTGTAGCAGAGAAGGATAGTTGTAAAAGCAGTCTTTGTTTAGGCTTCCTGTCATTCTTTTCTGCTACTTTATTTTTGTTCAAGACAATATAAAATGAATCACATAGAGATCAACATTTTAGTAATCCTTAAAGCTTGCACTCTATAGAATGAATTGAAAAAAACACAGATTCATAAAAGGGTGCACTAATGTCAATAAGCACTTATTACTTGATCAAGGCCAGAGTCACTGACTTACAAAGATGCATTTTTAATAAACGCAGCTGATAATGTAAAAGATAAGTAAAAAAAAAATCAGAGTAAGTCTGTAAGTAGGTAAGAGATTGATATATTTCAAAAGTATATGTGGAAGATGTAAAATAAAGCAGACATTTTCAACTGCAGTATGTACCTGTGGTAACATCAAATAGCTCAGCAATGTCCTTTAAAAAAGACCATTTCTACACTGCCAGCTTCAGTAAGATGTCTGTGATGAAATCATGTAACCAATTTTATACTATAGTTGCACCACAACTTGTTCTGGCAATGTTGAAGATAAGAAGCACCAGCTATGATTTCCATCCCATCTTCACAGTCCTGACAGATGGACTTTTAATGATGAGCAGGACTGGAAACAAAATATTTTTTGTTGAATTGGGAAAACTAAACATTTTCTTATGGTTTTATAGAATCCACAAATTCAGTTGGCAGTGACTACTCACTCTTCAGTGCTGATGATTGTTAGAGCGTGTTGTAAAGTAGGCACTCATCAATGCTCTGACCTCAGTAGACAGCACCAGATATGTATAGTTGTGCATAGGTAGTGCAGGTAACGTGCAACAAGGACATTCTTGGAGGCACGTTGGTTTGAGCGGGAGTTGCTGTATTGTCAGAGCTGTCTACCTCTTCCAAGAAGGATGTTTTTCTCTACATACACTGACAAAAGATAGTGGAGCCTTGTAGAAAACTAGATGGCTATAACAAGAATTTCATAGATTTTGCATTATTTAAACAAGACTCTGCTTTAGTAAGGAGTGTAATAAAAAACTGCTTTTCCTCAGCACACTTTCCAGTTCAGTTTGCTGACTTTATTTTCTTTAAAAAATCCTTTTGTAACCAGACTGACAGATCGTATTTTTAGATTATGTTGTCAGAATGTAAAGTATAATATTTGATTTGATAAACAATCAGAAGAGAACACCATATTAATAAATAACAAGTTATGCAGATATTACATGTTCCCTGGCCTTTCCCTCTGTGCTAGGGTATTTTGGGCAGAAAATGGTAACTGTCAGGTTATTATGTAAAATCTTAGTATAGGAAAGTATGTCTTCATATAAACCATACTTGCGGATTTAAATTCAAAGATATGGAATAAGTGACAGGTATTAAAATGTAGCTTACCTTTTTAGAGCCGTATAGGCTTCCTCTAGCATTGTTGAGGAAAAATAAAAAGTAATAGAAATAAATTTTCCTCAATTTCAAGGTGAAAGTATGTAGACAGGCCAGTTGCTTAAATTTTTGTTGCTGTTAGAGAACATGTGAAGATTAATCCTGGAGCCATGAGCAACCTGTGGATTGCAGCAGGTCGTACAGGTCACTGTAGGTGAAGAACTGTTTGTGTGAAGTGCAGTAAGCTGATGATGCTTTCATTCTTCCTACTGCTCCCAAATTTGCTGATGTGCTTTGAAAAAATGACAATGTGGTCTGGTGTATTTAATTTTTTGTATGCATTTGTCTGCAGTGACAATAAAGAGTCCAGACTAGTTTTCATCATGTAATTTCGAAGTATTTAATATCAATGGAGAAAAAAGAAATCTTCTCATGCTCACATTTCATTCCTTTAGGATGTGATGTAGTTTTACTGTATTAAAACTGTCATACAACTGCTAGAAGCAGCCCTGCGATTCAGCCTGGTTTTGTGCATGTTGTGGATTTTATCAGGGACAGTTTGGACTATGCTATCAAATGTCAAGATATTGAAAAATACCCTATTGTGAAAGCACAAGATGACTGTAGGAGTGCTGGAGCAGCAGTTGCTACTCTAGAGAGCAATCAAAACTAGTTCAGGCGCCAAAAAGTTTGGCCCTGCTTTGGTGTGAGACTGGTGAAAAAAAGGACTTTTATCGCCCAAGTGTGATTCAGCATTGCTGCACCCTTTATAGTTAGCATGCTTTGGGACTTGAGTGTCATGTGTGTGTCTTTCCCTTAGTAGGGCTGACTGGCTGCTGGCACCTGCCAAAGTCAATGTAATACTTCCTCTGGGGAGTATTACTCCCTGTGTCTCCAGGGCACAGTATCATGTATAGCTTCTGCTACACTTCCATGCAAAGCTGTACTTGCTTCTGTCATGAGCCCTTCTTCCCCACGTGCTAGAAAGGATATGGAAATGTGCTAACTGCCCCCAGGGTCTTTATAAGCTGTGCTTTCCGTGTTGTAAGTTCATTCCTACTAGTTCATTTACTGCACACTCAAGTTGTTATTGTATTATTGAGCTTCTATGTAAATAAAAGTCTTTATGTGAGGGGAGATATTATGCTGTCAAGATCTGCTCCAAGCTGGGCTCTATGATTTATTCCAGAGTCCTTGGGAGTACTTCAGCTGTGGAGGGTTTGAAAAAGCAGCTGTTGAACAAGAAACTGAAGGAAATTAGTATTTTATTTTTCTATGCCAGAAATACAGAGTTTTCCACTCTTTGTCTGTCAAAATTAGAGATGGGTAGTGCATTCTTACTTAGAACATCATCAGTTCCTTTTAACAGTTAATGCTGTGCTATACTGGCTGTATTCCTGTTACTATTTATTTCCAGCTTTCATGAGGGGTTTTTTGCAAGGTAATGTATGATCTAAAATAGGAAGCTTTTCTTCAGCAATCTACTAACTGATGGAGCAGTCAAATAAAATGTAGAGCAATCATTCATGTAGAAAATACTGAAGTGAATTACATTCTCAATCTCTAGAAATAATACAAGCGTCTGTTGTTTCCTTTGCATTAAGAGATGATACAAGGTGACGGGACACATTACTGCTTCTTTAGTAAAAACATTGTTGAAAACTACTGGTGAGCTTCCTCCTACATTCTATTTCACTTGACAGTCAATGATGTTGCATAAACCACTTTATTTCAAAGGCTTGCACAAAGACAAGCAAAACATAGAGCCAAACATACCACAAAATTATATGAAAGCAAGTGAGGATATGTAGCGTGAATAGAAGTTACAGTTACAAGCAATTTGTATTGACTTTATGTTGGCATTGTCTCTTACTCAGGAAAGAAAGAGCTTCTCTTAGTATCTCTGGAAAATATTCTGGGAAAGTCCAATGGTTAGTAACTGAGAAAAACACCGTAATAGTTCCTATCCTTCTGATGAAGGATATTTAGTAGAAGATTTTTCTTGCAAAGTAAAATAGTAGCAAAATTAAAACAGAAACAAAGTAAAAAAAAATCAAAAAACCCAGAAATCTCTGACAGGGATGTTTTTACAATATTTTTCAGGATAAAAATAGAAAATAAATACTGAAATATTTCTAACCAAGACTATTCTGTCCTCTGATTCTCTTTTCACTAAGAAAGAGTAGATTTTATGTTTTGTTGAATTCAAATTGTAAGGTTCCAAGAATTCTTTCAGCTGAAACAGTTCTTTTTGACTTATTTATCTCTTGGATGGCCAAGAGATCATAATTAAAGGGATGAGAAATAATTTAGCATGTATTAGGGAACTCCATAAGAGCAATTTTGGCAAATTTCTATTATACATAGGAGACATTTTAGACAATTTTTAAAAGATTCAAATTGGCAGCTGAACTAGTTAAATATTCTGCAGTTAGAGCATGCAAGACACTGCTATCAAGGTAACAGGCTGCTTAGTGGATTTCCTAATCTGAAACCAAAACCATAATTTTGAAATAGCTGTAGTTTTGAAAGAAGAAACTTCTTTTGGAATCAAAGCAGTAATGTTGATTATAGTATGACACAGACTATCAGAAAATTTGAAGGATGCAGAATCAGAAGGGCCAGTCACAACAGGAATCTAACCTTAGAAGAACAAGAATTCATGAAAGACTCATATTTTCCTTGGATAATATTGCATGTGCAGAACCGAGCTCCAGATTTTGTGATATGTCAATTAAAACTGAATGTAGCATTTTAATCTTTAGCTGTATATTTGCTGGTTCCCAGCTGTCCTACAGTCTCATTTATTTGAATAGACTTAACTATGAAAAAAAAAAATCTATTAAAAGCTTTTCCAGTTTGTATATACCCTACTTTTTAGCAATGAATCTGTCATCATGTCCATCTGAATTCCAGCAAGTTTTTTTCTGCTATTTGTTTTCTGCTAAGCATGACTTTCTTGGCTGTTATCTAATTAATTATGTGACTTTCAGAAATGTAGTTTGCTTGCTAGGGAACACCGTGGTCTAGCAAAATGAGTTTCTGGTCAGGATTCTCTTACAACTCTACTGGATAGTTGAGCAGAAATTACATTTGAGAAAAACATGTCTTGCTGAGTTTGATTGTTGAGAGTTCCTTAATTTAAAAAAATGAAGAAAAAACAAAAGTACATGGAGATTGGATCACTCATACAAAGGGAAAC